>NC_056729.1:411196344-411293844 GCF_019279795.1 Protopterus annectens | reverse complement strand
TCTCATGTTTCTGTGACTTTGGGCCTGGATCACATATTAAATGGTCCTTGCCTAACAAGCAATGAATAAAAATACATTAGTAGGTTTATGCAGTGTCCATTCATTGCATATTCATCTTATCAGTGTACAAACATTACTTTGTTTCTGATTTTAACTGCCTGCCTTCTTCTTACCAGAAATATATATTTTTTTTCTGTGAGACTTCAGTTGTCTTCCTTTGATATATGCTGGTATATTAGCTTAGTCCAGTTTATTGCATTGTTGAAGGTTGTGACATTACAGAATGGTGTTTCGTTTTATACCACATTTTTTTCCCTTATGCCCCCTTCAACTGTTGTGAATCCACCTTGAAAACAATGAACAATATTTCTTCCCCTAATTGTCAACTTATACAAATCTTGCTCTATCCCTTATGTCAGACAGGCTCATCCCCTCTTTGGGGAAACAATGTCTTGTGGCATTTTCTTTGTGAGATCACCATCCACATACAAGAGCAAGGGTCAGGAGATTGGCATTGTATATGCAACCAGGGATGGTGATTTTAGGTATGTAGAAGTGAAGAAGTCCTAACTTAGGTGGAATATCATACACAGACATCAGTGAGCATTGTGGCACACATAGTCCAGGCACCTCCCCTGCAATCAAACAGATGGTAGCCTGTTTCACCACTAGGGTATGTCTTCTGGCCTACTCTGGGACTCCTCATGTTGCAAGCAGAAGTTCCAAGCCCTGTCTCATGAATATGTGAGCTGGCCAAGTTTCTCCTTCCAACCATGTACCCAGTTCCTTCAATGACTGGGACACTAAATGAACTGTAGTCATCTGGATTGCAGTCAAGTCTTCATACATCTATGCCATTGAGCTTGGCAATACCAAAGTTTTTTTTCAAGTATTTTAGAATTCACAGCTACTATCAGACTCCATTTTTAATCACTTCCTCCAAAGAAATTGTTTCTAATTTTGTTTTATTGTTGAACTTTTTATTTATGTATTTATTTATTTGACATTTGTTAACCAGCTTGGTCCAACTGAGCTAGAAGCCCATTTTCAGTGGAGACCTGAGGAGAAAAGCTCCAGGATATTACATACATAAATTCAAAGTAACACAGAATGATATATTCTAAGTTATACATAGTAGCTAGAGTGAATAATACAAAACAAAAGGATTGAGCACAAAAATACAGGTGCAAAAAATAAAATTACAATTAAAAGAAAGTGGCATCTTTGAAAGTACGTATTTACAGAGGAGCCAAATAAAGTACCAGATAGAGACAGAAAGTAATCACAGACGTTTAAGAGTTTCAGTAACAACAATCAAATAGAATGCATTACATACATACATAATCACATTGTTAATAGACGCTATGGATACTTAGTAATGACATTACTAGTTTAGTGAAGCTACTCATAATAGAGGATTGAAAGGAAAATTAACCATGAAGTAGTTAGAGAGGGAGAGAAATAAGTGGAATGACATGATAAGGTTGGAAGGATGGGAGGGCTTAAGTAGGTTCCTGGCAAGGACAGATCCTTGAGCTCAAGAGGTAGAGTTTTAGTTGCTTTTTAAATTGAATAATATTTAAGGTGCTTGTAATAGAGTAAGGAAGTTTGCGCTAGGCAAGATATACATTGTAGTTGTAGAGAAGTTTACCTACTTTTCTGTTGGGTTTATGTACATCAATGAGCTGTTGGTCAGAGCTTCTTAGAGTCTGGTCGGGGTGTAGAAGGAAACAAGTGTAGAAGTAAGGGGTAAGCAGCAGGTTTGTATAGGATGGAGTGTGTGATTTGTAGTTGCACTGTAAGAAGTTGTTTGGGGAATTCTTGCAGTTGTTTTAAAGCAATGCCATGGTGAGATCTATAAGGTAGGTTTGTTGCAAACCTAGCAATTTTATTATAAGTTGTTCTAGTTGTGAGATTAATGTGGATTGAAGGTTTGTGAGGAAGGGAGCAGCATGCAGTAGGCCTGGCAGTAGGAACACCCTAGCTAAGGATAGTTTGGCTTCAGGAGTAAGGTATTTTTGGTTTCTATACAGTAATCCTAGTTGTTGATGTGTTTTTTTGATACACTGATGAATATGCTGATCAAATTTTAGCTGGTCATCTATTATGGTGGTGAGGAGTTTTCTATGAGAGTCAGCTTTGATGATAGTGTTATCTAGTGAAGAGATGGAAAAGGAAGATTTATGGTAGAGATTTTGGTAGGAACAGTAAGAGTTTAGTTTTTTATGGTTTAGGATAAGCTGATTTTCATTAAGCCATTTTTTGAAGCTGTTAAATGTGTTTTGTGTAAGAGAATGGAGATGATATGTTATCGAAGGAGGTGATGATGGTCAAGCCATCTGCGTATTGGATAACAGTAGAGTGGTTACAGGCAGAGTGGAGGTTGTTCGGAAAGATATTGAATTGAAAGGGGTCTAAGATCAAGACCTGGGGGACCCTGTTTTTACAGACAAGAAGGGGCAGCAAGAAGTGAGCCATCTGACACATTGTAATCTATTAGTAAGGTAGCTGGAGAACCACTGCAAGGTGGCATGAGAAGGTTAAGATTAGTTCGTTTTGTTAGTAGCTTAGAGTGAGACACCGTATCAAATGCTTTGAATAGGTCAAGTAAAATACCGGACACAAGTTGGTTATTGTCTCTGGCCTCAGCAACTGTATGAGTAAAAGATAAGAAAGCTGTAGCAGTGCTGTGATTTGGCTGGAAGCCATGTTGAGTAGGGTTAAGAGGTTTTCCAGCATTAGGTATTTAAGCAGTTGAGAGAGGATACATTTTTCAAGAATTTTAGAAAGTGGTGATAGGATGCATACATACATACATACATACATACATACATACAAATGTTTCAAGCATGGGCATTAATGCCCTTCTAGCTTGCCAATATACCAAAACACTTGTTCCCATAATAAATGTCCAGGCTGCTCTTAAAAATATCTAAACTAGTACTTGTTTTAATGTAATTTGGTAATCTGTTCTAAGCATCAACTACTCTGTCAGAGAACCAATTAGTACACTTTTCATTTCTATAGAATCTCCTACATTGGTAGTCTGATGATTCTCTAGTACTTTTTGATAACCCCAAGCATTCCCAGAGGAAATTGTCTCCAAATGCCCTATATACCTAAATAAGATATCCTCTTAAATATCTGTAAGAGACACTGTACAAATTCAGATATTTTAGTCTTTCATAATAACTTCGATTTTCACATCCATGGCTACCCTTGGTATATTTCTGCTGTACTCTTTCCAGTTTATTCATGCTTGTTTTCCTATAGGGTTTGCATATTGTTATTCCATGCTCAAGTCTGGGTCTAATGTAACTAACAAACAATGACTTCACTATTTTTGATTTCCTAGGCTTTATAAATCTTTTTATACAACATATAGTTCTATAACTATCATTAACCAATTGGTTAATATGGTTAGAAAAACTCATAGCTGAATCCACCCATATACCCAGGTCCTTAAATGAGTCTACAGTTTCAATTACTGTGTGCTGTATTAAATATTCACCTTTCAGTTTATGTCTCCCAAATTTCATATGCTTAGCTTTTGATGTATTTATCAACATATTATTCTCCTGTGCCCAAATGGTCAATTTAGTCAAATTATTTTGCAGACATGCCTTATTTCTAACACTTGTAATCAGTTTACTCAATTTCAGGTCATCAGCATATATACTGTGGAACACTTCAGATGAAAAATTAAGGTCTGAAAGATACAATCTAAACAAGTAAGGGCCTAGGACAGAGCCCTGTGGGACACCTTGACTGTAACCAAGGATTTCACCTGTCCAGTTGGTGTGTGATACTTGCCATGTCCTATTTGTAAGCCATGCAGCTATCCATCTTATCAACAGTACATCGATACCTAGCTGTACTAATTTATTGAGCAGTGTTTTGTGTATGACCCTGTCAAATGCTGAAGTTAAATCTATATAAATCATATCACAGCACAATTTTTCATTCATAGCTGTTATTATATTGTTATAGAACATCATGTTACAGGTGGTAATAGATCTATTTTCAACATATGCATGCTGATATATGGTCTCAAGTCCCAAACTATCCAGTTGTGACAATAACTTATACAGTATTACCTTCTCCATTATTTTTCCACAACATGAAAGTAGACTTAAGGGTCTATATGATTCTGGGTTTGTCCTACTCCCCTTTCCCTTAAAGACAGATTTAATAAGTGCATGTCTCCAATCTTGAGGAATCGCCCATATTTATATGACCTAGTGAATAATAGATATAATGGTAGTGTAAGTTCTTGCTGAAGTGTTCTCAGGTCATTGTTACTTATTCCGTCTCCTCCCTGTGCTTTTCTTGGATCCAGTTTTCACAGTTCTTTTTCTATATAATCTAATTTTATTCCAGTATCTTGCGTTATCTGGATGTCACTAAGACAATTTACCAACCCTTTTGTGGAGCCAAACTGTTTTGCATAAGATTTTGTAAATATATCTATAATCTGTTGTTTCTGTGAATAAATTTTAGAATCTGCACACAGTTTATCAATTTGTATATCTTTACTCCTTCCACATCTTATGTATCTATAAAAAGGTTTCCTATTATGTTCAATATCTTTATATAAATTTTCTTCAAATTTTTCTTGATCTTGTCTAACACTATGCTTGATCTGTTTGTCCAGCTTGTTTATTTCACTTTTCAAAGTTGTAGTTCAACCTCTCTTCCATTTCTTATATTTTTTTGTCTCTCACCTTAATCAGGTATCTTGTTCTTATGGGAATATACTCCCCTGATGTTGCGTGCCTATATCTTGATATTAAACATTTTTTGACTTTTTGCACTTCTCTTTCAAAACTTTCCACATTCCATCTGCAGTTTTGTCCACTGAACACCTCACTCCAGTTAGTTTTATATAGTAACTGTTTTGCTTCCCTATAATCTGTAATTAACCTTCTGTGCATTGGCTTAGATTTCAGTTTGGCAGAATTATCTAGCAACAAATTAACCTTAATAACCCCATGATCACTGCACATCAATGGTGGTAAAACTTGACTTGAAATTACAGTAATGTCTTTGGGAACACAAACAATATCTAGTTTATTCCTTCCCCTTGTAGTTTTTTTTACAATCTGAAGGATGGCTACTGGTCTAAAGTTAGATGGGGTCTGTGGAGTTACCTCCTTTGTGCAGTGGTATAGTATAGAAAGGTTTCTAGATGTTAGGAACTGTGCTTTCTTAAATTGATCTATTTATTAGAATAGAGATGGGGAAGGTTTGGAATCAGCAGCAAGCTTGGGAAAGAGAGGTGGTAGTTTATCAGGAGATGGGAAACAAGTTTTAAGTTTATGAAGAAGAAATTTGATATAGGAGGTGTGAACAGGTTTAAGAGAGAAAGGGTTTTTATAATATAAAAGAAGTGGTAAGGTTAGGGGAACTGGAGTTATGGCCAGAGTGAGTTAGTTTGCAGATTGTGTCTATAAAGTAGGTATTGAGGAGAGTGGCAGTCTCTAGTGGTGAGTTATTAGGGAAGGAATTTGGGGTTGAGGGTTTTCTGGGGTGTAGGATATTATTGATGAGTGGACCAAAACTTTTTGGGGTTGGAGAGGTGTTTAGATTGTGCTATATTATAAAAGTTTTTCTTGTCTTGGTAAATACATTTTTAGTAAGGTTCCTGATTTCCTTGTAGTTTTGTAGTAGGGTAGGAAATATGGCTTTCAGCCAGGCTTTCCAGATACTATCCCTTTTGTGCATGAGGGAGCATGTTTCTTTTGATAACCAAGGTGTATGGGTGGCTTTTATCCTAATTTTACTTTGGAGACATGTGAGTCTAAGATGTCCAGGAACATCTGGTTAAATTTTTCCACAGTTTCACTAAGGGAGGGTAGTAAAGGAAGGACCAGTTAATGGATACTAGTTTAGTGTTTAATAAATCAGTATCAAATGAGGATAATTTATGGCAGTCACTCTATACATGGGATCTAGGTATTGGAATAGAGTGTCTTTGGATGTGAATTGATAGGTGGTCACAAAGGGAGTTGGGTAGGGTGTGGGGGGTTGTGGTAAAGATTTGGGTCTGTAGTAAGTATCCAATCAAGGATAGAGCTGGTACCAGAAGTTGTATTAAAATGAGTGGGGGATGTAGTGATTTCTTTGAGACCATGAAGGTTAATACACATAGTGGGCGTCAGACATGAATTTTGACCAGTCTATGCTAACATCTCACAGAATAATAGTTTCATAGGAAATGTTGTCAGTCAGCCATGAGAGTATATTTTCAAGGACAGGAATCTTATTTCTTGGTGGGATGTAAATTGAGGCTACAGTGAACTTTTTGTGGGAGTTCAGGTGACAATTTAGTGCAAGTAGTTCAGCAGGATGAAAGCTTGGTGGTGGTGTTTAAAAGGGGGAGACCAACACCACTGCCTTTTTTTCTCTCTCTTTCTTGTCAAAATATGTTGTAGCCTGGGGATAAAATTTAATTACTAGCTATGTGCGATTTTAACCAAGTTTCAGTTAAAGTTAAAATGTGAGGAGAGTGTTGGAGTGTACGTCAGTGGTTTTATTGGGAAGGCTCTGTATGTTCATTGAAAACAGGTCTAGGGTTTTGTGAGTGGTGCAGTGTGGTGTAGACAGGGGTGTGTTTTGGGGAGGTAGGGGTGGAGAGGGGTGCATGCTGGGGTTGAGGGAAGGGGGTAAGGGCCCAGGGTTGGGGTGAATGTTGCCAGCTTGAAGGAGAGTCGTTTTAAAGAATACTCAGCAAACACAAAAAATAAAAGTCCAAGCCCACAAATGGAAACAATTATTTTAATGACCAACAAGGATTAGCGCTTTCGTCTTGTAGCATTTTAAAGAATATTGGATGATGTGGGTGAAGTGGGTTTGGGCTACAGAAATATAGTTTAACTTTGCCATTGCAAGGATGTGAGAGAGTTTTGACCTTGTACAGATGAAAATGTGAGGTGGTAAAGAGTGATGGGGAGATGTAGAAAGAGTAGGTTATGTTTTGTCTATTGAGGGAAAAGGAAAGAGTAGGGGAAAATCTTGGGAAGTGTAGTTTGTTGTGGTAAGAAGAGAGTTGAGTGAGTAGAATAAGAAGTGGAATGCTTAGGTAGAAGTGAGACATGATGAATGGAGTGTGAGGAGAGGGGAATTCAAATGATTATCAAGGCTGAGACTAACTGATATGTAGTTGAGAGAATGTGGTAGGTTTGGGATGTGGTTAGGTGTAGAACCTAATTGGAGGGATGATGTGAAGGGGCAGGAATGTAGTTAATGAGGATAGAGTATAAATCTGGTGCTGTCGGGGTTGGGTGGGAATGGAGGTAGGGTAGGGGAGCGGAGTGAGCCCAAGCATAGCAAAGGCGAATGGAGCAGGTTGGACCAGACTCAACCCAATGGGTCCATCAGAAACTATTAGAACGGTAAGCACGCAAGTTAGAAAAATAACTATGTAGTGTTAAGAAGAGTTGAAAAAAGATACAGTTTTGTCTTTGTAATTTAAGTGGGATAGAATAAGGGGGAGAGGAGATTAAAGAGGATAGGACAGAGGTATGAATTTTGCAAAACAGTAGCTGGGGACAAGAATAACTAGAGAGCGAGGTAATGAGGGAGGGGAGTTAGGAGTAGACAACCTGAGCAGATTAAAGAGAGTGAAGAACAAAAGTTATCAGGATTCTGGATCAAGAAAAAGAAGAGTGGGGACAACTAGTGAGAGTATAAAACAAAATAGTTGGAGGGGGACACTAGTTTAATAGTACGTTAATGCAGGAAGTTCACTGGGGAGCTTTTGCAGCCTGGCGATGTGATGCAGATGTGAGGGCAAAGCAAAAACCATGTTAAAACAAGTACACAAGCTGAGACCTACATTGTTTAATTTTAATGAGAAAGATGGGGATGGCTGTTTGGCAGGTTGCAGCTTTTAAATTAATTAATTAACACAATTCCCTTACGTAATTAGATGAGATAAAGTTTTTGTACATTCTTACAACTATGTCATTTATATGATAGTTATTTCATCATAGTTATAGTTGTATTATATATATGTATATGGAGTGTGGTATATATATATATTATATTTCAAATCAAATGGTTTTAGGTTTTTTTTTTTTATAGTTTTATATATATTGGAGTGAATGCATGAAGCGGATTTTTTATATTGTAGTATTTTTTTTCATGGTTAACGTGATATCCCTTTAAGTAAGTCATCTAATTAAGTAAGGGAATTGTGCAGCTTTTGTGGAGGATTGGCGGGGAGGTAGAGTGTTTTGACCTAGACACAATCTATGAAAAGGGAGAGAAAATGAAGGTTAGAAGGAGAGTATACAAGTTGTGTAAGTAAAACACAGTTGTCAACTTATGAGCTTAGGTGGCAAGATCCAGTTAGATGTGGGATACAGTAGGTCTAGGCAAATTGAATGGTATAACAGAATTTACTACCATGTAATCAACAGTTTAGTGACTTAATCTATTAAACAGTATCCACATACAATACGCCAAAGGATTTGGCATTATAGATCTTTAATGCACGATAAGAACAGTTCACACAGTCTGTAGTCTCAACAACTATTAAAAAGACACAGTAATATAAAGGAAGGTAGTCAATGTATAAACTCCTGGACTGTAGCAAATAGCTTTTTTTAGAGTGTTTATACTGAACTAGGGGTAGCCTTGGCAGATTAATGGGGAATGAGTATGAAGAAACAAATCCAAAATGTTTACCTTGGATTTGCTGTAGTTTATTTATGAATAGTTAGTTTCCCGTTAGAACTATAAGAACCAGACAAACTAGGGCGATATGTAAAAATTACATTCTCTGCATCTTCAGCTGTTTTAAATGAAACACTATTTTATTTGTAGCTTTATCTATGGCACTAGCCTCTTCCTTCTTTCATTACTAAGCCACTTGCATGCTGATATTGCAGGAACTTTTGGCAGTCAAGCAAAACTTCCTGTTGTAGCAATCATTCCTGCAAAGAGGAGCACTGTTAAACTAAGCCCCCGGCATGTTTATAGAGTTGAATTTTTTAGGAATTACTGGACAAGAAACTGGTAGAAAAATGCAAGTATAAATGATGAAGAAAAAACAATGGTGCACATGTAAGTCAAAATAAAAAAAATAATAAATAAAACAGTAAATAAAAATATATACTTAAAAATAAATGGAAGTCTGAAACTAAATTAAAAAAATTAGAAAATAATTGCTATTAGTAGGTAAACAGCAAACTACTTAAACAACTAAAAGAAGATAAGATGGGAATAGTCAAGTACAACTATTGTGAAACACTAATCCTCTGGCTGATATTTTAAAGGATGCAGCTTTGTCTTAGCTGTAACAATCTTTTTTGGTTAAGACTGGAGATTCCTCACACGTGGGCAGATGCAGTTAGGATTTAGAAGACCTCTCCCAAGAAAAGATTACAAAGGAAACTAGCACTGCTCCAAAGGTTGCTAACAATAAAAACTATTTTGACCACATTAGGCTGTAAGAGGCTAGTTATGGCAAAAAGCAGCACTGTTATTCAGCTGTACCTCTCCATGGTTCTTATGTTTATTGTGGGGCAGATGGCATCCTCTAGAGAGCATCAAAAGTGAAAATTAAAGAGGGTAGTTTGAACGTACAAGTGACAATAGTGCAACAGGTAGTGCACTTGCCTTTAGTGCAAATATCTGTGCATTCTATTCCCACTTGAAGTAGCTGGATTACTGACATAAGGGGGGTACTGCACTCCTGAGTATGTCATCCTTTGGATGAGGCATTGAACTAAGGCCCCATCTGCCTGAGTTGGTGGCAGGTCATGTGGATGTAAAAGATCCTACAGCACCTATTGAAAAGAGTAAGGGCAATTCATTGTTGTCCTGGTCAAAGTAGTATAAATACCACATTGGGTCTTCCCTAAAAAAGGGAGCTACTAGCCTAGTGGGACTAACCCAGTCAACAAAGGATAAGTAAAATAATCTTTTGAGTATGGAGTCCACTGCTGAAATGGTATAAGCTTGGATAGAAATGAGAAAGAGAAGTAAGGTATCTGTCAGGGCAGTGAGGAGCAGGAAATCAAGTGTTAGGATTATCGGAGTAACTACACAGAAAAAAATAAGTACGATTTCACTGTCCACAGAGGACCAGCTGGCCAAGCTGAGAACGCACTAAGAGCACTTCAGAAGGAGTACTTAAAACTGGAGGTGGGATCTTAGCATGCACACACCCTCTGAACTGTTATGTGTCCATGGCAGGGATGAGGGTACCATACATTGTGCTATAAATTTTAACATTTGAATGAACATCTTGTGTACGCCATAGAGCTTTGATGCTATTGGGTGCTGGACAACAACTTGGAGAGATGCAGGTTGATGCTGACATCATGTTCAATATCAACCTTGGAGGAAATTTAAAAAAAATAACAGAGGCAGGTAAATGCTAGTCTTTGACTCAAAATATCAGATTTTGTACCCTTAATACCAGTAGGGAGACTCACATAAGACACTCATAAGAAATGAAAAGAAAGTCAGAAACAGCATCAGCATGCATGATGCAGGATGAATGAAAATGGAAGGCAATAAGCATTAGTACAGTCTAAGTAAAAATCTATCAGTTATTATGCTTCCATGGAAGAACAAGGCCTTAATATTTTATCAGTAACAGATACCTGGCATGTAGTGAACCATGGCTGTGAAATAAGCACAACAGGCTACACGATATATAAGAGGACAAGGAGGCTGAAACATAAAAAAGTTATGAGATTTGCCTGATATATAAGGAAGAGATAAATATGTAAAAGAAATAAGCAAACCTGGTGGAGAGAAAACACTGTGAGTTACAATAGAGACTGGAAATGGCAGCACATTTTGAGCAGGGTTTAATTGCAGGATTCACATCACAGCACTGAATTCTGCAGTAAGTATGGCATCAGGGGCAGCCTAAAACATCTAAAATAGCATTGCTCTGTGGAGATATGTTGTTTCATTGAAAAGGTAAAATAACACAGAAAACTAATATTTTAGGGAGTCAAATACCCATGCACACACTTCTTTGCATACTTAAATATATTAACTCCATGGTCACACAACCACAGAGGAAGGTTAAACTTCAATGTCATTGAGCCTTCACCTTCCTTCACTGTTACAACTTTTACAAAATGCATTTGTGCAACTACACAAAGAAAATTACTTCAGCATATACTAAACCATTACCCCCAAACACATCAAAACAAACAAAAAACACATTTAAATTGCAATATTTCCACAATCAAATGAATTTTACAACAAAAATGTTTAAAAACTATTCATTGCAATTGTCACCCAGATTAACAAACACTGAAAAATTCCTTTGTTGAAATTGCCTTTGATAAAATAAAAGTTTCCTATCCACAGAACTCTTAGTTGAAGATAAAAAAAATGGTTGAGTATATCAGTAAAATGGCAGAAAACAGTACTGTATTGTTATTGACGTGAAACTTATACACCAGATGCCAAATGGGATATATTTGACTGCAGTTACATCATAGAGAACGGACAGCCATGATACCCTGTTAAGGGCAGGCTTCATATAATCAGTACTAGAGTCTACTAACGAAAGAGCAGATATGGACATACCTCAACCTCTGGGCATTAAAAATCCTAACATTGGCATTTGAAAGCCATAACAGAGGGACAAAAAGAGGAACACTTTAGTTTTTACAGTAGAAAGACTTGATATACTAGATACTATATAGTTGGTAGTATAGAGTTTCAATATAGGCTTAATTTATTTTTTATTTTTCAGTTTGTTTACTGGGTAGATAGACTGGTTGTAAGATTCTTTTCAGCCATGACTTGTGCCTGTTAGGGCAAATGTACTAATTGCAGTTGTGGCACATTACAGTAATAAGACAATTAAAGCATCTATAGGAATTTAAGTGCAAAACCTTATATATATATGGTACAAACAGCAAAGTGTACAATTAAACTACATAAAATATAGACATGACTTTAAAACACGCACAGACTGTGTTTTTTTTTACCCTTTTTTAATAAACAGGTGCAGATAGCCTCATTTGTTACATATTTGTTTAGTTTAATTTTAAATATTTTAAGTGTTTCCTGTTCATAGGATCATGGGTGATCACTTGGCTAATGGCCCCAACAGGCCTTTTTAAGCCTAGCTATGTAGTCCTATAAATAAATCACAGGATAAATTACCCAAGGGCATATAATTACATTTAGGTGACAGTGCATTTCTTAGCTGCCTCTGTCCAGTAGGGGGATAGGTGCAAGTCAGGGGTAAATTTTTGGTTTTCCTTTGTCCAGATATATGTATTAGCTTATATTTTGTCATAAAAATGTTGACACAGAAGAAAATTATTGGACTCCAAGATTACTGCTAGATCTAACATCTCCTGTAGTACCTCTCTTCGTATTTCTTAACCCATTCAAGCATGTTAGAAGGTGTCTGTTTGATCGACCTCCGAGGTCCTGTGTCTATAGGGTGCTTCATCAGGTGGGAGCACCCTGGCTTATCAGTAAACGTGTTCCCAAACTCCTGTAGTACTGCTCAGATCTCCTGAACCTGGGCAGTAGATAGCTGCACACTCCTTCTTTTTCTCTCCCCCAACACCTTTTTTTATTTTTTTCCTTTTACTGTGCCTCTCCTTTCCATTATTTCCCTCATTTGACCCACAACCAAGAATCATATACCTGCAAATATTTTGTTTTTGTATATTATTGTCCCTGTTGTAATGCTGTACCATATGATTTTTATGACAAAGTACAGGTACTGTTTTAACCAATTTTACTGAATTAATTTTCATATCATGTCTGCTTATGATTGTGTTCATTTACACTACTTAATATCCTGACTGATACATCTCTGCACAGTCGGTCTAAAAAAAATCACTGTTACACTATCGGTTTAAGTTTATTATTTCTTTGGATGTATTTCTGCCATGCTGTGCTTAAAAATGTTTTAGCTGGATTGGTGCTCTACCTTGTTTAATAAACTTTAAATAAATAAATAAAATAGACAGAAATCTATCTTTGTAATTTAGGTACTGTATGCACTCCAGCATATTTGGATGGTGCTGCAGACAGTACCAGGCAGACAGTGCTACTAAGAAGCATACTTATTTTGAAACATGAAATCTGGTAAAAATCTTCTGGCTCATCACAGTCCCCAGCTCTCTCCTCCGATGCCCAATGTCCTTAGTTCCAAGAAGTGCTGGACAAATTTGTCAATGGAGCTGTGTTTTATGGTTTTGAGAAGACCAGTGGCCAAAAAAGCATATAAAGCTTCTAATTTTCATTACACATTTTTATATCATAGTACCACTTTCTTTCTACAGAAGTTTCCAATAATCCCCTACACTGAATGGTTGGAGTTCCTCACCCAGTTAATTTTCATACCTTGTTAGAGTCAGGGTAGTTCCAGAAAAACTGCATAAAACTGTTGAGCTTCCCCAGAATGTTCAACAAAAAATATATTAATAGTATCAGATCACTCCATAGAAATGGCATTGCTCATATACCATCCTTCTTATAAAAATATTTTTATTTATTTAATTATTTGTTAAACTGGGTATGCAGGGATAATTTAGAGTAGTCACTAGGCATCATGCTTAGGCAGGTGGGGGTAGAATAAATTAAGGAAACCTACATGGATGTAGCGAGAGCAAAGTCCACACCAATTTGTTCAACTTTCTATAATACACTTCTACCAGAATTACTCCTTAATCTCCCCAAACTACTCCATAATCAACCATTTTCTAGCTTTAAGTTTCTGCATGACCCCCCCCCCATGGGAATCTGAAACTGTGATACTCCTGCAGGTAAATATATGAGTCAAACTTATTCTTTACTGTTTTCTTACTTTCAGCCAAGTATCCACTTTCACCTCCTAACACTCAACGCATACACATTCCATGTTGCGCTTCTTTGGGTTATTGTCCTCATATCACTGACATCAGCAAGCATTTCTGTTCCACACTATTGAACTGGTAACAATCTGTCACATGTCTTGGTGATCAGAAATTGCCACACATTATAGTATTTGTTATTATTGTGGTTTGCTTCTTTGTTCTTACTGGTGTTTTGTATACTGTCAGAGACTATTTCTTGTATTTGTATTTATTAGCAATCAGACTGTTATTTCTTATATTTGCATTTATTAACAATCAGTCATAAATTCCATGTCAGTGAGACAAGCAAAAGAAAGTACAGTACTTCTGTATTAGTTTTCAGTTGAAGCCTGGTCTTATTACTTCTGAAACAGTAGCTGGAGCGGAACACAAAACCAGATGACTAATATGACAAATTTTGGGCTGAAAACTCTGTTGAACATTCAGCAGCAGTACCTGACCACTATGTTACCATTCAACACTGTGAGACATACAAGAAGGTTTGAAGCTGTATTTACTAATAATACTGGACAAACCTCTAGTGCAGTGCATGATGGTAAATGTCCATTCCACAAAACTTATAACTACTACAAGAGCAGTAAAATGCCTTGCACTTTGCTGTAGTGTCTCTCTAGCAAATCCCTTAGTCACATAAGGCATAAGGGAACCTATTGGGCCAAATAGGTCCAACTGGCTTGAGACCAGTCCTGAGGTAGGTGATTTCTATGCTGAAGATCATAAATTGGATGAAACGCTTTACACTGTAGTAGTTTCGATTCAAGGACTAATAAGTGAGGTAGCCTCATCACTGTTGTCCATGAGACAGTAAGTTGGATCTCGAACCTGCAATTTTATTTTCATTGGAGGACAATGTCTTAACATTGTTATTTTAAAAATGGGCTGTGCTCAGTAGCAATTTTGCTGTACAGTGAAATGAACAGGTAACCAGATGGATCTGCCAGGAGTATGAATCTGCAGATTTTATTTTCAGCAGTTTAACATTTGTAAGTGTACAAGCTCAAATGCATTGTTAGTAGAGGCAAGTAAGATTCATTTTCTTTTGAGACTGGCATATTTATGGCTAGCAGAAGTCAAGCAGAGGGGATGATTAGATGTGAAACTTTGTTGTGTAGCTCTAAACAATTAAGCATTTAACTTGCAATATTGTCAGGGAGTGAATTATAAGGTGGAGTGTAAAGTAATGCCACAATATTTTTGTACTTTGACAATTGGGATTGGTATGTCTTCCTTGCCTTTAATAGTTAGTGGAGGAAAACCTTGGCAAACAGCATGACACTTGATTTATTAGGGTTTGTAGATAACCTATGACTGTATGTTCAGCTACATAGAGTAGTGAATGAGACTTAACATTTTTGTTGAAGTTTTGGAAGCATTCTGCTGGAATTCGGCACTAGGATGTCATCTGCATACATTATTACATTGTGCTGTAGTAGACCATGAGCAAGATTATTAAAGAAGAGAAGAGGATAGCAGAGGAGAGTGCCCGGACTGACCATTGAGGGTCAATAATGTTGAGAGTGTTATATCAGAGCGGGAGCTGTTTGTCATCACATGGAAGTTCTGTTTTCTAGCTAGCTTTTGAAACACTGCATAATGTTACCAAAGTTTAGTTTATTTAATTTGTTAAGTAGTAAAAGTTTTTTTATTGTTTCAAATGCCCTGGTCTTGTCAATGAATAGTGTGTCTGATTTGAAAGTTATTGAAAATGGTATTAGAAACAGTATATATTGCAGTCATGGTGCAGAATTCATTTTAGAACCCATTCTGTGCACCACAGAGAAGACCATATTTGTTTATGTGTTAAAAGACTTGCTTGCAGATTATTTTTTTAAATATTTTTGTTATGGTACAATAGATTGCTAAATAAGTCTATAATCCTTGTACTCCATTAGCATGAATATTTTAGGACTGGGGATGATAAAGGCATGTTTGAGTAAGTTGGGAAATATTATTTAATAAGATAGACCAATGAACAGGTCTGACTTTATGAGTCACATAGTACATTTAGTAGGCGCAAGGGTAAATACTAGGGGCAGAATTATAGAAATATGCCTAAATCATAGCAGTTGAGAGGTATAGATATGGATTTTGTGTTCTCAAATGCAGATGCAGAAGGGAAAAGAGATACAGAAATGAGTAGGCATTTGGGAAATTGTAATCATCAACAGTACATTAGTACTGTTCACAATTAGCTTAACTACAGATTAGTATCAAACAACAGCTGGGGTTGGATTTCAGGAAAGGGGACTACCAAAACTGGGCAATGTTCTAGAGAGCTTAGGACAGATGAGCAGTGAGGATACATAAACACTGCCACCGTGGATCGAAGCAACAAAACCTTAACACTGTAAGCTTCAACCGAAGTATTATTTATGACTAGTAACAGGCATATAAAAAGATGAAGGCAGAAAACAATAGCAGTTTAAGACAAACATAAGGCATAAAATCATTCTGAAAAGCAGAAGCTCAAAGTTTGGAAAAGATGGTCAGCTCAGTCAAGAAAGTGGATAAAACATAAACAGTTGATGGAGCTGAGAAAGTACAACGTGAGTGAAATTTAAGAAAATGGATAAAACGTGGGTGGAAAAGGCTGGTGAAGGAATGCGCTGCCTACTAAATCTAATAGTATCCCTCATCCTGGTTCAAAGCTGCAGAGAGCACCCCAGCCATACTAGGTTACTCAGCCTATCATTCATTCAGAGCCCAAGCTGTGGGCAGCAAAACAAAAGGAGGTGGAGTTGCAATATATATATAAAAGACATACACACCTCTAGCTGGTCATACAGTATGATGCACAGGAAATATTCTAGGTGCAGTTAACAATTGACAAGACCTCTATTCAAATCATAGTTAGCTACACACCTCCAACTCTGACTCAAGATGCTCACTCCACCTAGCTGGACCTCTTCGAATCTATCAATATTCAACCCTTTACCGTGATCCTGGGAGACTTTAACTATCCAACCATAGATTGAAAGAAATACTCATGCCAAAACACAAATGCCCAGAGATTCCTTGATTTCGTCAATGCAAATGCCTTGGACCAGTTGGGTGACACCCCCACAAGAGGTGAAAATATCTTGGACTTGGTATTAATCAACATGAGTAACCACTGCAGCATCCCTACAGTGTCATCATCCCAGGTAAGATCCGACCACAAATCAGTGACCCCCCAGCTAGGGTCAAACAAAATAACTTCTCCAAAGCTGATTACAACCTCCTGAGGGAAGGTATAAACAGCTTTGCAGCCCCCTCCCCTCTAAGGAAACTGGCACATATATCCAAACTTACACCAAATTACTATATGAGTATTTATATAGCTGCATGGAATCAGGAATACCAGACATGACGAAATCCTCCTCCTCAAGGAAGAGTAAACCTCTCTGGTGGACAGCTACAATAAATAAACTCTATAATAAAAGGAAAAAAAATTGCTGTTCAGGACCAAGAAGGAGCAGGTGTCTAACTGGAAGCAATCTCTCCTTAGCCTGAACAAGCAAATAAGAGCACTAGTGAAATCCTCCAAAGCAAACTTCGAGCCCAAACTGGCCACATCTACTAAAGACAATCATAAGGCTTTCTTCACATATATCCACAGTTTCAAGGGAAGCATCCAGATCTGCACAGAACTGATGGTCAAGGATACCACATTCACAAACCCTGAAGATGTAGCCAACCTGCTGGCAGACAGGTTCAGTGAAAACTTCACTCCTCTGCTCCCCCATCAGTAAAACAGAACAACCCCAGTCCCTGCCCCCTCCTCTTATATCTAGGGAGCAAGTCATCACTACCCTCTCAAAGGCAAAAAATACAGCCTCCATGGGACCTGATAACATCCAAGGCTGCATTCTACATGAACTCAGGCAGGAACTTGCAGCACCATTAGGCACCCTATTCAACCAAAGCCTGAGTACCGGCTTCATCCCAGCTGAGTGGAGGACAGCTACTATCATCCCTTTGCATAAAGGTGGAGCGTCCACTGATCCAGGAAATTATAGACCCATCAGCATAACTAGCCTGATCTGCAAAGCATTGGAGCAGATTATCATGGACCTCATTAACAAGGACATTGGCAACCTCCAGACACTTGATGCCACACAGTTTGGTTTTGTCAAGGGGAGGACACGTCTGTTAAATTTTGTCGACTTCTTTGAGACAGTCACCAAGGCCATAGATGAGGGAAAGATGGTGCACACTGCCTACTTTAACCTGGCCAAGGCCTTTGATACAATACCCCACTCAGGTATAATAGATAAACTCTCTCAGCTAGGAATCAATCCATATGTTACCAGATGAGTAGCAAAATGGCTCACTGATAGAACCCACATAGTCAAACTAGCAGAAGTGACCTCAAGTAGTAGACTCGTAACAAGAGGTGTACCCCAGGGATCTGTGTTGGGGCCTCTGCTGTTTGGGATATACTTCTCAGAGGTGCAGGCCAAATCTAGTGGGCTATGGTTGATCAGGTTTGCAGATGACTGCAAGCTGGGTGCTGACATCAATTCCCCTAGTGATGTGGACATCCTCCAAGAGGGTCTCACCCAAACAAATGACTGGTGCCAGAAACATGGCCTCAAACTGAATGCCAAAAAGATGCATTATCATCTCTTTTGGGGAGAATGATGTCCTCACAAATGGTCACATTGATAATAAGGTACTAAGCATGCCATCAGTCATGAGGAACTTGGGAATCCAGGTTGATAGTAAACTGACTTTTGACCACCATATTGCCTCCATTGTATGGAAAGCTTTCTACATGGCCCACTTCATAAGTATGGGTAACTCATCCAGAGGCAAGGTGGTCATAACATCCCTGTGTTCTTCCCTTATAAGACCAATTATTGAATACAATGTCCCTTTCGGCATGTACCTCACAAAGCACGTGCAGCAGCTGGAGAGACCACAGAGATTCCTCATGCAGAGAATCCAGGGCCTCAAACATCTACCCTACATGGATAGGCTAAAAGACCTGTCCCACTACTCAGTCTCCAACAGACTCTTTAGAGGTGACCTCTGTCTGACATACAAAGCAATCTCAGACCCCACCCTGCTGGGACTGCTGCATATCCGCAATTCAAGCTTCACTTGAGTAACCCACAAAGGAGACCTCAGCCTGGTCTGTGACATCAATAGGACTTGTTCGTGGGACAGATTTGTGTCCCAGAGACACCCCCTTTTGTGGAATAGACTCCCTCTCCATGTAAAGCAGAGTACCTCATTAAACCTTTTTAAGCACAACCTGGATAACTGGATGGGGAACAGAAAATACACCTCTGAGATTCCACCTATGTCCCTGCTGGACAGTGGCTTAGGGTACTGACTTGTTGGAACATGGGCTAAATTCTTGGCTAGGCTTGTTAGGGCCACAGGGCCACTAGCCTAGTAACGTCCTATGATCCTATGATCCTTGGCTCTGGTCTGCTCCAAAACTGAAATAGAGTAGTACTCCAGCATGTCCCCCAGACTCCAGCCTCTTGATTTACGTGAACAGGAAGAATGTTGTCATCATTCCCCAGCCTTGTGTCAGCTTGTCCTGTGTCCAGGCCACTAGTCAGATCTAAGCAATTTGGGTCATAGTCAGGCCTTCATCTTTGCACACACAATGACAACAACAGTATCTTTTTCAATAAGCTAACACTTTAATAGCGCTTTAAACTCTGATACATTAGCTAAAGATGCTCACCATCTTAAAATAATATTTCTGTCCTTCCTTTAACAAAAAGCACGCTACATACAAACATTGCGAATCACTTCAGTAAACTGTTTACATGAAAAAATGACATAACTTCAAAAATTAAACAAGCAGTCAAACTATACTGAATAAAACATTTGCAGATTGTGCAGCAGAGAGTAAATTAAAGCCATAGATGAAGGGAAGGTAGTCCACACAGTCTATCTGGACCTTGCAAAGGCATTTGACACAATACCCCACTCAGGCATCATAGATAAGCTATCCAGCTTAAATATAAACCCCTATGTCACAAGATGGGTCGCAAACTGGTTTAAAGACAGAACCCACAGAGTGAGAGTTGCTGGAGCCATGTCAGACTCGAAACCGGTCACAAGTGGCGTCCCACAGGGTTCTGTCCTGGGACCACTCTTGTTCGGTATATACTTTTCCGAGGTACAGGCAAACGTGGGAGGACTATGGCTCACCAAGTTTGCAGACGACTGCAAACTGGGTGCCATAATCAACTCTCCAGCTGACACAAACATCCTTCAAAAGGTCTCACAGAGACAGATAACTGGTGCCAGCACCATGGTTTAAAGCTAAATGCCAAAAAATGTATAGTCATACCCTTTGGCAAAAATAATGTGCCCACAAATTACCACATAGGCGGAAACCCATTAAGTACAGAGAAAGTTATTAGGGACCTGGGGACCCAAGTTGATAGCAATCTCTCCTTTGAAAACCACATTGCCAAAGTGGTTAGAAAGACCTTCTACATAGCCCACCTCATCACGAAGGGTTTCACATCTAGATCAAGAGAAGTAATCGTGCCCCTTTATTCATCCCTTATCAGGCCCATCATAGAATACAATGTCCCTTTTGGGATGTACCTTACCCGACACCTGCAGCAATTGGAAAGACCCCAAAAGTATCTCACCAAGAGGATCAAGGGTCTCAAACAGTTGCCATATGCTGCTCGGTTGAAAAAACTCCAGCTCTACTCAGTTGCATACCGCCTACTTCGAGGCGATCTATGCCTGACATACAAAGCTATGTCAAATCCAGAATTAATGGCCATGCTCCACCTCAGTAAATCTAAATCCCTTAGAGCCACATGCTCGAGGGACTTGAACCTCAGCACAGAAATAAATAGAACTTGCTGGAGGGACAAGTTCATAACCCAGAGGCTCCCTTCGCTCTGGAATAGAATTCCAGTTCATGTGAGGCAGAGCACCTCACTGAATCTCTTCAAGAAGAATCTCGATAGGTGGATGGGGGATCGTAGGTTTGTCCCAGGGATTACTCCCGGGTCACTATTAGACAGAGGCACAGTAAACTAAACCTTAAAAAGGGCACAGTATACTCAAATCAAGGGGTGGCGTAAGCTATACAGAATCGGGCTAGGCTTATAATTGCCCCAGGGCAGATAGCCTAGTATGAACCTATGAACCTATAAAAAAAAAAATAAACTGACTAAATAAACTGCCAATATTAATACTGATATCCTAACATTCCTCAACCCCTGACAACAGTAGCTGGGGCATCAACTTATTTCTGATCCACCTCACTGTTTTGCTTAGGCAAATAAATCTTTGTCTCAGCATCTCATCTTGTAGGAAAAATGTGATTTCCATTGTCCAATAACTGTCTTTCCTGGCACCTAACATCAAAAGAGTAAGTAAAAAAATGTCCTTTCCAGCCTAAATTCCATTTCTAGTAATGACCTGACTTGGAAGACAACATCAAAAAGTAAGTGAAGAAATTTAATTTATAGCCCATTTGCCACATCCACTAAGTGATGAGGAAATATGAGGAATTAAGAGTCACTTTACTGGACTAGATCTCATTCCATATGTTTTACAAATTTAACCTGAAAGAGTCCAACTTTGAACAACCCCCAGAAAACATACATCCAATCACCTACAGCATTTCCCTTGCACCAGCAACAGAAAGTGGGCCCCATAAACATCTTACTCAAAGTTACTGGAGGGTAAATGCACTTTTGCAGAAATTTCCATGTGAGGATTCTAAATCATCATGACTTGGTTGCATATTTAGTCCTTGTTTAAATAACGTTTTACTGTGGCCAAGGGAAGCATAGGGCATACAGGTGATGCATGGATGTAGATATAAAGAACTTCTTTGCTGCCAGTTCAAACACCATTGTCAAATACAGGTCTGAACATGTGCCCCATTGGGCTTTCTTCTCTTTCTTCAAATCTGTTATTATATTCTGTTCATGTCATCCAGAAATGGAAAATGTCAGTGTGGGAGGCAGATTCTCCATAAAGACCATCATGACCAGTGTCTTTTTTGTTTGGTTGCTACCCATGACAATGCACAGTGTTCTATCTGCCAGGTGTTTGTATCTAAGATCTTCTGCAGTTGTCTCTCCTTCTTGTCCATCTCAGGATGCCAAGGCAAAATCCTCCAGTCCCAAAGGCCAGCTGTCTGACATGAAGAAGGCCAAAAAAGTTAGGTTTGATCCAGCTGCTGTCCAGTCCCCCTGCCACGGACATCTCTTTTGAGGCTGGTGAAAGCCTGGAGGACCATCTGATGGCTGCTTTGGATTCCTCTGCCATGACCCTGTCAGAAGCCAGCATGGATTTGGCTTCTTGCATGTCCTTGGAGGCTTTTTAAACATCTGTACCTGACATTGAGGTGGAACCTCAGCTGGTTATATCTGAAGAACTGTGGGGGATTCCTCAGATCTTAGTAAGGAAGGAGATTCCTACTAACATTATAAAGTCAAGTTAGGGGTCTGACTCTCTGAGGGTGTTTTTTCAGACATCCCACAGAAAAAGAAACAGAAAACAAAGCATAATTGCTCTGTTGTAAAGAATCCCAAATGTGAATGGCAAGATTTCACTTAAGGTTTATTTAATGCTTTGATAGTCCTGAAGCCATCTAAAGGGATTTCTGTTCTTGCTCTTCCCTGGCCTTCCACTCCACTGCACTCAAGAGGTCTAGGGAACTGTATTCCTCAGTTGAGGATCTGGATTCAGGGGCAGAATTCTTGGCTTATTCTTCCCATATCCCTTCCCCCTTGGATTATGGTTCAGAGGAAGATGACTCCATAAGTTCAGACTCCCCTTAAGAAGCACTCTTCTTTGGGGATACCATTGCCCATATGATAGATTATTTTAAGTAGGATTGTTCTCAAGTCTCTGATATTCAAAAAAGGTATTATGAACTGCTGCAAATAGGGTCTCCCAAATCATCTGCTGTTCCTCCTGTTCTGGCTGCCCTTCTGGATACTTTCTCGACAGCTTCTGTAGGCCCTGACTCTCAGCTTCCTGCACCTAAGAAGCCAGACAGGTTCTGTAAAGGGCCTGAGGAGTGCACATCTCTTTATAAATGCTGCTCTACTGACCCTTCTGTAGTGTCAGTCTCATCTGACAAGCCAACCAAGTTGTTGTCCTCCACCAAGTTGTTGCCTTCTGATAAGGATAGTAGGGCAATGTAAAGACTGGGCAAGAAAGGTTACACTGCTGCCACTTTGTCCTTTATGGCCTAAACTACTAGACTCATATGACCAGTTATATTTTGGATCTTTCTCAGGTTTCTAAGGTGGTTTCTGACCTTTCTGACTGTGAGGCGAAGGCTCTGTCCTTTTCCCTTCTAGGGTCTACTTTTCAAGTTGCCCACCATTCAGTCAAATGCAGCTGTGATGTGGCTGATGCCTCTTCCAGGGCTGCTGCTTTCTTTCAGTTATAAGGTGATATTCTTGGCTTCATCTTTAGGCTTTTTGTGATGACATTAAGGCCAAGCTTTTAGATGCCCCTTTGGATACTAAAATCCTTTCTGGATCTGCTGCTGATGCTGACCTTTTCAAGTCTCTTCAGGACATGGGCAAAGCTTTACTGGAATTGAAACATTTTAGTTTTTCCTATTCCTAAATTTCAGAGGAACTTTCCCTCCAAATCTGCCTTTGTTTGTAAGCAATCTGGGCTCCTTCCTTAGGGCAAGAAGGGTTCAAGGTGTGTGCTTCCTGCTAGGTCTATTCAGACTCTGACCACCCAGAATCCTTTTTCCTAGGACAGGCCTGGTTCTATTTGACAGTTTGCTTCCTTCTTACTTCAGCTAAGTTCCCTTCCCTCCATCTTTCCCTGCCTCTCCCAAACTGACTTCAAATCATTTCAGATTCTTGGGTTCTCTCCATTATAAGTCAAGGATAGTTCATGGTTTGGTAGTCCCTTCCTCCCTTTTCAGGCAATCCTCAACCTCCATGGGAACTGCTCTGTCATTTTCCAGAGGACGTTAGCTCTCTTTTAGTTCAGAGCACCATTCAGGCGATGCTTCCCACTCAGGTAGGGAAGCGTTTTTATTCCAGGATGTTTTTGGTCTCACAAAAATAGGGCACACAGAGACCAATTCTGGATCTTTCCCTGCTTAACACTTTTCTCAGGATTCTTTTCTTTCAGATGTTATCTCTGCAGACTTTGCCCCCCCCTCCCCCCCCAGGCCTTTCCGGTGTATCTCAAGGATGTGTATCTTCACATTCTGAACCACTCCCTATTTTTACATTTCCCTGTTTCTTCCTTGCATTTTCAGTTCTCTACTTTGCCCATTGGCCTCTCTATTGCCCCATGGGTATTCACCAAATTCCTTACACCTGTCATTGCTTTTAGCAGGATTCGAGGAATTCAGATTTTTCCCTATCTAGACAATCTACTTATTCAAGCTCCTCCCAGAACTCTGCCTCAGGACCTGCTTATGGCTCTACAAGCCTTTTATTCTCTCTTTCATCTCAGGCTCCTCAAAGTTTTCATGGAGAATACCACTGTTATGTAGTATGTCAAAAACGTGTGTGTGTGTGTGTGGGGGGGGGGGGGCATGAGGTCCTGTCTTCTTTGCAGACTAGCTATTCAGGTCTGGGATCTAGCTATCCAGTATCACGTGACTCTTCAGGCAGTTAACTTTCCCTCAGGGTACAATAGAGTGGCAGACTGTTTGAACAGGTCCAGCACACATGCTCACTAATGGATGCTTCAAAGAGATGTGCTTCTGGACAGTGTCAATCTGTGGGGTATTCCTCATGTAGATCTTTTTATCTCCCCTCTGAACAGACAACTTCTTCCCTTCTATTCCAGAGTCCCAAGCCCTCTGGCTTGGAAAGTAGATGTCCTGTCTTTTCTTTGGAGGGGGATGTTTCGTACGACTACCTCCCTTCCTCTGTACCATGAGTTCTGCACAAGATCAGGCAGGGCTCTCCCAAAATTATGCTGGGTAAATCTTCTTACACATGACAAAGGGTCTCTTATCCATCCTCATTTTTCCACTATTCAAATGACACTGTGCATGATAGAGTTTTGCTCCCTTTTAGGTTCCTGTTTTCTGAAGACATACACTGGTTTCTGCAGGAGGCCAGGAAACATACTACCAGGAAATCATATATGTCCAAATGGAAGAGATTTTCTGTCTGGTGCCTTACTTGCCATCAGGTTCCTCTAACAGTAGACGTTCACTGGAACACTGGAAACATGATCCACAAAGCCTCATAGAAAATGATGAAGTTTATATCACATGGGATCACCCATTACCAACAGTCCAAAAGAAATATGCTAGAAAACTGGATATAGTGGTCCAAGACAAAAGTAGCATTGATCATTGAAATTGCCACACCCAGTGACAACAGTGTCTTGCATGCAGAGAGACACAAAGTTATAAAATATCAGGATCTGCAGGTAGAAATGAGAGCAATGTGAAAGAAAGATACCCAGACAGTTCCAATAGTAGTAAGAGCAACGGGGTCTTATAAAAAAGAATTTACAGTCGTATTTGGATATGTTATCAATACATGTAACTCCATGGGAACTGCAGAAGAAGCCATTACCGGGCATGTTGGGGGTGTTGCAAAGAGCACTACTGGCTGACATCAAAGACTGAAACAATACTAATTTCACGAACTTTAATCATACCTTCACTTAGGAATGGGGTCCATTTCCGTCATGGTATTAGAAATACAAAAGACTTGGAAAAATTAAAATGGAGGTTCCTTTGATTCTTTCTTATTTGTGTGAACTGCTCCATGCTGGGTTGGCATATTCTTCAGTGAAAACTCACCTGCCAGTAATTTCTGCTTGTCTGCCCTTGAATCTGCCTATGGCCTCTAGGTTTGAGGTCAAGCAATTCCTTAAAGGCTTCCTTCATATCAGGCCTTCCAGGAAGGCTATTCTGCCTTCTTGCAACCTCAGTTTTATACTTGAAAAACTGACCCAGGCTCCTTTTGAGCCTGCTTCCAAAGCTTCCTTGCAATATTGTACTTAGAAGACTGTTCTACTTTTGGTTCTTACCTCAACCACAAAGGTGTCTGAACTTCAGGATCTCATTGCTATTCCTCCTTTTTTAGTTTTCCATAGAGACAGGATGTCTTTTTGTGCTGATCCTTCATTTATGCTCAGGGAGGTCAATGAGTTGTCCCTTAATCAGTCAATTCAACTTCCTTCCTTTTTTTTCCTTCTTTTTTTGTCTGCCAGTGAGAAGGTTCTTCACACCTTGGATTTGCATAGATTTGCTCAGATATTATTTAAATAAAACTAAAGTTTTTTGCAAATCTAAGCAGCTTTTTTTTTCTTTTCATTGTAGGACTTTGGGTTTAGCTGTTTCTAAGTAAACCGTCTCCTCCTGGATTTCTAAGGCAATTTCTTTTTGTTATTCTTTTCATGGTAAATGTCTTTCCTCATCTATAAGGATACATTCTACTAGGGCAGTTGCCTCCTCCGGTGCCTTTTTCAAGGGTCTGAATACCAGTTCTATCCTTGAGGCTGATACTTGGACCTGTGTTTATACTTTCACTAAACATTACAAGTTGGATGTTGTTTCCAGGGCCAGGGCAGGCTTTGCCTGCGCTTTCCTGCATGGGTTTGTGAAGAGCCCATCTCTGCATTCCTCCTCCCAGGCATCCTCTTCAGCTCTTGCAATCTCCCTGAGGTGAAGAATGCTGCAACAGTGATATGAAAGGACATAGTACAGTTGTGTAAAATCTTACCTTAGCAGTAGATGTCCTTCTCTTCAGTGTTGCAGTATTCAGTCCCTCCCTCCTTCCCCTTCTGCCCTGACTCTTGGCCTGGATTCCGGCTGCCCTTCTGGCTAAAGGGGCTCACCTCCTTTCTTCCTTCTTTATTTTTCCTTCTGGATGCACATGTTCATATTTGTCTATAAGGGTATTCTGTACCTCCTGGGACTTTTTCAGTTCTGAGTATCCAAGTTTGTGCATCACCGTTATGCTCTGTGTCATGTGTGGGGAGCATACATGTCATGTATGGTGCCTATAAAAACGGAAGGCTTTGGTATACTGGCCGGATGTTGGGCTATCCTTGGTAGGAGATCCCATACTTGAAGAATACTGCAACAGTGCAGAGAAGGACATCTACTGTTATGGCAAGATTTTATACAACTGTACTTTCTAGCTATGCCTGCAAAGAACGGCAAAAGTGCCCACTCGTGTCATACCCCAGTGTATACCACATAGCAAACTGAACCAGTGTCTCCCAACAGTGTATAAGAGAAATTGACTTCCAACAGGTTGGCTAGCTTTCCTTGATCATATAACAGAATAATTTCATGGGCCAGTCCTCATCATAATTGGCAAAGTTGGGGAATCCCTAGCAATTCAGAAACAGATCATATATAACACAAGTTTCTGCCAGACTACACTTTTGTTACACTTACTACATCATCTTATAGAAATATCCTTTTTAAACCTATACAGTCACTCTTGGACAGTCAGTCTTGTTTGGCAATTTCTCTTTTCTTGCACCAGGAAAAAAAAAGGAAAATGTCTTTACCAGTTTCTGAAAGCTCCGCGATTTACATGAAGATGTCCAGTCATGAGTCATCTTGCAGTTCCTTTGGGCTCATCACCTCTCTCAGCTGAGGTTAACTTGTTCAGTACATCAGATGTGTCTTGGGGGTATTATAGGTTTGCTGTTCTCTGGTAGTTAGAACATAGCAACAAAGAATATATTAATACAGATTTTATTCCCCTGCCTTATACAGACTACAAATTGGGAAAAAACATGTTTTTACTTTGTTTTTCCAAAGAAGTAGCTCTGGTCACAGAAGACCCATGAGTCATGTACCTCTAGGGTTATCACAATCTTCCATAACTTAGGGCTTTTTCTTTGGTGGTATTGGAAAGAAAATGAACTAAGACTAGACAAGGTTCCTTTTGATACCTTGATGGCAGGACACAGATCTGGTGAGCTCACGCCTTCTGTACTTTATCAAGGTCAATGCCAGTCCATTGTTGAAACAATTTCTTATTTAATTTAGGCAAGCCCTGCTTCTACGTTTCAGACATCCCTATTAAATATAAAGTCTTCTGCTGAGCTGAGCCCCATCTTCATAATCAATCAACTTTAATTCCTGTAGTTTTAGATTTCTGTTAAGGCCATTTTAACATTAGCCTCTGCTGCATTCACAATTACTTCCTACAGCTCACTGCGGCAGGCAGTTGGCATTTTTTTAGGCCCTTTGATCTATCCATTGATTGCTGCATAAAAAACAATTCTTTGGAGGTAAATTTAATGAGATCACATATAATGGTTGATAGAAACTCTAATTTCATTGCCTGATTTATTTCACCAGGATTGTGTGATAGCTATTGTAGGGATCTAAAACAACATTTTAGAATTCTCAGTCTGTTTACGGATACCCAATATGAAATTAGCACTCAAATAATTGAGAATGTTAGTTTTGTTGATTTAAAGTACAGAAGATTAGTACAGATTACTTATTTTAAATTTAGCAATATAAATGATTTTTAGAGAAGGAAGCATAGGATTTCTCTATTATTGAGACAACATCTTAAGTGAAAGTCAACCATCAGTGTCTTTCTGCTTTCCTGAATTATATTTTGTACCATATTGTGTGCCTTGTGTATTAAATATGTTTTAGTCTTTTACATACCATCACAGACATATACTATACTGTATTCTCCACTGAAGCTGGACAGTAAACTCTTAATATGTGCTGTCACAAATCTTGTGGCAGTTTGAAGTGGCACAAGACTTTGTCATCTCATCTGTGGTGTCACTGTATAGTGCCATTACACCAACACTGGAAACTTCTGAGGAGTGTTACCACCACTGAAATGTCTTGCTCTGCAGGCATTCCCATTATCTACATGAACTTTCACATCATGCCTAACAAAGGCCACTGGAGCCTCTGGGTACTTACATATTGCACTGTAATTTTCATGAGTTTAATGTGCTTTCATTTAGCATTCTTTGTAGCACCAGCAGTTTAGTGTGGCTAAATTATGTGAAATAATATCATGCAATTATTTAAGTGTGTTTTTCTGTACTATATCTGTACTATGCCTTGTTCTTAAATACAGTACCTATCCTATGGTACTTTATCAGAGCATTTCAAATGATATGCTGGTTTGCTTTCCATTGATCTATATGATATTGCTCATATCACAGTTGCTTAAAAAGAATTACTTGCTCAATACAGGAGTGATTTCTTAGTCTTCAAAATGTATTACATTTTACAATATCCAAGCATGCTTTATGTATCTATTTATTTATTGATTGATTTTTTTTTTTGCATTTAAATTCCAGGAAAATCTGATTGTGAAATAAACAACCCTTTTCACCAGAGGCCTTGGGGGAGACTCCACCTGACCTAAAATAATAGAAATGCATAGGCATGAGATTTGCACTGGTGATGGACAGGTTGACAGACGAGATCAGCAGGAGTCCCCATGGACTATAATGTTTGCAGATGACATTGTGATATGTAGTGTGAGTAGGGAACAGGTTGAGGAAATCCTGGAGAGGTGGAGATATGCTCTAGAGATGAGAGGAATGAAGGTCAGCTGGACTAAGAAGGAATACATGTGTGTGAATGAAAGGGAGGATAGAGGAATGGTGAGGATGCAGGGAGTAGAGTTGGAGAAGGTGGATGAGTTTAAATACTTGGGATCAACAGTTCAGAGTAATGGCGAGTGTGGAAGAGAGGTGAAGAAGAGAGTGCAAGCAGGGCGGAGAAGAGTGTCAGGAGTGATTTGTGATAGACGAGTACCAGTAAGAGTGAAAGGGAAGGTCTACAAAAGGGTAGTGAGACCAGCTATTTAATATGGGTTAGAGACAGTGGCATTGACAAAAAGGCAGGAGTCAGAGCTGGATATGGCAGAGTTAAAGATGTTAAGATTTGCATTGGGTGTGATGAGGGCAGACAGGATTAGGAATAAGTATATTAGAGGGTCAGCCCAGGTTAGACAGTTTGGAGATAAAGCCAGAGAGGCGAGATTGCATAGGTTTGGACATGTGCTGAGGAGAGATGTTGGGTATATTGGGAAAAGGATGCTAAGGATGAAGTTGCCAGGTAAGAGGAAAAGAGGAAGGCCTAAGATAAGGTTTATGGATGTGGTTAGAGAGGACATGCAGGTCGTTGGTGTGACAGAGCAAGATGCAGAGGACAGGAAGAAATGGAAACAGTTGATCCACTGTGGTGACCCCTAACCAGGAAAAGTCAAAAGAAGAAGAAGAAGATACAGTAAATAGATATGGCAAACATCTGTATTAAGACAATATTAGTACAATATAATCAACATTCACACATGTTGAGGATTGCATTCACATTGCAATATATAGAATACAAGTTTCATTCTCGTTACATCATACCATTAACAATGATACATATATGTGCACAACTTCAGTTCTACAGTAGATTTATGAAAGGAGTACAATACACTCAACATTTATATACAGTACAAAAGGTTACACTTGCAATGTACAGAGTTGCATTCTAATTAAAGTTTACAATTAGTGATGGATATGTGTGCAGACTTCACCTTTTGATTCACAAAATCAGTTACATGAAGAAATATTCTGTAATAACACAAGAGATGCATATAAGTGTGACAATGCATTTGTGTCAGCAAGATTTAGTTTGCAATTGCTTTGGTTTTACCTGGAAAGAGGGAGTGAGTAACAGTTTTTAGTCCATAGTAAAAAAAAATAGGAGGAGGTATGGGAGACGTTACCTGTACTAAGGAGATGAATGGTGGGGTTTAGCCTGGGGGAGTGCAGGAGCACAATGAGGAATCTGATAGGTGTTTTCTATAATAGATTTTAGATGTCAGTTTGTCTAATATTGAGGGGGATGAAGTTCCACGTCTGGTGATGTAGATGGAGTATAATAAGTCTCCCGCTGAGTTGTGTGACTTGCTTATTAGTAGTCTGTGTTTATTTGTGGAGCAGAAAATTTTGTTAGAGGAGTAGTATGTGATAATGACTTTAAGAGATGGACAATGTTCTGGTTTGTTAATGAGACTGTAAATAGTCATTAGTTGTGAGGAGAGTAGGTAGTAGGGCAGTTCTGACCTGTTTAAGTGATTTAATTGGCCTTTCTGTAAGATACAGCAACCTTGTAGTGAGGATGATAAAAGTAATGGAGTACGGCCACATGAGGTGTGTGTGGGGGTGGGGCTTCCTCCTGCAAACAATTATTTTCCATTGTTCATATTTGCTTTAAATAAGTACAGCTGTAAGTACTTGTATCTTGAGTGTTTGTGTATCTGAGCTGTCTGGATTGAGCCCTTTTTTGCTGTGGAATTGTGTTTCAATACATGTAGCATGAATCAGTAATGGTGGAACATGATGTGCCATAATTCCTGTATTACTATTGCCCTTCTGGTACATATATTAACTAGTTACTACATTCTCTGTTCTGTAGCATTAAGTACTGAAAACTCATGTAGCACACATCTTGTATGATATGAGCAATGCAGTTTGTTTTTGGATTATACTGGGTAGCAGTGCTGTGGTTGCCTAGAGAGGTTGGTAGCTTTTATTGTTATAATACACTCCTTCCATTTTCAGAGTAGTGCCGCTTTATGCTGACTATCACATTGACATTATCAGATTTCCTAGCAGATGTGACACATGCTTTGGAGGGCAGATGAGGCTGAACAGATATATTTCTTTTGTAGCGTGTTATGTTTCTTAATTATCTTTGGGTGGCTACTGTTTCCACAATGGTGCACCTTTCCTTATTGTCATGCAGCGCAAAGATGCCTTCTGTAGGCTGCTGTGGATTAGTGCATGGAACCTTGGAGAGGATGTGTTACCTGTCATTATACAGTGAATCATTAGATGAATTGAAAAAACATGGATGCTGACTGGACAGAGCGATCTGCATGCTCATTGTAAATGGAACACTACTCATGCAAAAGAAGACTACAAATCCCAGGGGCTATAGCTACTGAAAATAAAAAAAAAAACAAAGCTGCTGTTTCAATATGTCACTTAGAGAAGAAACTAAAAGTAACCTCCTACATCAAATTACACTCTTTTTATACTCATAGCATGATCTGCAAAAGAGAAACATATAAAAAATGCACTTGAACAAACAAACAAACAAACAAACTCTCTCAAAACTTAACCGAAGGGAGCAAGCATCCAATCATAAGTAACTAGGTCCACATTTACTCCCGACTCCTAGAAAAAAAAAGTAGCACACAGTGGACTTAGTCGAATATATTGTACAAGCATCAGCATACACATGTTCTCTGCATGTGCAGTATGTTAAGAAACTATTCCCCAGCAGTAGAACGGAGAAGAAGTTCCAAATGACAATACCATTATTTAAAACAGTAAGCAAATTTCTTTTAAATAACGGCACTGTATAATTGCATTAATCCACCTTTGGGTGTGGTTAATGCTTATTTACCCATGGCTAACTTTTTTGTTTTGTCTCTCGGGCATTGTCCTCTTGAGCAAACCATGCAAGCTATGGGGAAATCAAGTACTTTCCACACCCAATCAAGGATTATTGCTAAATTCTTAAACCAGTACTGCCATTATGTTCTTGTTGCATTTTGCAGTTCAACGCTGGGCATTAACATACCTTGTTGAAGGGTGTTATACCTTTGTATATTTTGGATGCATGATTAAAGTTACTTCTGAGGCTCCAGATGGCAATGTTTGATGTGTCAGATGAGTCTAATCCAGGGATATGTTTCTGTACAGGAAAAATCTTATTTTACTGTAATATACTCATTGTTAATGTGCTTTAAACACTGGAACAATAGAACATGGGGTACCCCCCCCTGTATGGCACTGAGGACTGTATAATGCAGCTACTGGGCTTACTTCTATCTATTGCTGCCATGTGGCTGTAATACATCACTAAGCATATTTTTATATCTTTTGGTTGTAGAGACTGCTGAAAGGAAGATTTCAACAATGTATCAAAGCTATCATGAAAGACCATACAGTAGGTGTTCTTTGTGTTCACATCAATATAACTTTTCCATTGGGCTGTCACATGTTTGTTGCTGCCATGGTTCAGCTGTACATTCTGTGCATTTTTCATATATCTGCCAGTACTTCTGCTCATTTGTATTGATGGTGTGGAGATGTATAGCCTCTGTTATACCTAGAGAATGCTGGAGAGGTGTTATAAGTATCACAGTAAAATGCTTTGTTGTCTGTGATACAGCAGGGTACAGTTAAGAGGTTGATCTGTTGGCTAAAAGGTGGAAGAGAGAGGTAACTACACACTATGAAATACCTTGTTATAGCAGGCAGCAGCCATGAGTGGTGGGCCAAAGAGAGAGAATGAGAGGAAGAAAGAAGGAGAGATGTTATGTGTCATGCAATACAGGCGTGTCATTCATAATCAACACAGCTTTTGTCACAGTGCAGTGATGCTCAAGTCAGGCTGAGGACCATTTATGGTGATGTACTTGTCTTAATACATGGTGTAGGTGGAGTCATCATCAGTTGGATCACTGAGGTGCCTTGTCAACTAATGGAAGAAAGCAATCCAGACAAGGAATTCCATCCTGTTTACTTCCCTGTTCTTGTCCTGTACTCCTATCACGTGCTACATGCGGTGTCTAACATCTTTCATATCTGTATCATTTGACTATCTACTATGCTGTTTGTCTAACCTGCTATTCTCTACCATGCTCTACCTTATTACATTTGTTTCTTCAGGAAATAGTAAAAAAAAATACGCAACTGAAACAAATTTTACAACATTCAACTCAAATTACTCATTGCCTTTGTCTACTTCTACTATGCAGATTTTTCTACTTCCTTTACAGTGTTGCCTTGTTTACCTAACAGCGGTGTTTCTTACTTCATCATTATGGTTTGTTCGGTGTTTCTAGTCACTATTGTTTGTCTTGTTGTCCAGATGTTTTTCTATATGTTGCATATGGCATCCATTTTCTTCTGTGTTTTCTGCTGACTCCATATTTTCCAGTCACATCAGAACTCAACACTATACTCATTATGCTTTGGGCAAACATCTGGCCTATGTTCTCCAGCAATAGAGTACTATGTGCCCCCACTATGATTTGTAGTGTACAGCGTGTTGACCCACCCATGTTCTACTGCCCATATCTAGAAATGTTAATATGCAGAACACTACCTAACATTGTGGTGCATATGACTTGATCTGGGCATCTCACAGAAAGGTATATTGGTATACTGCTTTGATGAATCTCTACTTTTCCCACAGTGGTATGTGGCTTCCTTTGGTACATACGCATATGTACCATTGCACATATACACTGGTTTCTGCCTATGTCTTTTCTATTATTTCCACTTTGCTCTCTATGAACATAGCAGTGTCCATCAGTATACTACTTTTAGAGCTGCACCCCGTAATTGTTTTCATCTACTGTGCCTATCTATATTTTAGCGCTGTTACAGTGCATTAGGCTAGGCATTTCTGTGTGCGGCTCCACAGAGACATGACTATGCTAAACGTCTCTTGCTTAGCTTTCCCTTGCTATTTGATTCATTTCAAGCACTGCTTATTGCTTATTGTCCCATATTGCAATCTCTATATTTTGCATGTATTACTTCATAACACACTTGTCTACAGGGCATTGTCCTCTAAAATCCTATATTTTGCCAGTGTCTTTTTCCTTCTTCCTTTGCAATGTCTTACCACTGATCTGTTTGTTTCATTTAAGGCTGTTTTAGTGTGGATTTGTTCTAGCTGTGGCATTATGTTTGTTATTACTATAGTACATAAATGTTTTGGATATAAAAAATTACAGTGTTACACTCTACTCCTCTGTCCAATGCATTATGGTTTCTAACCTGAAAGCATTTTCCAAAATTTGCATATTTTATTTGATATTATAGAGTCACAAAAATACAGGCAAACAATAATTAATATTGCAACTCAATTGTGACAAATTCATAATAAAAAAAAAACAAACAAACTAGAATGATAGTAAGGAAAAAGCTAATGAGGAAAGGAAGGTGGAAAAGAAAACATAAGATAACCACTTACTAGGACCAAGAAAGGGAAAGAAACACCATCTGTTCAAAAGGTAAAAACTTGTATGTAGTGCACTAAAATAGAATACCACGGAAAGTAATCAGAAATGAGGATTAACCTAACAATGTTTTGCCTTGTTATTCAGGGAAGAAAAGTACTGTTATTAATTTCTAGTGAAAAGTAGAAGTCCTTTAATGGTCATTAATAAAGCTGACTTTGAGTTTCTGATATTCCATTAAACATAAATCAGAACTGATGAACCCAAATAAATGTAAATTAGGATCTATCTGCAATATGTTTTGAAAGATTTATTCCATTATACATGCAAAAGCTATGGAGTCACTTCCATAAGCAGAAAGTAATATTTTCATTCAGTTGCTCAAAATGCTAGCATGCTGATTAGTATGAAAAACAACATAGCTATAGCCTATGTGTAATAAAGCATAGAGCTAACAGAATTTTAAATTGGGCATCCCAAGGAAAGAAAAAGAGTTTCCAAATCACAAAAAAGAAAACTAATTTTCTTTTACTACAAGAAAATGAATTACTGTCTGTGTAAGAACCCTGGCCTGTTTTTAACACCTTTATTGAATTATTACATTTGGGTGGCTGTGGTGGTACAGCATTTAGCATTGCCACCTCACAGCAAGAGGTCCTCTGGTTTGATTCTTGGCTGAGGTGCCTTCTGAGCTGAGTCTGCATGTCCTCCTTGTGGTTGCATGGGTTTCCTCCATGTGCTCAGGTTTCCTCACAAAGACATACTGCAAGTAGATTGGACACTAATTTGGCCTTGGGTCTGAGTGTGTGCATGTGTGTGCCTTCTGTGGAAGGCTGGGTGCTGGGCTGGCATCTTGCCATGGTAAAACTCCACTGCCAATCATTCTGCAGACAATTGTTCTACTGTGGTAAACCCTAACGGGAAAAGCCAGAAGACGAAGACTGAATTATTACTTTGGTCAAACTTAAAGTGATATAACAGTAATTAAACCATGTTAGCAAGTTCAAATTTATAAACATCATAGGATATATAACAATATGTGTGATGTATAATCTAAGGACCATTACATAAATTATTCAATTTTTGCCTTCTTTTAAACCTCATTGCACCTCCAGAACATTTTTTGCATGTATTGTTCCCAAAATTTCCATTTTTTTCTAATGTGTTCCTACCTTTTTGTAAAGATCCCACATCATATTTTTTTATCTCTTTTACAATATCTACTACTTCAGGTATAGTTAGTTTAAATCTAGATTTACATTTTCTAGTAATTGCTTTTTTTGGAAGCCACCAGAATTAAACTTAACAAGGCCTTACTGTGTCCAAGCAATTCAGATCATAGAGCCCAACTCAAAAAATCATTCAGACTCATTTGCTCACCCAATATTCCTGACAGACTACTCTGCGGGGTTTTTTAAAGACTGCCAACTCATTACACTCCTAAAACATATGTTATCAGTTACCTCTTTCTTCACCATCACACCTCAAACATTTGCCATCTACCTGAGGAAGACATCTTTGGAGTCTGCTTAGGGTATAAAAGTATCTGTGCAAACACTTCCAGGCAAAATCCCAAATCTTCTGGACTTTGTGGCATATTTGGGAGTCATACATATCTCCTCCCATTCTTTCTTTGTGAATTGCATATCTAATCTCTCTTCCTTACCTTTTCAGATTGATTCCTGTAGTTATTGTGCAATATTTTATATGCCCTACTAATTATCTCTTTCTTTAAAAGCAGCTGCTATTCTAGGTTCAAGTAAAACTTCAACCAATGCAGGTCTTTCATTTAGTATTTCCCCTATCCCTTTCCCTTTGCCTGTATTTTGATATCAATCCCTGATGGGGAAGGAAGTCACTAGCCTGCAGTCCAAATGTGTTCTTGGCCTCTTCCCATTTTAGTACCTTTTCTTCCCTAATTATTTGTTCCCAATACCTTGGTTCCTTTGCCAGCTTTCGCCAGTAAATTCCAGCCCTGTTTTGTCTATTCTCTGTATGCTGTGTACTTATCCCTATCAGCAGAATCTCCTGTCTCCATTCCTGTTTTGTCTTAGTTCTTAGTATACTTTCTGTTACTTTGTGAATATAATATTCTGTATGACTGTTATCCTCCATAAGGATCTGCATCCAAAATCCCAGTCTCCTTGTTTCTTGAGCTTCCACCCCTGTTTCACCATCATCCATTTTCACTTTGAATTATATTTTTTTGTTTTTTGTTTTTGCAATCTGCAATTGCTTCAGCTCTTGTTCTGTCAGATTCCCCTTATTTTGTAATACTTCAACCTTTGTCAGCCCCTCTAAATAATTCTTATTACTTATTAACCAGATCTCTTTTTATTTTATTTCTACCCCATTTTTAAACTCCAGTTTCATTATATCCCACTCACTAGCTATAACTTCTGGAGTATCTTCTATCTTCCTTAATAGCTCCTGGTTCATTTCCACTACCCTTTCCTTAAATTCCTCTCTTTTTAGATTTAGGCAGGGAAGTATTTTATTGCCCTTATCAGCTTGCCTCCATGGAAAAGTAAGAGAAAAAAGGGTACATTAATTCCTCTGCTACAGCCTTAATATTGATAAAAGAAAACATTTCATTATATTCGGTGTTCTTATATTTACTTGTTTCCACTTAAAATTTGTTATTAAACTAAGCCAAGGGTCTTAATTCAGATATTTACCTATCTATGCAGAAGAAAGCAAAAATGTATCAGTTCGACATATATTACGAACTATGTACTTTTACACCCACCTCACAAATCAAGATTACAGCCTATTAACTTAAATATGTTTTTGTCTAGCTTTCCTTCTCTTTTTCTGCTGTAAAGTCTACAAATTTTAATATAAAAAAGAAGAAAGAATAAAAAGAGGAAGGGAAAAAGCACTTGTTTACTTTAATAAATGCATCGCATGCAAGAACAACTAAAAATGCTTTACTATAAAGTACACAATTTACATTGTGAAAAGTTTCATTGAAATACTGTTAAGAAAAAAAAAGTTTACTTACACTTAACTTCTTCCTTCTTCCTGCTCTCCCCTCTGAGTCCTTTCAAAATTGACATGGAGTGAGGCAAAGTTCCATTTCTAGACAAGTTTAACAAAGTCATCAAACGTCCACTCTTTCCACTTATTCTTCCATAGGTGTATTACATAAATGTGATTGATGCTTTGCAGTCCCGCATTTATTCACTAATTTCCATGTTGCTGATCTCAGTCTCCCAACTCCAGATTCCAGTTCAATTCCATGGTGCTCCCAGTTCTTCTGGTCAACCCCTGTGCTTTTCTGTGTCTCTCAAGCATTTTCCTTTGGAACAATGAAAAAGGTTTCACTGGCAAAGTCTTTCTGTGTGCTTTATTATCAGAAGAATGAGAAGCAGTTTCCCATTCTGCGTGATGGCTCATTTTATGTTGGACAAACTTTTGCATTTCCTCCTTAACCTGTTCTGAATCAAAGAATGACTTTGGTCCCCCAAGAAAAAAAATATTCTAAGGACAGCTGAATACAGCAACTTGAATCTCGCACTTGTCTATCAACAATCCCTGATCACTGGAATACATTTGTTTCTCTTCTGCCTGGTGTACAGTGAATATTAATTTCCCACAAACACTCTACTGTCTCCAACTTTTAGTACTTTGCCCTTTTGCCACAGTTTTGTCAGGATCAGCTCTTTCTGCTGGTAGGTTTGCTGCTTTGTCATGGCTATATTTGGAGCATACACACAATGTGCCCTTTTAATTAACAGTTCATGCTGTGAAATACCAGCCCAGTTACTTATTTGTGCCTTCACAGAATTAATGCAGTCTGTTCCTTCAAGCTTCTGTGGTACAGCAGAAAATCCCTGATTTTCCCACTGTGCTGCATCTTCTACCACTTTTTGAAACATCTCTTCTTGAGCAGTCTCATACTCAACCAACTTTTTCTTCATTTCACCTTCTGATTTTTGCATGTTTTATCAGTTCATCTGAATATCTGTTTAAAGCTTCTTCCATTTGTTCTAGTCTTTTTTTATTTGAGTCAATGTACTCCTTCAGTGTTTCATTTGTTTTAATCGGCTCTGAACCCATTTGACTTATTTCCCCTCTAGATTACTGGAAGCTATGTCCTGCAGCAATGCAGGAGTTAGAACTGCTTTTTGCCAAACAGTTGCAAGATTTTTCCCAGTCAGTGTTTTCTCTTCCACTTATCTAGTTGATTTACTCTCAGATTAAAGTTCTTCTCTGCTAGCATCCAGGCAGTATACTGACTAGCCAGTAACTGAATTTATTCAAACTGACAGCATCTCTGGCTGCAGTTTCTCAGTTTCTGTTTTCACATTGGGATAACCAAAGACAAGCTGTTGATCAGTGCACAGCCATCTATGGAACACGCAACCTATTGCCTTACCTAACTCCCCTTTTACCCTAACCCACACATACTAGCACACATACACTCCTGTCCCAAACACACATTTATATTTGTTGACAAAACATATAGTCAACTAAACTGACAATCACTCTGTCTGGTGATAGGACAAACTAACCTGCACTACACTTTGTGTATATTCCATTATATCACCAATGAAATTTCATTGACACAAAATATGTAGTGAAACTTCAGTGGTGATCTCTTTCATTGCAACACAAAAACAACAAACTATGGTGATCACAACTGAAACAAATAAGTTTCATTTATGATCATCTAAAAGAAACAGAAACTTTGTTATTTGTTTCCCACCCTCTCCCCCTGACATGAAAGCTCCACCCCCACACACCAGGAAATTAAACATATTAACTCTGCTGTTGCACAATCAAGGCGAAGGAGGATAATTCCTGAAATTATGCTACTGATGCAGTTCGACTGTAATGTAATAAATGACACCAACAGCAACCGCCAGCAAAATTTATCACAAATCACAGCATATGATATATGTGTACTGTGACCATATTATTAACTGCATCTATATACGATATACATACATCTCTCTCTCTCTCTCTCTGTATATATATATATATATATATATATATATATATATATATATTTTATTTATATATATATATATATATATATATATATATATATATATATATACACATACATACATACACATTTCCAGGGAATATGTGAAAAATTTGAGACATCTGTAAAGGTTATGTACATAACGTAAAATAAACTACTTCATGTGGTACAGACTATTTTTATAATCCAAATTTTGAGTTCCCATGTATATAACCAGTTTAAGGCAAATATACATCTCTAACTGATAATACAGCAAAACATAATATAAAGTGTAACACTACTGTAGCCTCAAAATTATGATTAAGCATGAGGTTTGCCTGATATCCATGTATATAGCATACACAGTTCTGTACCATTATAAATATAATCACCTTAACTGTTGTGTTCAGTTAACAATACACACAGAAGATAAGATCTTCAGCATTACATGTAAATATTCATATACATATTTAGCACATTTCATGCAGAAGTCTGAGGTTTTAGGATAAGAACAGTTGTACATGCTTTAGTCCTGGGGAGGGTGCTGAATGTTGTCCACCCAGTCCTGGACATGCTGAGCAGCCATTAATGCAGGTCATCATACCAGTGCCTAAGTTAGATGGCAATTTGTAGATGTTAATATGATGTTGCAGGTAATTTGTGATGTTCTTCCTCGAGCCAGTCATTGGAAAGGATAGCCAGGATTCCACATTCGTGCTCCATATCCAAAATAAATATGAAATGTGAGCACAGGTTTCTATCAAGCCTGGTTGGATGCATAAACTCAGGCACGTTTCCTGGCTGTTAGTATCTTTCTGGACAGTTGTGTGGGGTACTGTGGTGAACAGAAATAACTGTATGTCCTTGAATCACAGAATGCAACAATAGTTTAATTTTGCATCTTTGTAGATGGGCGTAACCACTGTTTATGCATCATATTTTATTTTTATTTTATTTATTTTATTTTACATTTGTTGACCAGGCTAGTCCAACTGGATACATGTCCAATTTCAGTAGAGGCCTGTCGAGATATGCTCCAAGATTAAACTATTGTAATAGGAATACAAAGCAAAACAGCAACATAAAACTAATACATGTTAAAAATACAAATACAGCAAAGCTACAGACTAACATAGTAAAACTAACATCAAGGAGTAAAGGAACAAAACGCTAAAAAATGATTAAATATATTATTGCTGTAGGCTAGCATAGAAGGAACTAACATCTGTAGAAAAACATGAATGTGGGTTTTGGTAATGCAGTAGTTTGAGAAGCGTACATCTGAGGTATATGGTTTGATATTAGTTATACAGAAAGGATGCGAGTATCTAACTAGTTTTGTTTGTTTGTGTCTTTCGGCTTTTAGTAGTGTATGCCTAATTAAAACTTTACACATATATGACATAGGTGGCATTAATACAAAAACTGACACTGAAGGTGCCAGGAGCAGAAGTAGGGTTTTAGAAATGTACAAAGTAAGTTACATGAAATAAGAAGGAAATAAGGAACTGCAATATTAACTAAGAAGAGGGTTTATTTGCCCACTAGTGGGTTATAGAAGGGGAAAAAGCAGTATGCTTGACAGTTAGTGTTAATCTGGGTTAGTACATGGGCATAACCATTGTGCTTTAAGGTGTAGTTTTAGTTAGTGCTTGAAAAGTGGTAAAGATGAAAGTAATTGTAGGCTGCTGGGGAGTCTGTTCCAAATCTTACCCATGGAATTAGAGAAGAGGGGGTCCCCTGCTTTATTAAGGGATTTCTGGATGGTTACTTGTAATTTATTTGCTGAGTGAAGGGTAGCAAGATTTCTATAAGGAGAGTCTATGCTACTAAGAATAGGAGTATTGCTGGTATGAAAGAGAATCTTATGGGTAATTGTAAGTTTTTGAAATAGTAGCTGGTTTTGGAGTTCTAGCCAACCTAGCTGTTTGAGATTTAAACAGTGATGGGTTCCATTTGGTGAACTCGTAGCAAATCTAGCAATGTTGTTGTAGGAAGTTGCCAGCTTGTTTAGGTTAGTTTTGGAAAGATTTGTATAAATAGATGAAGCATAGAGGAGGGTAGAGATCAGGTGGGTATGGGCAATGGTGGTTCTGGCTTCAGGGTTGAGGAACGATTTTATCCTATAAAGTGAGCCAAGTTTTTTGTTAACAGTTTTAATAGTAGTGTTAATATGTGTGTCATAGTTAAGATTTTGATCTATTGTTATGCCTAAGGGCTTGGTGGTCAGCTCAGGTGTAATTATAGTACCATTGCTAGATTTGACAGTAAGATCAATAGGGGGGACTTCAGTGTGGGAGTAAATATCAGTAATTTAGTTTTTTTGGCGTTTAGTAGGAGGCAGCATTGCAAAAAAACATTTTTCAGCTGAGTTAAATACTGTCTGGGTGCTAGTTTGGAGCTCAGCAGATGAGGTGGCAGAACACACTAGTGTGGAATCATCTGCATATTGTATGCAGGTAGATTGAGGAATATTTAGCTTTAGGTCGTTGATGAAAATAGAGAAAAGGAGAGGTCCCAGGATGGAGCTTTGTGGGACCCCAAGAGTAATAGGAAGAAGAGTGGAAAGGTTATTGTCCCAGAGGACAGCTTGCTGTCTGTTTCCTAAGCAGGACTTGAACCACTGTAATGCCTGTGTGTTGAGTGGGAATTGTTTTAGTATGTGTAGCAATAATTGATGGTTCACCATATCAAAGGCTTTTGACAGGTCTATGAAGCGTGCAGTAGAGAGCCTGCTGTTGTTGTAATGGTTATTGATGCAGTCAGAGAAGGATAGGAGGGCAGTAGTAGTAGTACTATGGAAAGGCCTAAAACCATGTCAGCAGTCTGATAGAAGGTTATTTTGGAGAAGGTGATCAAGTAGCTGGTGGTAGATACATTTTTCCATTATTTTGGCTAGGGGGGAGAGTAGGGCTATGGGGCGATAGTTAGATATTTTAGTTGAGTTACCACCCTTATGAAGAGGAATTATATGTGAGATTTTCCAGAGAGATGGGATAGAACCTTCAGTAATGGTTCTATTGATTAGTATGGAAATAGGATAGGAAAGTACTTCAGCTGCGATCTGCAGGTATTCAGCTGGTAGGAGATCAGCGGATGGGGTACATGGTTTAAAATTTAGTAAGTATGGTAAAGATGAAGGATGTATGGACTGGATTTAGTTGAAAGGTAGGGAGGCTTGCTAGTCATGGGGAATGAGAGGGTTAAGGTGACAGGAGGTAGGGAATTAGTGAGAGATTGTACAGTTTCTGTAAAGAAGGTATTGAAGGTGTCAACAATCTCCTTAGGAGTGCTTAAGGAAAGTCTTGAAGGGGTTTGTGTCTTGGAGTGGCCTGGGTGTAAAAGTCTATTAACAGCTGTAAGAAAAAGTTTGTGGGGTTTGTTAATGCTTGTCTTGAAGTTTAAAGTAGTAGTTTTTTTTATCAAAGTGTATAGATTTCTTTGTGGCATTTCTATAGTGTTTGTAGTTCTGGTGATCGGTTGAGTTTTTAGTACATCTCCATTTAGATCAGATCTTATTTCTTAATAGTATTTTGTGTCTTGTCTCTTTAGAGAGCCATGGTGCTGCTTTGCTTCTGGTTCTAATGGATCAATTAGGGGCATGGTATTCCAGTATTTGTAATAATTTGGAGTTAAAATAGAATACTGCTTCCTCAAGGGTGAGTTGTTTTAAGGGAGACCAGTCACAGGCTTCTAGCTCTTTTTGGAAATTTACAGCTTTAAAGTGTTTTTGTTTCGTATAGTTTTAAGGATGGGTTGGTTGGGAAAAAAGGTTTTATGCCTAATTATATAAGTGAGGAAGTGGTCGCTAATATCATCAGGAAGGGTATCTGCTATATAAGTGAGGGGATGTTTTATTACTAGGATCTAATCTTAGGTTCTCTCTTTGTTAGTGGATTTATGGATTCTGGTTAGGGTGGTGATAAATTGAGAAAAGTTGTGTGAGCATGTCATGTGCATTTGCAGGAGATAGCAATTTGGATGCTCATCCATTTGACCTGATATTCACCATTGTCTGCTGAATAGCTTGCGCCATTGCACACCAATGTGATTCCGTAACATTCCACGTTAATGAACCTTGTTAATAATGATTGGCGTAAACCATACTTAAATGACAATTTATGGCAGGTAGAACCTTGGCAATCTTTGCTTATGAAGGAAACTGATTATTGATTGCACGAGTAATTTGTTTGTTGTCTCTCTACTTGATTTTATGAACATTAAATTCTATATTGTATGCTTTCTATTATTATTGATGCACCCTATCTGCTATGGCACCATTCCGTACTGTTTGTTTATCTCATGTAGTTCTATATCTGTGACTAACTGTAAAGTCATGTAAGAGTACTGATATGTTTTTTTCACATTTTAAATGAAAAAATGTATCTCCTTGTATGTTTGAGCTACTAACCATTACTATGGTATAAGCCATGCTTTTTGATAGTATGACATGTACAACAGCATTTTATTGCAGATGTGTGTCACATAGCAATATGATTTTTTGTCCTTGGACAACATTCACAGTAAGTTTTGCCTTGGCTTTACTATGTCAGCAGACATCCACAAACTATCTGCAAGTATAAGCATGCTTCACAACTATTTCAGCAGTATAGGCATGCTGTTTATATTTTCTTTAGAGTAGGTATGTTGTGCTGTTCAGCTATAGTTGATTGGTGATATGACTGAGGATGTATATGTGTGCCTCAGCAGTATGGCTATCTTGTCCTTTAATATCTGTAATAGGTTTTGCCTGGCAAGTCACATGTCAGCAGGCATCCACAGACTGTCTTCAGATATACATATGCTACACATAGCTACAGAATCTTTTAGAAATGTGGCCATGCTGTTGATATTAGCTACTACATAAGTTTTACTGTTGTGCACTTCAACTAATGCACATGTTAGGAATTGTCATTTATTAATGTGAAATACATGTATACTACTCATCCACTGTTCTATGCACTACTGTCTGCAATTGTATGCACTGCTGAATAATACCTGTTCTTTCCTTTGCAAAATTCTTGATGAATAACAATTCTCACATCTCGTTGAACTAAGTAGAATCCCATCATCAAGATTTGTAGCACTTTAGTATGTGATGGTCGTTCATACCCATGAATAATTACATGCTTGTACAGGATTCGTTGCAACAATCCTTGTATATAGCACATGCAGTACTGACTGTCATTGCTCATAAATGTGTGTTTCTCGGATGAACAGTGCATATCACGGAAAGGATAATGTCACCTTATGTGAAAATAAGGTGCTTATAGATGCTCTACATGAGCGTGGTTGAAACATAATTGGCAGAGGGAGAGATATGAATTGTAGGAACTGCAAATAGGACATAATTTGCAGAGTTAATGCTGTTAATGGCCATAGTAGGTCAGCAAGGGTCTGCTGCATTATCACACTAACCATATCTCCTGTGATGCTGCCACTTACAACACCACAGATATAAGTGGATGCCACTGAGTGTGGCCCTTTACAGTGATGCCCATCTGATATGGAGAGTTCTTGCCTTACTCCATTATGAATCCAGTCATCACTGAACCCCTGGAAGCGGCACTGATATTGGTGTCCCCGGGCTCAGATTTATGTTATATGCATATAATAGTCTTCTGACCTACTCTAGTACTGCTTTTCTGCTATGCATATGCTGTTGACATGCCTTGTATATTACAGCTGCTGATTCTGCAAGGATATACTTCAGGTCCTCCAACAATGACAAACCAGGTAATGCGTTTTCTATTTGTATTGTGCATTGATGGCTTTCATATCCTGCTATTTTGTTGACATACATTTTGTTATGCACCCTTCACATGCTGTGACACTAGCCACCCCAACTAGTGTGTAAATATGCTATTTTGTTCTTATAATTTTTACAATTCAGTATTGCAGTAATGTATTCTATTATCATCTGTAGACTAAACTACAAAGACAAGTGTATTATATGATTATATTCCTGTTTTCAGCATTAGAACTTGTTCACATCCTGAGTCCACCTATGGCTGCTTTACTGACCTTGATACAGAGGCTGATGTGGTAGAGAAAGAGGGCAGGGTACAGGACACAGTGCTAGGGGGATGTGTTTCCAGCCCTGCACTGGATGGCACATCTCACTAGGGTGTGGTCTCCAGCACAGACGATAGCACATTTCACCATTATAGTGGCAGTCCTGTGTCAGGTGAGGTAGAATGTGACAACTGCGGCCATATGTCCCCTCAGAGTTTGGACAGTGGTGGTGACTTCCCTCCACATCAGACATCTGATATCCACTGAAGCATATGTGCCCATGTAGTGGATTTCAGAAGGCATCTCTCCAATAATTTACACACATCCTATTGCAGGTGCATGAACAATCACAACACTGTTGTTGCACTGAACTGAATGCTCTTGCTGGGGTGACTGATCATGTGGCACAACAAATCTGTGTGCTGTAAGACAATCGGGATCATGGGCATGCAGAAATTACTGCTGACAATTCTCACCTGTGCGATAGTATGGCCAGTAACACACAATCATCTTGTTTCAGCCATAGACAGGCAGTGCCACATCACTGCACAGACCATTTGAACCTTGACCTGCCTCATATCTGTGACACCTTTGGTTAGGGTTTTACATGGCCATGCATGTCCCACTCAAGGAAGTTGGTCCTCTTTGCTGTCTCTGCAGCAATGTCCACAATTTGCCATATACAGACACAGACTGTTGCTGCAAGGTCTTCCCAAGCACTGACCTTGGCTCAAGCAACACACAAGCACCACCAGCAGAGGTCCAACCCAGCAACATGGGGATACTCACATGGTAGAGTGTTATGCACTTATTTATGTTCTTGTATCCATTGCAGTGCTCCCAACCAGCATGTTAGTGTGTCTATGTGGCGATACTGATCAACATAATGACAATACTATGCATATTTTTGTTATTTCTTATGTCTGATACTACAGGATTTAACCCCTCATAGTGTGTGCAATAAAATGTGTTAGTGTACTTTAGCCTTGCTTTGCTAATTTGCCTGCTTCTGTAACATCTTTACATTACACAGCATCCACAATGACATGATATGTAGTCGACACTCACCAGTCTCATTCATGCCATGTACGAAATTGCACCTCACAAGCATTTATTGCACATTCCTTACCTGATGGCAAGGTTAACTACATTGCTTGCCTCTGCTCTTACATTGTACATGTGTTAAGGATACAGTAGCCACTTGTTACAATATTGACTGTCACCCCACTGTACATAGTCATGCATGGTATAGTACACCTGGTTTGGCCATTGAGTAGTATGTTTACATATATATATATATATATATATATATATATATATATATATATATATATATATATATATATTTATAGTGCTACTGCCAAACTGCATAAGGAATACATTTTTTCTGTAATATGCATTTTAAATTCTGATATGCCTTTCCTGTAATAATACATATACCAACCTGTACAAGTAGAAGCATCCTGCCACACACACACACAACAGTATACTATGACTAACCTGCTACCACATATTTCTGTATCATTCATTAGACACACATACCACAAATGCAAGTAAACTATAACCTGCTATCTATAGTAGTATGCCATATATTTATAATACTTTCTCCATGTGTGCTGTCACTACAGGTTATGTTATGGGGTGCATTTACAGCTGGCAGTTACATCACTTATACATGGAGATGACAAGCACATTCCACTTTGTGTGTTCATGCACAGTGGTGCACTCTCTTTATGTACAAAATCCAGCACTTCTGATATGGGCACAGTTCCTGTATGTCATCAATTTGTCATAGTTTACAAAATGCTAATTTTGCCTTTCAGCTAGGCACACTGAGGTTATTCTTACTTTCCAAGTATATATATATATATATATATATATATATATATATATATATATATATATATATATATATATATATATATATATACCATGACTTCACAGTATCAGAGGACTGGCATACAATACCTGCAGTCCATACACTCACAGCTAGCATTTTTGCAGTATGTTTGGTACACCTATTGCCCTACTGGTTCAGTGTTTCAAATGTTGTGATTGGTATGCCTCAGCCATCCCTATATTGTGTGTTATTAAACATGTATGCAAGTGTGGCGTGCCCATGAGTGTGTCCTAACTGATTGTTACACCTTTTTGTATGCATGATGTTTTCATGTACAGGTGACATACTTTCATGAATCTTTCATGATGTAATTACTTATACACACGTGCTGGTTTACAGCACATGTTGCTCTGTATACAGCTATACTTCCGACTTATCATGACTTAGAATTCTGAGCCAGATGTTGCCTGGTTGTCTGATTCTGCAAATACAGCTACAGTCGTCATCACTCACACCTTCCTAGTAACTCATTTGTGCCCTCCAGATCATCCTATGAAGTTGTTGTTTGTTAGTGTTCAGATATTTGGGGTCCATGAGCTAGTTCACCTACACCTTTGGTCAGCAGGTCACCATATTCAGATGTTATCATAACATGCAGCATGGCATAAGTGGGAGCCATTTGCATAACCTTTTTTGGTGTGTACTACAGTGCATCCCAGATGTATCTTAGGTTCATAGGTTCATAGGTAGGTACTAGGCTATTTGCCCAAGGGCATTTATAAGCCTAGCCAGAGTGTGTTGGCTTCCACTGCCCCATTGATTAATTAACTGATCCTCTGTCAAGCAGAGCCGATGAAGTGTTCCCAGGGGTGTATTTTCTGTTACCCATCCACTCGTCAAGGTTCCTCTTGAAGAGTGTTAGTGAGGGGCTCTGCCTAATGTAGTTTGGAATTTTGTTCCATAGCATGGAGAGTCTCTGTGACAGGAATCTATCCCTCCAGCATGTTCTATTTATTGTTGTGGTGAGGTTTAGCTATATAGAGTGCATGGCTCACAAAGACTTGGATTTCTTTAGATGGAGCATGTCCATCAATTCTGAGTTGAACATGGCTTTGTAAGTCAGGCAGAGATCACCTCTGAGTAAGTGATATGCCACTAAGTACAGACAGAGTTTTTTTCAATTGGGCTGCATAGGACATATGTTTGAGGCCAGTAATCCTCTTGGTGAGGTACTTTTGTGGTCTCTCCAGCTGTTGGAAGTATCATGTGAGGTACATCCGAAATGGGACATTGTACTCCATGATGGGTCTGATGAGTGACGAGTAGAGGGGCACTATAACCTCTTTATTTCTAGATGCAAACCCTTTAGTAATTAGATGGGCCACATAGAAGGATTTCCTAACTACTTTGGCAATATGATTGTCAAAGGAGAGATTACTATCTACCTGGTTCCCCAGATCTCTTATTACCTCTTCTGTATTAAGGGGGCTGCCACCTATGTGGTAATTTGTGGGTGTTGTGTTTTTTCCCAATGCATTTTTTGGCATTTAGCTTGAAGCCATGACTTTGACACCAGGTGTCCATCTCAGTAAGGCCCTTTTGGAGGGTGTCCATGTCAGCTGGAGAGTCAATTAAGGCTCCCAGTTTGCAGTCATCAGCGAACTTGGTTAGCCACAGTCCTCCTGTGTTTGCCTGTACTTCTGAGAAGTATATGCCAAACAGTTGGGGTCCCAGGACCGAGCATTGCGGGACACCACTTGTGACTGGTTTAGAGTCAGACCTGGAGCCTGCTATTTTTACCATGTGAGTTCTGTCTGTAAGCCAGTTGGCAACCCATCTCATGACGTAGGAGTTTATGTTCAGGCGAGTGAGTTTTTCTGTAATGCCCGAGTGGGGAATGGTGTCGAAAGCCTTGGCGAGGTCAAGGTAGGCTGTGTGAACAACCTTTCCCTCATCTATGGCCTTGGTGGCTGTCTTGAAGAAGTCAACCAGGTTTAGTAGGCATGATCTGCCCTTAACAAAGCCAAACTGGGTCGAGTCAAGTGTTTGGAGGTTCCCAATGTCTTTGTTAATGAGTTCTCATAATGATGCACTCCATAGCCTTGCAGACCAGGCTAGTCAGGCTTATGGGGCGATAGTTATCAGGGTCAGTTGTAGCCCCTCCTTTGTGGAGTGGAATAACTGTTGCTGTGCACCATTCTATGGGCATGTAGCCTGTGGAAAGGCTGAGGTTGAACAGTGTGTTTAGGTGGGGGGTTAGCTCATTCTGTAGTTCATACAAGACGCAGCCTGGGACACCATCTGGCCCCACTGACGCTGTGTTTTTGGGTTTTGAAAGGGCTATTTTCACCTGTGCGGCTGTGATTTCTGGGACACTACACTTTTCTGGTATTGTTGTGGGCCCTTTTGGGGGTAAGAGGGGGGTGAAGTTTGCACTGAATCTATCTGCCAGGATGTTGGCAATATAAGTAGGTTCAGTATATTTTGTGCTATTTTGCACTAGTTCAGTGCATATCTGTGAGTTGCCACCTAGATTCTTAACATAGCTAAGGAAGGCTTTGTGGTTATCTTTTGAATCCTTGGCTATTTTTCTTTCGAAGTTAGCCTTGGATGATTTTATGAGGGACTTTAGTTTCTTACTGATACTGATCAGGGATGTCTTCCCTTCTTGGGATTTGCTTTTTTTCTGAACTAGTTTCCTCCTTCTATTGTATAGCCTGTTTATGGCAGGGGTCCATCAGACTGGTTTCCTTCTCTTAGAGGAGTGAGACTTGGTTTTGCTAGGGATGTCATGATCCATGCATCCTTGTAGGTGCTCATAAAGTGCATTTGTAAAGGTTTCTGCATCTTGGGCAGCGTTATCCTTTAGCATAGGGGCTGTGAAACTTACTACCTCTGTCTTAAGTAAGGTGAAGTTTGCTTTAGAAAAGTTTTTTTCTGTGGTTTCCTCAGTGGGGGTGGTGGTGGGGTGTGGACATCCAGAGTGATTAGTTTATGATCTGATCTAACCAGTGACGGGTTGACCTCTGGTGTGGAACACCTGTCTCCCATGTTTGTGATGACCAGGTCCAATATGTTTTCACCTCTAGTAGGGGAGTTTACCAGCTGATCCAGGGCATTTGAGTTGATGAATTCCAGGAAGCGCTGGGCCTGAGAGTTTGTACTCGAGTAGTTTTCCCATTTAATGGTAGGTAATTGAAATTGCCCAATGTCAAGGTGTTCGGTAGGACCTTCATGTTTTCCAGTGTCTCCAGAAAGGTGGAGTGGTGGTCCTGGGTCATGGAGGGTGATTTGTAGCAGACCACAATTTGCATTGCAGATTTGCCTGATGTTAGTTGCACATGGATGATCTCAGAGGTATCATGCTGTGCCACTAACCTAGAGGTGTAGGTATCCTTGATAAATATGGATACACCCCCTCCTTTTGTGTTTCGGTCCATGTTCTGTGGCTGAAACGTGTGGTACGAGTTGTAGCCCAGTAGTGCTGGGGTGCTCACTGGAGCCTTGAACCAGGTTTCAGTTACTGCACAGATGTTGACATTCTCCATACTCAGGAGTGCTTCGAGCACATGCATTTTGAGATTTAAACTCCTGGCGTTGAGTAGCATAACCCTCAGTTTTTTGTTAATTGTGCTGTTCACGGAGGTGGGTTTGACGTTTGAGCCTTGCCTAAAAAAGGCACTATGGGGGCAGCAAGAGCCTTGGCCAGTATTTGAAAGCCTAGGGGGTGACAGGTGCAAGCCATCTCTTGTGAAGCAACACGGCTTGTTGAGCATATCTTCCCAGGCTGACAGGCAATGGATCCCCTTTGAATGACACCAGAAGCTTAGCCAATTGTTGAAATTGATCATTTTTTCTTTATACTGACGTATCATTCTTGGTGAGGGCAGGATGCTACTCAGGGTCAGGGTCATACCAGCCTGGGCTACATGATCAGAGAGCTCTTCCATGTCTCTAGACACCTGAATCTGGCTTTCAGCTTGCCAAACATTCACGCTGTGATGTTACATCATGCAGTGTTTGCTCTTTTCAAAGCAACCTCAGCATTCATGAAAGGTGATCTGAATGGGGTCATGTGCCTTGGCTCCACTGGATAAATTCAGTCACCTGTTGATGTTGATATAAAGTATATTGGTATTGCACTATCACTATCAACAAAACAGATGTACATGTAGTAGTGTCAGACTTACTCAGTAGTAACCTCTTAGGGATGCCACCAACCCTGAACATTGCCTTTGGAGTGCTTTCTGCCCATATGGCTGCTTCATGGAAGCAACCAGGTTGAGCTAAAATAAGGATAATGATAAAACCACCACCAAGCACATTACATGACAACTGAGTGAGGTCCACAATGCCCTACTGAAGTATCATTCAGCATCTAATACTGTTGCAGATTTTATCGACACTTTGGTGCAGTTTATTGTGCCAAGGGTAAGGGGGAAGTGGCAATGACATTTTACTATTCTGTGGTAATCTGTTGCTTGTATGGTATAGTAGGAAAGCAGATATAGTCATCCCCTTTGTGACACATGACTGCTAAGAGCTGTCCTAATATGTGACTAATGACCTCTATGACACTGTTCAAAAGGAACTTGAATGAGTGGATGGGGGCACTGTAAGTTCATACTGGGGATAGTGCCCACAACCGTACTGGACATGGGTAGTCATTACTAAAACAATCCCGGGTAGTGACTAGAGTATCTGTGGTATTACATTGAGATGAAATGGCTAGGCTTTAAATGACCTTTGGGTCGACAGCCTAGTAACCTCCGATGATCCTATGACACCCTTACAGTATCACCTGTGTGCCACTGCAGTGTTGTAGAGGTTAGCATGCCAAGGCTTAGACAAACCTTAGTTTCTACTGGGACTGAATTTCCCAGCTGACTAGGTGAGGACATCCCACACATAGCCTGTACCAGTTCTCTGTCTAATCTGTATCTGTCTATAATTTCCTAACCAGGAAGCTGGTTTAACTGCAGTCTGGCTCATCACTGCAGTGGCTGACTTCCACAAATAGGAAGCATTGGTATGTCCTATCCCTGATCATAGCCTGCAGTAACCCCACCTACTGGAGCTCATCTTCAGGGAGTTGCATTCTAATTCAATATACTGTGATGTCCACAAAGTAGTTTTCTGCTAGATATATATAGCCTCCACCACATATATATGTGGATGTATTGGTATGTACCTCTGTCATTATATTCTGTTCTTTTTTATCTCGATATGGTGCAGATGTTGGGTTTTAAAATTGGGCCAGTGATATACACAATTATGGATTTTATGGAATCATCTCTGCTGTAGTTGGTCTGATGTACTAACTCAACTTTCTTTTTGAATCTAGCCCTTAGTGTTTAAAGCCTGGGTCTGTAAAAATGTTTTGTCTTGATTTTGTTCTGAATAATGGCAACAAACATTTAAAGGTTGTAGTAAAGTATTTCCTTGTAATACTTTACCTTTATAATTATAATTTTATCAGAATTCAAAGTGTTATTCTAGTCATTTAGTGTTTCACTGGTTAATATATAGAGAAGAATTAAAGTGTCTCAAGTAAATCTTAAAATTTCAAATGTGAAGATGGTCTGCCTCACAAGCACTTTTGCCATAATACATGGATGTACAGCACTGCAGTGTATGTAGCAGGGAGGAATGTGACTGCAGTATTTCTTAGAGGGTTTTGTTTTGATATTGTTCTGAATAACGTGAAAAAGAAACTTTCTCTGTGTATAGCCTTTATTATGTTTAATATCTTCATTATTAGGGCATTAATTGTCAAAGCTGGTCTATCCCAGTTAACAAATAAAACAAGTAAATACATAAAGATGTTGAGATGTTAAAAATATAGTAGTTAGGTAATGATAGAGAGAAGAATTGGTTAGACGACAGGAAATAGTAACAGTTTTCAGTCAGCAGTCAGCTAGTTTTTTTGAAAAACAAAGTGGTGTGTGTGAAGATTAGGGGAAGACAGGTGAAGGTTACCAGCTTAGCCAAATAGAATTTTATAGATAATTCTGTCATCTGTAAATATTAATGTGAATCACAGGCTTGTTGACTTAAATGGAAAAAATGCTGTTACAAAAATGTGGCAACAGTACACTCTAGTGACCAAGTAAAAGCATGTTGTGACCCTTTGATCTAAAGTCGGCTCCAGCCAGTCTAGATGAAGACATTCTTTCTATTGTTTTAACCAAGAGTTAAATTGTTAGATTTAAACATGCAAATGTATTTTTATTGCTCTGCTTCCTGACCAGCTGCAAGATAACACAAGGAGATGTTAAAAATGCAAATGTAGTTTCTGTTAGCCTGGGAACCCAGGGAAGTGTGAAGAATGATGTAATGGGAACCAGGAATGTGATTTTAAAAACAGAGAGAATCAGAGGGCATTAAGCATTTTTGTCTTGACCATCCAACTCAGCACTGTCTTGCCTATATGTAAGTTATCTTAGAGTTGTGTTTTCTCTCAGAAATGGCTAAAAACTAGAAAAATTAGACTAAGTTTTTTTCTGTGATGTCAGAACCGTACTACTGAATTATTTTAAGTATTTCTCTGTGATCTCTGAACTCTTGACTAGCACTGTGTAGTAAGGAGTAATGTTTTGTGTTTTTATTATTTATTATTAAATATTTTAAACTCTTTTAACTGTGGCTGTTTTTGTAGAGATAATTTAAGCTCTTTAGAGCACCTGCATGCATTTGATAAAATTGTACAAAGCCACTCCAATAGCTTTAGCCATGGGTTATACTACCAATTGGATAATAATATTGCACAGTAATAATTGGACACCCTTTTAAGGGCCTTTGAGTAGCCGATAAATATTAGCTGGGTGGTGACAGTGATTTCTACCATATAGTCTGGGTAAAAGGGGCACAGCTGGAGAACTTGTGCCAGCCTTCCCCAGGAGTGTATGTGTGGTTGTATAAACTCTTCTCAAAGTGTGTGTGTGTGTCTGTGTGTGTGTGTGTGTGTGTGTGTGTGTGTGTGTGTGTGTGTGTGTGTGTGTGTGTGTGTGTGTGTGTGTGTGTGTGTGTGTGTGTCAGCTACTTGGGCAGGGACATGAAGCACTGGTTGGACAGAGAGGGTGCTGGAGATTTTAGCTTACCCAGCTGACTGAGATCTGGACTCTATAGCTGTGCCAGTGGGGAGTCTTATTGGGGACCTTGAGAGCAAGGGAGTGACCAGCCCCAGTCTGACTGTGAACTCTGTGTCCTCTTAAGGGAAATTGCAGTTTACTGTGTGTATTTGTTATCCTTTCTCCCTACATGAGACGCCCCTCACTGATGTTAGTGGTGAGGATTGAGGCTCCCTGATTGCTGAGCCAGGGCACGGGCATCACAGTGTGTTACAACAAATTTTTCACTGAACTACTGTGCAAGGCATTTTCATTTTAGTGAAAGCTTGTAAGTGATTGATTAGGGATTTTTTAAAGGTGCCCAGGAAGGGTTGGTATGGGTGGTAGCAGGAATGTTTTCCATAATGATGGACTGTATTTAGAGAAGGCTTATTCAGTTGTGCAGATGATGAACTGTGCAGTGTGTTGAATTGACAGTGCCTGGTGTTGGCCCATATAAGGAATAAAGAGCTACTGTTGCTATTAGTTTGGTTCCAAAGGGAGGTCAGAGTTTAAGTAGGTATGTAAATTTCCAGCAGAGGTTTGAGATGAGGAAAATTTGTCCAGGGAAGGGGATTATTCATTTTAGGCAAAAGAATAATAAATGACATTTTTCAGTCATCTGGTCGTCTCCAGTCTGAATGGTAGATTATAGATAGGAGATGGTAAGAGAAAGAGAGATTGAGCAATAGAAGGTGTAAACCAAAACTGAAAACTCCAAACCAGCAGACAATTAAGAAACAAAAAATACAAAACAAAAACTACTAATGTTAGATGCCTCAGATAATTTTTATTAACTAGTTTACTGGGTTTTTTTCTATCAATTATTCACACCTCTTCAGAACGTATTGATGACAATGACAATTAATAATCATACAATTTTAGAAATTATCTTTGTTTGGTATCTTAATGATACTTAAAATTGATATTCATCCTCACTTTAATTTTCAACACTTCATTAACTTGTCACACCAAAAAACAAAACTTTAGTCAGATTTAGCTATTGCATGGACCTGTGAGCATTTCCATTTAAATGTGCACGGCAACCCATTTACTCTGGTTATAAATTACAAACCACTAAAAGTCACATGGAATAATACTAGACTGAAGCCTCTAGCTCAAACTGAATGAAGTGAAAGGGGACTCGTGCAGATTTTATTGTCCAGACACTAAATAAATTAATTTTACATGATTTTGCCAGAGGTTCCAAAATAACAGTTCATATGACCTTTCTTGTTCACAATAGAGTACATAAATGATTTACTCTGAAAAACACCATGGAAGAAACGGAAGATGACATTCTGCTCCAAGTAGTTGAAGAGTTGTGTCTGAACAACATATAACATACTTTAAATGCCTCTATACCTTGTAACCGTTCAAAAAAGCTTATCAACCGTAATTGTAGTTTAATTACATCTCCTGATGATAACTCTATTTTAAAAGTTTCACATTTATTCATGCCAGTGGTTAGACAAAAGCAGTAAAGTTAATACAGGAGGGGAATCAAAGCAGATTCAAGACAAAAGTTCAGCTGTTCTGTTTCATCAAGAAGGAATGTCTTGGAAATTGCTTGCTTATATTAGAACGAAAACAGAGATTCCTTGAGAGTGCCTTGTATGTTGTTGGAGATACAGGAAATATGTGGCCAACCCCCTGCAAAAAGCTGTTTTGATATGCACTGTTAACATGAGTATTGTTTAGGTGTTCTGATCAGATGGGAATCCCAAAATAGTTTCCAGGCAACTGTATTCCACCCATAAAATAAAGGAAAACAAAAACTCTTTTGACAGGGTGTGTGGCTTCCAGTAGGAGTCAGATAGATATATTGCTACTTAGCTGCCTGCTATGTCAAGCTAATCCAAAATCGAAAAGCAGTGAACCCTTACATATGTCTACATTACAAAGTAGGCATCCTACATAAATGACTAGTGATTCTTATGTACTATTATCTACTGGTGAATATTTACACTTTCTAACAAATAATTGTACCATCTATCCAGCAAAAGTGTTATTATTACAGCTTCATTTAATGGAATTACATCAGTCTTGGACAAAGTGTTTTCTTAGTAAGTGCCATCCATTTAATGGCTAACTGTTCAGTGACTTTGTTAAATACATTGGTTTCAAACACAAAAAACATAATACCATTGTGACCCTGTCAAATGGAGTTAATGAGTGATTCAGCAGATTTTGACGAAAGCATTAAAGGTTGCTACTATCAAACATATTTCATTAAAACTATATAAACATTCTTTTCTGAAGGACTATCATGTACCTCTTTGTACTGCTATGGTACACTTTCTGTTTTCTTTTTTTTTGCTACTGTACACTTCCTTAGAGAATATATGTCGAAATCTTCTTTCAAGACAGAAAAACATTCTGTTTTAGAGGCAAACCACTAAATCCACTAAAATAATTGTAATTCACAAAACTAAAGTAAAATGTGCACTGAAAAATATAATAGTAGAAGGTATACAGCATAACATATGTCTGCTTTTCATGTAACCATAGCAACATGGTTAATGTTCCTTATGTGAGCTGCTGTCCTACTGAGCAACAAAATGTGAAAAGGAACAATAATTACTGCTCCACAGGATAATTATGATCTTGCACGATATGGTTCATACTGAAGAAAAATCCCCAATTTTAAACTTACTATTGCTGATTTTTAGGCTGATGAAATGAATGACTTTGATTTTTTAATTATTTCTCATGATGTGCAGTGACATTTATCCTGAAATGATGTGAAGCCAAGCTACCTTGTTTTTGAGCTTTTATTTCCAATGTTCAGTTTTAGAGTTTTTATATATTTTTACTAGCTCATCTGGGGTATAAAAGGGCCTATGTAAAGATTTCAATGTGTAAATTCACTGGTATTGCACTAAGGATGGACTTTTAGTAGATTGGACAATGAGATGTTTATGTCTTTCAGAAGTACAATCTTTGTCCTCTGACAAGATGAAATTCCAGAATTTCTCATTTAAAACAACTTTCAAAGTTATTAAAAACAACAGTGTGTTTACAAGGTTAACAAAAATGACCAAATAACCAAAATACCTTGTATAGTGCTAGCCAAACACCATAAACATTGATAAAAAGCAGTTTAATGTGCAATACACAAGCAATACACCAGCAAAACTAACAGTACAATTCAGTCAAGTGCTTTCGTCCATAAGTATCAGGACTTCATCAGATCAGTTCTGTTCTGATGAAGTCCTGATACTTATGAAACTTATTAAACTGCTTTTTATCAACATTTATGGTGTTTGGCTAGCACTATATGAGGTATTTTGGTTATTTATTAACTTTCAAACTTATTGTTATACTGCATAAATCTGAGATAATCATGGAATAACCGTTGTGTTTGTAAATAATTACAGATATTTTATTAATTGAGGCATTTTTTAGTTTGAAGGAATAAGACTGCATAAAACTTCTATTGGACGTGAGTCCAGATTCCTTCAAGTTGTAGTTATCTGAATGTGCAAGACTGAATCAGAGATTATCTATTTAGAAGATTTCAGAAGGCCACCCTTGAAACAGTTATACCAACCAAAAAATGTATTTCTTTACATTGTAACATCTTTTGAGAGTGTGCTCCTTTTAGTAAACCTTTGGAGGCAAAGGAATGAATTAATAAAATCAGATCAGAGATTCAAATCAGTTTTATTCCTTAAAATGAGACAGATTCCAAAAGACTTGCTCTTTCTTTAATTTCTCCAAGTCTTTTGGGTTTCTAATACCATGACGGAAATGAACCCCATTACTAAGTCAAAGTACGATTAAAGTTCATGAAATTATTATTGTTTCAGTCTTTGATGTCAGCCAAAAGTGCTCTTCGGAGCACCGACAATGTGCCCAGTAATGACTCTTTCTGGAGTTACATGGATTGGTAACATATCTAAATACGATTGTAGATTGTTTTTTATAAGACCTGTTGCTCCTACTACTATTGGAACTGTCAGGGTATCTTTCTTCCACATTGCTCTTGTTTCTGCCTGCAGATCCTGATATTTTATGACTTTGTGTCTCTCTGTATGCAAGACACTGTAGTCACTGTGTGTTGTGATGTCAATGATCAATGCTACTCTTGTCTTCTTTTCTTGAACCACTATATTGGGCTTTCTAGCATCTATCTTTTGAACTGTTGGTAATGGCTGGTCCCAAGTGATATAAACTTCATCATTTTCTATTATGCTTTGTGGCTCATGTTTCCAGTGTTTTTCAGCCACTTCAATACCATAATGTTTGCACAATCCCCACTGTAACAATCTTGCCACATTATTATGCCTTTCAATATACAGTCCTTCTGACATTAGTATGTCACAACCTGCAACAAGATGTGCAACTGTTTCCTATTCAGTTTTACAAAACCTACATTTGCCTGTTTCTCCCACATGTTCAATGGACTTTGTAAACCAAAGTGTGCGTAGCCCACTATCTTGGGCTGCCAATATTAACCTTTCATTTCTTGGTTTGAATTCACCTCTTAACCATTCCTGTGTTTGTTCCTGATCAACATGAGGTTCTTCCAGAAGTTTTCTATACTTGAAACTATATTTATGCTTTTTCCACATTTTTTGCCTTCTCATCTGGTCCTTCACCTTATATTCTTTCTTTTGTTTTTTTGGAACGTTCAGTTGCTGCCTGATTTTTATCCACTTCTGGTTATATTTCCATTCTTGCTTGACAGCCATATGCTTCTGCTAAATTAAGCAGAGAAGTCATCTTAGATTTATTCTCCTCACTTTTCAAAACTTTCACTACATTTGGGTCTTGTGAGATCAGCAGATATGTATGGAGTCCCACAATTGCAGATCTATACATATAATCAATTTCAAGGAGACCTATCCCTCCTTCAGAATGGGGAATATATAATCTTGGTATGCACTGATTTTTATAAATCATTTGGTGAGTATGAAGCATCCTTCTTGTTTTCCTGTCTAATCTATCCAACACATTTTGGGGCCAGTCAGTCACTCCAAAACTCTAAGTTAGAACAGTAAGAGCAAACTGGTTTATAGCTTGAATTTTGTTCCTAGATGTTAGTGCTGTTTAGGAATTAATTTAAGTCTTCTGAAATATTCCTTACTAAGTTTTATTTGCATTTGTTCGTGTTTTATTGTTGAGCCTTCATCAGTTCCCAAGTATTTATACACTTCCTCTTGTTCAAGTTCTTTTATATCACATTCTTGTCCCAAACTGATGTTGTCCTGGTGTTGCAGTTTTCCTGCTTTAAAGGTTGCTTTTGCACACTTATCAAGACCAAATGACATTCTTATATCATCTGAAAAAGTTTTGACAACTTGCAGTTGTGCTTTCAGTTCCTCATCTGATGAGCTATACAGTTTTAAATCATCGACAAAGAGTAGATTAGAAGTCTTTACACTTTGTTGTTTTCTATGAGCCAAATTATAGCCATGCCCTAAGCTGTTAAGTAGACAGCTTAATGGGTTAAGGGCAAGGCAGAATAGCAGTGGTGACAGTCACCCTGGAATATCCCCCTTTGAATTTTTATCCCTTGGATAATAATTTCTCCTTTAACATGGCTTAATTGCAAAGTGGTCTGCCACTGTTTCATGGTCACTGTAATGTACTCGATCAGTGTAGGGTATATCTTATGCATTTTAAGCACTCTTTTATCCATGAATGTGGGATACTATCAAATGCTTTTTTGTAGTCAACCCATGCCATACTTAGATTCTTCCCCTTTTTACAGTTCTCCACTACGGCTTTATTTAACAACAAATGATCCTTTGTTTTTGTTCCATATGACTTTCTTTTATTGCTCTTTTGTTCTACTGCCATAGCTGAATTTTCTTCTAAATGATTATAAACTCAGTCAACATCAATTCCCGTATATAGTTTATATGTCATCGGAAGGCAAGTTATTGGTCTATAATTTTTTGGGTAGCTTGCAGGTTCACTCTTAAATAGGAGGTGTCTGTTTGGGGTGTACATATAAATAATTCTTACTCATGGTTAAATTTTCATGCAAAGATGTTAATACTTTCAGCCAAAAATTAGGTATTGCATCTGGGCCTGGGCCTTTCCAATGACGGATTCCAATTGTTTTTAAAATGGGACAGATTCCAAAAGAATTGCTCTAAGTGTAAATGACTTATTTTGGTCTAAGGCCTATCAATAAACATACTTATTATGTCAATCAGATTCCAAAACTCATGCTCTCAGCCTGATTTCAGTGTAAGTGATGGTTTACACTGAAAGCAAGTCTTTTGGAATTGTGCCCAATGTACTTGTAGTTCTTTTATTTTTAATAAATTTAACATAATTTGTTTGTGTTGGAGTGCACATGTTATATTAAATGTAGTTACAAACAGTTAACCACATATAATTTTTTAAGAAATATATAGATATAGATATCCATATAGATATATTTATTTGCATCTATAGATATCTGTAGATCTCTCTCTCTCTTTATATATATATATATATATATATATATATATATATATATAAATATACATGTGTGTGTGTGTGTATATACAGTTCCCCTTTATAATCTCGAAATACCGAAATCTCAAATTTCAGTATACCGAGACCATAAAGGCGAGTTTTTAAAATATCGAAAGTGCATAATTGCCAATTCAAATATGTCGAATTTGCAGTTATGGCTTTACATTACTTGACATGCCATGTTTGGTTTGGATGTTGTTCGGTGTAGTGTATGGATTTACGTGGAATCTAAGGTAAGTGAGTATTTTGTAAGGGATTTGGTGGGAGTTTGAGTGTATGTGAGATTGTTTCTAAGTTGTATTTGTGGGTTAGGGTAGGAAGGTGAAAGTATGAGTGTGTAAGTGCTGGATATGTTGGTATTTGTCTATGTGTGATGTGTGTGTGTGTGTGTGTGTGTGTGTGTGTGTGTGTGTGTGTGTGTGTGTGTGTGTGTGTGTGTGTGTGTGTGTCTGTGTGTGTGCAAGGGACTGTTGAATGTCTGGGTATGAGTGTGCTGTCTTTTACTGTTTGTGCGATCTCAGAATTAGTATATATAAGTAGGTGGGGTGTAGAGGTGCAGGAGGCTTGCCCCCCTGCTTATGTATAGTGTAGGTATGTGGATGTGTGGTGTTTTGTTTTTGTGTGTTTATTTGTTTTGCAGTGTGGGCGTTGTGGTTTATGTGTGGTGTGGTGTATGCTGTGTGTTCGGGATTTGTAGTTTTGGGATTGTGAAAGTTCGGTATTTGAAGGTTTCATTTTTATGGTCTTGGTATACTGAAATTCGAGATATCAGTATTTCGAGATTATAAAGGGGAACCCTATACATACACATACACACACACACACACACACACACACACACACACACACACACACACACACACACACACACACGCACACACAACACACACACTTATTTATTTATTTTACATTTGCTTACCGGGAGAGCTCAACTAGGCATAAATCCCATTTTCAGTGAAAACGCTCCACAAAGATTAGTACAGAGAAAACAATACATTACACAATGCACACTACACAATACATAAGTTGTTAAGCTACATTACAAAAAACAGTAAGATGCTGTTACATAGTAAAATTGTACCATATAAAAAAATTATACAATGAAAAATAATGTTATGTGGAAAAATATACAATACAGTTGGGTGGCATTACAATCAGTTATTTGGATACATTAGTACAATGGTTCAAACAGTACATTAGTAGATATTTGAGAACAATATCTAGAGGGGGCCTGAATATAGGCTTGCACATTATGACTAACATGTGAGGCTGTCCAGGGTAAGAACAACTGCATACCCAAGACCTGCTGAAATGGGTCTGGAGGAGTTTTTTGAAGTTATTTTTGTTTTCTGTGGACCTAGTTTCCAGGGAGATGGAATCCCATGCTTTAGCAATAGCAGAAGAGTAGAGGAAGTCACCAGAGCTATGTCTGTTTTTGGACACATTAACCAGTACCTTGTTGGTGGATCTTAGTAGGTGGTTGTTAGAATAGCTTTTTAGCAGACCATGTAATGAAGGAATTTTATCAGAATCATATATGATTTGATGGGCTATTAAAAGTTGTTTGCAGGTGAGCAGGTTAGGTAATTTTAGCCAGGATAATTGCTTGATTGCTTGGCAGTGATATGTACTGCAGGGACAGTCAGTTGCAAACTTAATTTTATTTCAGCAAGTGTTAAGTTTCTTTAAGTCACCTTTATTTAAGTTGATGAATATAGGGGAGGCATAGAGAAGTGTTGAAATTAGATGGGTTCTTGTGATGTTAGCCTTACCATTGTTGGTGAGGTATTTTCTACATCTGCATAGTGTTCCTAGTTTTTTGTGGACTTTTTTATTGTCTGTGCAATATGCATATCAAATTTCATATTTTGATCTATAATAACTCCTAGTAGTTTGGTGTTATGGACAGTTGTGATAGGGATATTATTAGTTGAATACATTGTGAATGGCAGTATGGGGTCTGGGGCTCTTATGGGATGTAATATCTTTAGCTGGATTTTTTTCAGGTTAAGTATTAGTTAAGTTTTAGTTAAGAGTTGGCTAACCGGGTTTCAGTGGCAGTAAAGGACTCTTGTGTCAGTTTCTGGAGTTGAGGGAGTGATGGGGCTGAACAGATTAGGGTAGAATCATCAGTGTACTGGACTAGTATCGTGTGCTGGGTAGATTTGTGAAGTTGGTTGGTAAATATGTTAAATCTAGGGGGCCAAGGATGGATCCCTGGGGTACTCTGAAGGAGACAGGTAGTTGGGGAGACTGGTAGTTTTGACATTTTACTGCTTGTTGGCAGTTGGATATATAGTCCTGAAACCAGGCTAGATTGTAGTGGCTTAGATTAAGATCAGAGAGGGAGTTAAGGAGTTTGGGACGGGAGACCATATCAAAGGCATTGGAGAGATCTAGGAAGATAGTGGAGACAAGGCTGCCGTTGTTATGGTATTGATTTAGAGTATTGGTAAAACTGATCTGAGCAGTGATAGTACTATGATTAAGATGGAATCCATGTTGGGTGTCGGACAACAGTTCATTAGTAAGGAGATAGTTAATTATTTTGGAATGTATACATTTTTTGAGTATTTTAGAAAGAGGCGATAGGATGGCAATTGGGAGGTAGATAATTCTATTGAGTTACCTCCTTTGTGAAGTGATATTATATGCAATTTTCCACAAAGAAGGTATGCATTGTTCTGGCAGGGAGTGACTGATAAGAAGGGAGATGGGATGTGAGATGGCTCTGGCTGCAATCTTGAGGTATTCTGCATTTAATTTATCAGCTGCTAGGGTTGTGGGTTTAAGTTTATTTAGATATTTACATATTGTGCTAGTAGGGATAGGTTATAGGAAGAATCTTTTGATCTACAGGTGAGGATGTTAGTTTTGGATATGTATTAGGGAAGTTATTATTAGTGAGGGCTAAAATGGATTTGGTGAAATATTTGTTGAATTGGGTAGCAATATTACTGGTGGAGGTATTGGTATTTGGGGTGGAGTACTTGTCTTACCTGGTTTCAGGATTTTATTTATGGCAGCCCATAATTTTTGTGGGTTAGTTTTGTGTTTGGAATGGATGTCTATATAGTGGTTCCTTTTGTCAGTTCTTAATTTGTTTTTTGGCCTTGTTCCTTAGTTCCAGGTAAGCTGGTATATTATTTTGTGTTTTATTATGTCGCCATGAGTCCCAGGCTCTATCTCTTTGTTTTGGAAGTAGTCGGGTATCTTTGGTATCCCAGGCCACATAGTTGGATTTAGTTCTAACAGTTGTGATAGGGGCAAGCTGATTTAAAATGCTAAGGAAAGTGTCGTTGAAGTAGTCAACAGCACTATCCAGGGGCAGAGAAAAGAATGGCCTCCAATTGCATTGCTTAAGGACAGATAGGAAGTCCTGGGTTTTGAAATTTTTTGTATATCAGGTTTGTTGGGTTTGCCTTTTGCCTAATTACAAAGGTGGGAAGGTGACCACTGAGGGTGTCTGGATGGGAACTGGAAAGATAGGAGTGAGATGACCGATTAGTGAGGATCCATTCTAAGATGGACTCCTTTTTAGATGTTTTGTCTAGTCGGGTGATGGTATTGATTAACTGAGTGAAGCCAAGTAGGTTGATGTGGTTTGTCAAGTGGGGTGAGTCATAGGAGGATCAATCTGTATTTAAATCATCCTCAGTGAAATGCTCAGTCTAGAATGGATTCTACTGTATTAATGTTGTGGCCAGGGTATGTAGGTTCTGATTATATATAGTTTTTTTTTATTTATTTTTAATTTGGTGAATATTATTTATTTATTTATTTATTTATTTATTTATTTATTATTTATTTTACATTTGTTGACCAGGAGAATCCGACTAGATGCATATCCATTTTCAACGGAGGCCCAGGGACAAAAGCTCCACAAATCAATTACAAGCAATTATCATGAGTATAACAATAGCATTCATATTCACATAGACAGTATATAAGCACAAAGCATTAACATATATACATAGTATAAAAGCATATTTTATGATTTTATAAAGTTAGAATGAGACAGCACATAAGCAAGAAGCCAAGCAGGATAAGCTACATATGTGAGCAAGTTTGCATCTTTTGCAGTTTTATACAGAGAGTGTGAGTACAAGTTTGGCAGGGACAGGATTATTGAAGTAGGTAAAACAACAGTTGAGTGGTGAGGTATGTACACTAAATATATAAGCAAATGTAAAGAAGGGGAAGAAAAGTCTATAGAAAAACTGAGCCTAGCAGGGTTTTAGTGCCACGATATGTATAGATACAATCTGATAGGCCAGGTTTAGAAGTGACACAATGAGGAGGCTAGAAATAAAAAGCTGCAGTTATTATTTCAGCTTTATTGAATTTTGTTGTCTAATATGTCTAGGATCAAGTTATTTTTAAAGAGTAGTGCAATGTCTCCACTTCTTTTGGACATCCTGTCTTGTCTAAGAACATTATATCCAGGGGGAACAACTTCATTATCATTGATTTGTGGTTTTAGCCAGGTTTTTGTGAGAAGAACAATATCAGGGGAGTAAAGGGCTAGAGTGGCGTGAAGTTCTGGTATTTTATTCGGTATGCTTCTAATATTTATATTAAGTATTAGGAGGTCTGTGGGATTCCTGAGGGGCTTTAGTGTGCTTTGTGTTTCATTGCAAAAGGGATTGTTGTTGTTTGTAGGGCCAGGATTTGGGTGTATGTCGCCAGTGATTAGGAGATGGGATGCTACATAAATGATAGTTTTTTGATATTGTGTTATAAATATGTTGTATTTTGTTGAAATATGGGTGTTTAATTCATATGAGAGAACTATGAAGGAGGCAAGGTTGAAAGATGAGAGATTATAAATAGATAAGAGATATTATTAGAAAAGCTGGTTTGTCTTCCGTAGGGATTGGGCAGGTGGCGATATAGTTTGAGGCTTTGGGTTACTGATGTGATGATAGGCTGCTAGATGTGCTGTAATGATGAGGCTTATAACTATTATAAAGGTTATGGACAGTATTCTGTTCTTAGAAGGTAAGGGGGAAAAGTAGAGTACTTCTACACTTATGTAACAGGAGTGGGTAGCATTTAGGTAATATAGTGTTTATGGATGGTGTATATGCAGTAGAGAGACTAGGTGGGGTGCTGGTTTTGAGGGATTATAGAGTGTGCTGAATGTGTGAGTGAGGGAAGTGAGAATGGGTTTAGTGTAGTGCGCAGTGAGATAGAGGCTAAGCAGATGTTGGATGAGGGTGGGTAGGGGAGTGATATATTAATTTTGAGTTAGGAGTGAGAGTGATGTTGCAGGGGAGTGGTCTGTTAGACGGAGACTTTAGGGGTGTGGCCTGTTAGGTATAAATGTCAGGAGCTTGAGGGTGGGTATGTGGGAATGGGGGTAAGGTAGGGGAGCAGAGAATTTTATATATTTTCATATTTTTTTAAAATAAAAGAGTTAAACATGTAAATGTTTCCATTTAACAATATAATTAACATCAATCTAATGTATAATTACCTTAAATTCAGCAAGTTTGCATAAGTATCTAAATCAGGTAATTTTAATTTGCACTATCCCAGGCATTCATACGATGACTGAAAGTGACTCTTGATTTTTTTTAGATACCATAAAAATGTAAAATCATGTTATTAAATAATATGCGACATGCTCTAGTGGGAGTGATGGACGTTGCCTGTGTAATATATATAATTTTAGGTAAGAAAACCATTTTAATTGAGACCTAACTCCAAAGAAAACAAATCTGTTTAAAAATTCAATTAGTTTTGAGGTTTTGTCCAAGATTATCTTCATTTGTTTCTTCATTTATCTATTTATTTATCTATTTTGTAACTCTGTATTTCACTTATTGTTTACATTGCACTACGGAGCTTTTCTCACCAGGCCACCGCTGAAAATGGACCTGTGTCCAGTCAGAATTTCCTGGTAAATGAAATTAAATAAATAAATTGTCTTAAAGTTAGAGCCACATATTTACGCACACATCTTTATAATGTGTATTCACAAGTAAAGCAGATCTTGAGATTCCTGGGCAAAGTTGGAACCAGAAGAATATGAAAAATTGTTTTTTTTTTTATAAAAATAGTTTCATGATTGTTAAAAGTTAAGATAGATATTACTCTAAAATTCTGTATGATGGCTAGAGTTTCATTTAAAGAAGTATGCAAATCAGTTAAAGTTAACATAATGCCTTCATCAAGCAACATTAGTTTGGATTCATAGTTGTTCTCAAAGGTTATCCTTTGAATCTTGGAATTATAGCTTATCTGAACTATTGACACTTCTATAGCTAAGGCAAAAAGAAGGAGGGGGTTGGAGTACCTTGTTTTGTTCCTTTCTTAAGTTCCACTGGCTCAGAGGTGAATGCCCTGAGTTTAAAATATAAGTTAAAATCTTTGAAAATATGTCTTATTAAAGAGATAACATGATCTGGGAAGCCAAAGATACTTAGTACTACAGATAAATAAGTCCAGTTTGCCAAGTCAAAGGGTTTCTCAGTATCTAAACTAATGAAGATTGCCTCTTTTTTTGTTAGCATTTATAATATGTATTAATGTAATTCTGTAGGTATAATCTTGTGTTAATCTATTTGGAATAAAGTCTTTTTTATCATTGTTAATTAAGGGTGAAAAAAAGTGTTTTAATCTATTCTTATAACTGGACATAAAAGTCTATAGTCTACATTAAGAAGAGGAATTGTTCTGTAGTCTGAACAGTTTTGAGGATCTTTACCTTCTCTTAATATTAGGGTAATATGAGAATACTTCAAATAGGGAAGAACAGTCAATTTATTTTGTACTTCCACTAAAACTATATGAAGGAAAAAAACATTTTTCTGAAGTAACAGTTTAAGTAGTTCAGGAATCATCCCATCCCAAATGGGAGATTACTTAAATTGTAAGTCTTTAATCTGATTGGAGACTTCTGTAAAGTGATAGGTCTAAAATCATACTTAAAGTTCATAGACAAGGTGAGAGTTTTTAAATTATCAGTTATACGTCTGATCTTATTTATTGATATAGTTACCCCATTTTTAGAAAGCTTTAAAGAAAAAATATAGTTATTAAATTTGGGTCTATATTAGAAGCCCGAAGATCCATTTGAGTGAATTACTTGCTTTCCTGGTTTTGTGGAAGCCCCATCTTTTATGCTTTCTCTGCATATACCTCTTTGTTCTTTCTGTATGTTATCTGCCTTCACATCTCTCCCTTCTCTCTGCACTCATCTGTGTTCAGTTATCCTCTCTCCCTTTCAGGAACCAATATCTTATCCCGCCTTCTTAACCTTCCTTTTATTTTTTCCTAGATCCCCTTACCCCTATCCATCAATGACATTTAATGTTGATTTGTTTCCTGGGATCACATTCTCTTACCCTTTTTTTCATGTTCTTCTGATCCTCTTATATCTTCCACTGACTAAATCTACCCAACCTATTTGACCCTTAGTAGATTACTCTTTTACAGTTATCTTTTATGGACTGGCACGTTCCCTCCCACCTTCTTTGTCCCTTTGCAACCTCATCCAGTGCTATGTTATCACCCATTCCCAGTATCTCTTCTTCTTTCTCCATCTTCTCCCATTCCTCTTCCATGATTATGTATACTTCCTGTTCACACCCTAACTGCCTTATGGCATCCAGAACTTAGTTTTTGGCCTGTCTTCTTTAACTAAGTGATTTACCAGCTAATGATCGGCAGTATTTAAAAAGTGCAAGGAGTTATTAACATGATGACACTAAGACTGTTCGTTTAGGATATCCTGCAGCGGACAAATTAATCTTTTTTTTTGCCATTTATTCATATTTTCATACTTAATGTTCACATTTTCAGAACTGAGAAACCTATATTTTACTGAAGTGTATAGTGTGAAAAACCAATATGGGAGGCAGGACAGTTCGCTGAAATTTCTGGCTTATATCACAGTATATGGGAAATACTTCTAGTTGTTTGTCAGTAATTATGAAAATAATCATTATTTGCTTTTGTACAGAATGCTTCAAAATCCAAGAGACTTGCAAACTGTTGCATGATATTAGATGAAACCTTAGATGTCATTGCTTAAAACTGTCTTTAATATTTGCACTGCAAGATGCACACCTTGAGAAATATCTAGTATTCCTGGGAATTGAATAAACTCTGTGTAGGCTTCTCGTGAAGCCTACATGGAGTTTACGTTAGTGCAATGAGCAGCAGCGCTAATCACATACTCATGCTGCTTACTGCACTTACACAAATATAAGCAAGATTTTGTGGCCAGCAACAGTTTTCCAGCCAGGAAACCATGCAGAACAGCATGAGCACAGAAAGAAGCATTCAAGTTTGCCTACAGGAAAATCTGCTCTGTGGAGGTTAAGTGGACAGCCACAATGACTACCAGGGTTGAAAATACTGGAGTAACAGCAGTAACAACACAGTAAAGTGTACTGAGTGCAATGTACACTAAAACAATTATTTGCAGAACAAAATAATGAAAATAATGGGGGGGGGTTAAACGGCAGGGGCAACTACAAGGGAAGGTACAGACATGAATGATAGGCATGATTAAATAGAAAGAGGGTGTGGTAGATATGGAGATGTCCCCAAGATAGGATATGTCAATGTATCTACACTTTCAAGACAAGTCAGTAGTACTACATTATGCACATATGTAGAGAGCAGAGTATTTACTGCTGTTTACACCTCCCGAGCAAGTATATTATTATATAAACACACATTATAGTATATATGTGAAGGTGAGACAAGGTTACATGTCAATTGAGGTGAATGGATGTGATATAAACATCACTGACATGCTGACTGGAGAGGACACTGATCAAGGATGGTATATACAATAGGCGGTATGTGCATCCTCTGAAGATCTGCAAAATGACGTGATTGAATATGACTGACATGTCACCATAGCTCTCAACCAATCAGGGGAACATTGCAACAGACACCTGGACAAATGTAGAAAGAAATCTGCACAATCATGAACACTTTTTAAATATTATGACCATTAAGTTGCAGCATTGACAGAATTTGTGATTATAACATATTATACATATTCTGCAGAAACAGACATGTACAACTGTAATGATGACTGTCATTATTTTATAAGTGGAATTCACCACCCCTTCCGAAAACTGACCACTTTTTGGAGGGGTTAAGAGGGACAGTGTTAAACCTGGAATTGAAATTATGAGCAATCCTGGTGAGTTAAGAGGTTTGCATGACACATAAGCACAATCCCCCCTGCAAGAATCTAAATTATGCCATCAATGTTGTCACTGAGCTGTGTATTTACTAGTATAACACAGAAAGATGTATCACATATGCATCTAGATGAACACCTTCAAGGGAAGTCTGCACGGTCACATCCTAATGGGTATGCATCCTGGAAAATAGTATGAATCACAGAGAATAATTCTGTATGGCCTACCAGATGTGGGAGACCACTGTGTCAAATGTGATACACTTGACTAAAGCATCCCTGCCTGACATAGGTATGACAACAAAGGCAAACACCACACTATTATGAGTGGATTCCCAACACACAGCTGGGTATTGCATGCACCTGCAATAGGTAATAGCAATAGATATTGCCTGAAGCATCGGCAATTGATGTGTCAGTTAAGAAGTGATCATTGATAATGAATGGTATGGCAGTATGTGAGACTGATGGTAATGCACCAACTATGGCTATGTGCACGGAAATTACAGCAGTGGAAAGTCAAATGTCAATGATCAAGGAAGCTGCCACTGTGATATTGTACACATATCAAACAATACATGGAGTACACTCTATAAGTGCATGTCACACCTCAACACATGTAACACATGATCACTGTCCCCCTGACATTGCCAGTGAAAATGTTATCCTGCCATGAAATCCTAACATGTATCTTTATGTGTTCATGCAAACTTTCAAGAAGTAATACTGATGTGATGTAGTGGTACATTCATGATGCAGTACAATCACACTACAGCTGTACTTATGCTACAGTTGGACTTCAGCCTGTACATTACCTCCAAATAAAACTTTGGGTATAAATCACAAGTGACACAGTGGAACTGTTAACACAGTCATACAGCTCTACCTATTTCATGTCATTATATCAGTTGTAACTCATATGCCTATATGTTTATCAGTGGAAATGTGTGAATGAGGGCTCTGACATGAACTTGACAAGGCTCATGTACAACAGTTAATGATAAAAATGCTGACATTCACACAATGCTGCTAGGGAACACCTGTATAATCCTTGTGAATGGCAACACAACAATGCAAACAATGAATTTACCAAAGCTTTAAGTGACTCTCAAAATGTCATATGTTTGTGTATATAACAGCATTACAACATGTGGATGAATCCAGGAGTATGTGCCCATGTAGTCACTATTATGTAATATTGCTGTATGTCAGAGGATGTTTCCAGATGCTAGGTATACATATGCACACCTGTGCCATACTGCAGCTGTCACTGGGTCACTGAGATGGTTGAATTAGAGCTGCGTAGAATGTAGATATACTCCACTATCAGGACACATCTTAGTAAGGCAAAAAAACTATATATATGTATGCATATATATATATATATATATATATATATATATATATATATATATATATATATATATATATATATAGAGAGAGAGAGAGAGAGAGCATCATCACATGTCCCCAGTCCTCAGGAGACATATTACTACAGCTGTTATGGAAGGAACATGTATTCAAATGACAGTAGCAAGCATCACTACAGTAGCTTAAATCCCAGATAGGAATATACTGTTGTAGGTCTACAGTACATCCACACCTCAACATAGCACATGCGGATGACAACAAAATCAATTTGTGCAATGTTCATAGGGTCAGGACATTATTAGTCTAACAGCCAAAAGCTCATACAAGCCTAGCCATTATTATCCCATTTAACTCGAATTGCTATCTCTAGGTGAGGGAAGATAGTAGGGGTATGTGTTTGATTTTGTTACATAGTGCCTCAGTCAATATGGGACATGGACAATCACACATCCAGTGGTGTTCAGATGGGTTGTAGAGGGCCATGGAGGGGCTCCACTTCATGATGTGTGTATGCATCTTTGAGATAATGACATCCTCGGTGTTCCACAGAAAGGATATTATGTGGCCAGAGAGAAAAGGGGATGTTGGATTCAGGAGGCCATGTAAAAGGTTCTCTTGAGTGGGAATCAAATGAGAACAGATTCACAACATTATACAATGACCATAATATACCACTGATTGAAACACACACAAGCTGATTGAGTTCAGATTCGAACACCATACCTCTCTAGGTATAAAAACTACATTCCATACAACATAAGACTAACATCACTGCAGAAATCTAACTTAAACTCTCTTAGATTGTACTTTAAAAGGGGTGGCATCATCAGTTTATGCTGAGAAAAAGATGTTGCAAGGAGTGTCTGACATAGCTGCAGACTCCCATCCCTGTGTAAAATTGTATCCTGACTGATAGCTGAAGGAAGATAGCAGTAGGTAGGCTTAGCTGACATGAGTCTGTACTCACAAGTTGCCTGCTGAGAGATTAGTACCTCTATATATCTATCTCATTAAATAACCTAGAGAATACAGTACTTAATGCTAGCGCCACTACAAAACTCTGGCTTAAACACTGTCAGAGTACACATTATAGAAGATGACATCATCAGTATATGCTGAGAAGAGGATGATGGGAGGGCTGTTTGAAATTGCTGTGGAGTCATGTAGCAGTGTAAAAGTTTCTCCTGATTGCTACTTGAGTGAGGACAGCAGGACCTCGACTCATGCTCATCTGACACATGCCCACTCAGACATAGCCACACACACAAGTTGACTGCTGTGAGATTAGGAACCCTGTTTAGTTAGGCAAGCTAGAGAACACAGTACTTAACATTAGTGCCATTGCAAAAGTCAGGCTTTAACACTGTCAGAGTGTACTTTATAGAAGATAACATCATCATAGCATTGCAGGTACCAATAAACTACTTACTAGGACCACCAAGTCAAACAACTTAGGTGGTGACTCACTATTCTTAAATACAGTGGGAAAACAATGGAACCTCTAACTTAAACTCTCTCAGATTACAATTTAAAGGGGGTGGCATCATCAGTTTATGCTGAGAAAAAGATGTTGCAAGGAGTGTGTGACATAGCTGCAGACTCCCATCCCAGTGTAAAATTGTATCCTGACTGATAGCTGAAGGAAGATAGCAGTAGGTAGGCTTATGCTGACATGAGTCTGCACACACAAGTTGCCTGCTGTGAGATTAGTACCCCTATATATCTATCTCATTAAATAACCTAGAGAATACAGTACTTAATGCTAGCACCACTACAAAACTCTGGCTTAAACACTGTCAGAGTACACATTATAAAAGATGACATCATCAGTATATGCTGAGAAGAGGATGATGGGAGGGCTGTTTGAAATTGCTATGGAGCCATGTAGCAGTGTAAAAGTTTCTCCTGGATGCTACTTGAGTGAGGACAGCAGGACCTTGACTCATGCTCATCTGACACATGCCCACTCAGACATAGCCACACACACAAGTTGACTGCTGTGAGATTAGGAACCCTGTTTAGTTAGGCAAGCTAGAGAACACAGTACTTAACACTAGTACCATTGCAAAAGTCAGGTTTTAACACTGTCAGAGTATACTTTATAGAAGATAACATCATCATAGCATTGCAGGTACCATATACTGTTATGAGACTTGGGTGCAAAGCCAGGATTTCGGATATGATTGTGTGAGCACAATTTGTAAAACTACTTGTAAATACATCCTGGCAACCTAGGTCAAATAAGCTGTGATTAATACATATTGCAGAAGTGAGACAGACATGTACCTGGCTTTCAGGATGTTGTGTAGATGAGACACACACACACACACACACACACACACACACACACACACACACACACACACACACACACACACACACACACACTTGGGAACACCAGTAGTGCAATGATGGAGTTAATGTGTCTTCATATTTGTATGAAAGTATGACCGTATAAGTTACTGTCAATATCAATGGGATATAATCATGCATGACCAGTGTCCACTGTCATTATAAACCCATTATAAACCCATACTAAAAGTTACAATGCAGTTAAGCTATGTAATTCAAGAATCTGTTAGACAATGGTACAAGTACTGATATATCATTTGCAAGTGCATTGCTGCAGGGCACACATGATTATCAGAAAGTATGTGCTCGGGGGGTGTGGCCAAGATGGTGAGCAGCTAACAGCACTGTTTATTAAGCTCTGATTCATTTTAACATCTCTGACAGGATTTTAACTAAAAAAACTCAAATAGAATGTTTCAAAACTTGATTGGGTTATAGCTGAAAGATTTACTACAAAAAATAATGTTTGAAACTCTTTTAATTGTTTTTCCTGTCAAGAAAACTAGAAAAAACTAATGGCCTCAGAATGAGCCACTCTAAGCCCAGTGTACAGGACATTACTGTGAAAAAAAGGCATACAGTCTATAGTAAGTAACATCAGTGAGTTATCTGTAAAGACAGATAAATTAGAAAAGCAAAATGGACAATTTTAAAGAAATATAACAAACAAGTTGAAGTGCTGAGTGAATCTCTTAGACAACAATCATCACTAACCCGAGTATAGAAGAGGCAATGTCTGATTTTTATGGAAGATTACTTAAAAATGAGAATAACATTTAATTTCTTCTGAAACAATACAACTTATTCTGGGAAAAATATAAGACTTAGAGAACAGATCTAGAAGGAATAACATCAGGATTTATGAGATTCCTGGAAAAGAAGAGGGAGACAGTATGATTCAATTCCTTAATACCTGACTGACTAAAACTTTGAACCTGCCTGAAGCTTTTTCCTTTAGCATCAAAAGGGCACATATATCACCTTTTAACTCATCTTAAAATAAAATACCTTCACTAAGGTGAGCGATCATAAGATTTTTCTCAGGTCAAGATAAGGTCCTAAATGCTACATGGACTAATTATCCAATTAAAATTAAAGAAAATACTATAAGATTTGACAATGACTATTCAACATTAGTGATGTGAAAGAGACAAGCATGTGTGTCATTTATTAAAAGCTTAAAGAAAAGCAATGTTAAAACACAAATCTCATTTCCAGAAATAATTAGGCTTCTCCTTTCAGATGGAAAGAAGATTTTTAACACCTTGGAAGATGCAAAGGACTTTATACACAAAAATAAATTCCTAGAAAAATCAGAAGAAATGGAATTTAATATATCTATTTCTTTGAATAGAAATGCAACAAGAGTTGGCTGGTTAATAAAAGACAAAAACAGTAAAAAAAACTTGGATTCACTTGCGAACAGTTTTATGTGAATTGTAACTGATGGACTGTTCATTTTCAAGCCCTTATCATGAAAACCAGCTTTTAACAATTGAGAGTCATGAGCACTTTTGTTATGCTACAGAAATTCTGAAAATTCTAAGAACTGTCCAGGTTACTTTGTCCTGTCTAAAAGTAAATAATCATAATATTTTGAATCATATGCTAAGATGTCTAATAATATAAGTTAGATAATAATCAAAAGGCAGTGAATTGCATTCTAAACCACTGTAAGTTATTACATAGTTCTGAATGCTTACTATTGATAGTATACCTGACATACAATAACATAGGAAAATTATGTTAAGTTATAAAGAAAGTATAAAACATATGGTTTCTTACATATATGAAAGTTATTGGAATGCTATCAAATAATTAAAGTAACATTCACACTTTTAAAATTTAAACCTGGATCACACATAACTGCCATTCTTTTAATGCAAGTTTATATAGGTTCATAGGTAGGTACTAGGCTATCTGCCTGAAGGCATTTATAAGCCTAGCCAGAATGTGTTGGCTTTCGCCGCCCCCTTAGATTAGTTCTCTGTGCCTCTATCCAGCAGAGCCATTGAAGTGATGACCAGAGTAAACTTTCTGTTTCCCATCCACTCGTCAAGGTTTCTCTTGAAGAGGGTTAGTGAGGAGCACTGCCTCATGTAGATTGAAATCTTGTTCCAGAGCATGGGAAGACTCTGGGACAGGAATCTATTCTTCCAGCACACCCTCTTTATTGGTGTGGTGAGGTTTAGATCCCTAGATCATGTGGCTCAAAGGGATATGTTTTTTTTTTTAGGTGTCCATCAATTCTGGGTTGGACATGGCCTTGTATATCAGGCAGAGATCACCTCTGAGTAGGCGGTATGCAATCGAGTACAGCTGAAGTTTCTTCAGTCAAGCTGCATAGGGCATCTGTTTGAGGCCAGTGATCCTTTTGGTGTTATATCTCCTTTAAAAATGGCAGTCTGCTTTATATTAAACATCTCATACAAATAGTGCTTACTGAATCATTAAATGTTATTTCTTTAAAAACAATAGCTTTTTAGTGGTGAACATACTTTGAAATGTTTTTTGTTTTTAGTGGTTTGAAAGGGTTTGGGGGATAGATGCATAATGTAGAGGTGGCTTGGATTCACTTGTGAATGTTTTTGTGTGAATTGTAGCTCATAAACTGTTTATTTGCAAGCCCTTGGTATGAGGGCCAGCTTAAAGATCTTAATTAGAGTCTTGAGCACTTGTGTGATGCTGTGGGAGTTCTGAAAATTTTAACAACTGTGTACATTACTTCTTCCTGTCTAAAAGTAAATAATCATAATATTTTGAATCATATAATATGATAATAAACAAAAGACTGTGAATTGCATTCTAAACCACTGTCAGCTATTAAATAGTTCTGAATTCTTGCAGTATACCAAAAGGATAGTTTATATACTAGCCTATAGAATGACACTTCTGATTAAAAAAAAGATTGTGTTTCTCTGTTATTGTCTTTTTTAATGATAACAAAACTTAATATCTCAGAACAATTTATTATGGAAAGTTTAAATCTTAAAAGGGAAGAATTTCAAGATGTTTGTTCGGATACTATTAGACATAACATTTAAGGAAAAATTAGGATTGATTCTAACAGTAGTACTAAATTAAAGAGTATCAAATATATAAGGGTAAATATAAATGTTCTAGTATATGATACTCTACACTAGGATTATAAATAAAAATATAAAACCTAAGAATATAGTAATAGTACAAAACATAGTATACAAACAGAAATAGAAAGAGAGCAGAATAAGTAAATATGTATACAGTTAAAGAATATGAATGTATACAAGAGTGGGATGTTGGCATCATGGTTAAGGTGTTCACCTTATATGTCTAAGGTGCAGGGTTTGATTCTCACAGGAGGTAATTGGTTTGGCTTGGAATAACCCACAAGGACCGTTAGCTTGGTACAAATTTATGAACTTATGGTCACATGAACAACTTTACACATAGTAAATAAAATAGAAACTATATAAAATCATCTAACCTATAAATGAATAAGTATGAAAATAACAACTGACATCATCTGTGTAGTAGACCAGGGGGATAATGTGAGTTACAAGGAAAGAGGATTGTAGGAATATTCAGTTTGGTCAACTTATAATAAAGATTCTGAATGCCTGTTTAACTTTTCTTATTCATACCAGCTCACTGACAGGCTTTTTTAAGATGATGCATACTAAAATTATGAGACACGTTAATATGAATCTGAAGCATGGGCTAAGCATTGTTAGTCTAATGGAGAGTTTGAGAGGCTATTTGTTCATCTTTTTCAACAAACTAGGAGTAAGTTATTCCATGGTAGAATCTTTTAAGATTATATAATTAGGTAATTTTTTATTCATTTCAAAAGTCTTGTTCATAGCTGAATATTTCATATTGCTATATATAAAGTACATACGTTCTGTACAGAAATGTGATTTCGTTATACCTATCTTTTTCTCTCCTATATAAATGTTTGATTTTAAATGCATCTCTATTAATATTAATGGATTTAAGAATCCAGTAAAGATTGGAAGTCTGTTCAAATATTGCAATTACATAAAGCTCAAATAGTATTTCTACATGAAACACACTTACTTAATAAAATACATTTACTTAATAAAGATGTAAATAAACTTTCATTAAAGAATTATTTGGTTTTAGCAGATTCTAGCTTTCGAGATAAAAGAAGAGGCACCCTCATTTTATAGAAGAACTCACCAGTAATGCCTAAAGTAAAATAAGCCTATGTTGATAAAATGGTATATTAAGCATTATTATAATTGAGTGGAACAGAAAACTACATACATCGGTAAACTCTTACTGGATTCTGGATTCCAGGGGTTGGAGCTAAAGATGCAAAAAATTACTTAGATGCTATATCCTATTACATGAAAAGTGAAGTCATAATGCATGGTGATTTTAATTGTATTTTATCAGATAAAGATTCCACTTCAGATAGAAACCTGAGAGTCACATCTTTCACCAAACACTTAACACATTTTGTAAGTCTAATGAATTTAAAGGCTATATATGAGCCAAGGAAAACAAACTCACTTCAATTTAACCATTATTCATATAGATATGGAACACAAACAAATATTGATACAATTTTTGTCTCAAACAATTTGCTATCACGTATCAGAGAAGTTTCAATAGTTTCATGTCCATTATCAGACAATAATACTATAATCTTTAATATTATTTTAAAAACTGACAGTTGAATACATCACATGATATTACCTGCATACAGTATTAAAATAAAAGGACTCAAGGATTAGTATGCTAAAGGGATCAAACATTTCTAAGAAATAAACATGAATGGTGAAGTATGTGACATTGTCCTGTGGTATTCACTAAAGGCTTACTTAAATGGAAGAGTTACAAGCTGGTATATTAGTAAAACAAGAGAATGGGACAAAGAATTGAATACACTACATGCTGAAACAGACACACTAAAGTTAAAACTAAAACCAAATGACATAATCAGTCTGAACTTAAAAACTTAAATAGAGAATATGTTGACATTCTAAATCATAAAGTTTTAATAAACCTGAAAAAACTTAAACTTCAGGCATATTCAGTAAACTATTTATGTTTGGATAAGCTTGCTGTTAGACCAAAGAAAATGAATAAACTAAATAATATCAAAGAAATTATAACACATATAAACAATAAAAAGAAAGATAAACAAATATTAAAGATATTCTTAAGGACTTTAAGATATTTTATGAAAACATAAATAATAATACAAATAACCTAGATAATAATTATACAGTTGAAACTTTTCTAAGGGAAAATATAAATAATAAAATGACAAGTGAACAAATAAAAATGATAGACTACTCACTTTAATAGAAATAAAAAAATCAAAAAAAAAAAATTAAAAAATAATAAGGCACCTGGCTTAGATTGTCTTATACCAGAACTCTATAAAACAGTAACAGATGATGCAGTTAAATATTAGATAAGGTCTATAGAGAAATAAAAACAACTGCTGAAGTCCCTCCATCATGGAAATATTCCCTTATATCACCTATTTTAAAACAAGATAAGGATCCTACAGAGTGTTCATCATATAGACCCATTTCACTCTGGGTCTATATTACATTTTTGAAACCTTAAATTATCGAACACCTAAAGGCTGATCACAAAATATTGAACCCTTAACATTGAAAATGGATGTTTCCACATAGGGAAACAATGCCATTGGCCAAATAAAAAAAAAGTTTAAAAACAGAAATGAAGTGGAGGGCTTCGCCTTCCACACCCCCATAACTGAATATATCAACTCTGAGATTGCTCTACAGTGCAGAAAGAACAAAATCTATGTAATGTCCAAATGACTCATTTCCCTGTGTGGAAATGGCCATTCGCAATTTTCAGACTTCGACATTTAGTGATTGACATTTAGGTGTTCCATAACCTAAGGTTTCAATCACATAATAGGGAACCTTTCACTCTTAAATATGGACCATAAGATGTTCATGTCCATTTTAACTAACAGAATTAATCTGCTTATACCTAAACTAATTAACAATAATCAAACTGGGTTTATTTTAAATAGACAAGTACAGGATAACATATTAAGAATACATACATTAATAGACTATGCAAATAAAGATAAAAAAGAACTTTCTATCATTAGTCTCGATTTAGATAAGGCTTTTGAATCAGTTAATTGGTTGTACCTGTTTAAAACACTTAACGTGCATAATTTCTCATCTGAACTAACTGCATTAGTTTCTAAGTTATACAATAGCTACTGTGCTTATGTTAAAATATATTATTTTCTTTCTAATTCCTTTAAATTACAATAATGCATAAAACAAGGCTGTCCATTATCACCTTCACTTTTTGCAGTAGCTATAGAACCCTTTGCTAAAAGTATTAGATCCAAATCCAATAAGAACATTAATGGAATCAAAATAAAAGAAGATTTTGAACTAAAGATTCAACTTTTTGCTGATGATATTTTGCAAACAATAGGAACTATAGAAAATTCATTAGAACATTTAATTAGCTCTGTGAGTCAGACTGAAGAAATCTTGAACTTAAGATTTAATCATAATAAAACAAGTACATTATTAATTAATAAAAATTAAAAAAAATGTAAGACATTCTAACTCCAACTGAAATAGCAATCAAGTGAAATACCTTGGTATAACCATTATGTCTAATGGTAAAGAAATGATACAAACTTTCAACAGGTTGTTAATAAAATGTTATGTTTAGTCAAAAATTAAAACTCATTCTTCTTTATTATGAAATAATGAGTAATGCTTATTAAGATGGAAATTCTCCCTAAAATATTTTTTCTTACAATCTTTAGTACTATCTCCACCAAAAAGTTAATGAAGAAGATAAAGAATATTCTACTTAAATTTTTAGGCATCCTAATAAACCAAGAGTTTCCTTTGATTGCAGAGAAAAGGTTGGGATAGTGGTGTAATGGGATTCCCTGATGTTCAATTGTATGCTACTTCAACAATTGTAAAAGTTATAGCATTGTGGATAAATTCATCTTATGATTCAAAATGGAAACAAATACATCAAGAAATATTATTAGTAAATAATACATATATCACAGCCAGTCATACACAAATAGTCCCTAATAGTTTTTTTCTGGTTATTAAAAGATTTTTTGCATAAATGGAATTAATCATCTTCTCAAATTTCTTATTTAAATAATATAATTTCATCTTTCCAAAAGTTCACATATTCTAAACTCTGTATAAAAGACTTAATATTTTCTATGTTTCCAATTGCATAGACAACTGACTGCTTGGAAACTCATAACTTCAACAAAATGCTAGCATTGAAACAACAAAGTAATGTAATTTATTGGCATCAGTTCTTAAATGGTACTGATTTATATGCAAATACAATTAAGATTCTGAGAAATGGTTAATTTTACAAATATTTAGACTTTGTGAGCACAGAGATAAATAAGATATTTAACCTAGATAAGAGATCGTTCCCCAAATTATTGCAATTCTTAATAAATACCAATAATAATGCAATGAAAAATAAATCATATTTGTCACAAATTTATACAATTCTTAAGTTAGATTTTTACATATTTAGGCAATTTCTGTTGGAATGATTCTTCAAAAATAATAATGAATTAATAATAAATCCTCTTTGAAGAAAATAAGAAAATAATATTAAAATCTACAGATAAAACCACATCTTGATTAATTGGAAAAAATTAACTTGGAAATTGTTGCACAGAGCTTTGGTCACTCATAATAAAATAACAGTTACAGTAGACAGTCAATTATCTGAACTAATTGGGACCTAGGGTAGTTTCAATAATCAAACATATAATTGAACCAGATAAAAAACATCTAAAATCTTGTTTTTTCTGCATGCAGGAATGAACTTTTCAACATTCAGTGATTCCAATGGACAACAAAGAATATTTTTCACACAAGAGCTGGTTACAAGCTCAAAATATATGCTCAAGCAAATACATATAAAGTTTACATATTCAAACTTTATGATTTTCCCTACTCAAAAACTTTGGAAGGCGGGTTCTGATAATTGATGTTTCTGATAAGTGATGTTCGGATAATCAACTCTCTACTGTATGTATAAATCAAATAGAATTAAATGCTATAGATGTGATTCTGAAATAATAGCTGACTGGATGTGAAGTCATCCCTCCTTTTTTGGAAAGAAATGAATAACTTAATTCAAGCTGTATGGTCAGATAGATGTAACATTTCTAAATCTTTAGTATTATTTAATACTCCAATTCCTGAGATAATTCCAAAAACCCAACTACCTCTTATTTGGTCTATTCTTGCTATAGCCAGAAAAGTAATTACTAAAACTAGGAAAAGTAAAGTTAACCCTTCTAGTCCGAATTTATTAGTATGGCAAACATTGTTTGCAGTACTGAACTGCACACTATAAAGATGAGAACGTCTAATATTGCACATTCATATAAATCTTGGCTTAAACTTAAAGACTTGCTTGAAAAGTACTATGTGTTGTTGATATGTATAACTTTGATGTATTGATCAGCTATGGACCTAGGTAAATATTTAGTTGTTTGTTTTATAATTGATTTATTTATCTATTTTTTAAAACCAAATACAAAAAGATTAAAAAAAAGGAAAGAAAATATGTGTTCTGTCCAGCACACGTCACTGCCCTTCTCTTGTGTTTATGAATGCATTTCCATGTATTGGAAGATTAAAGCACATTAACCAAGGTCAAACATGCAATGCAGTTCTTCATAAAGTGCATCACTGAAAAGCTGATTTGCACGGATGATGCCAAAGGATCAGTGCATGCATGATTCAAATTTTAGGAATTCAGCTTGGACTTGTGGGCTCAAGCTCAATGCCAAGAAATGTATAGTTATCCCCTTTGGGAAAAAACATGTATCCGTGAATTACCATATAGGTGGCAGTACACTAAACACTGAAAGTTTGATAAGAGGCTTAGGGACGCAGGTGGACAGTGGTGTCACCTTCGATAACCACATTGCCAAAACAGTCAGGAAATCCTTCTATGTGGCACACCTCATCACTAAGGGATTTTCATCCAGAAAAAAGGAGGTCATTGTCCCACTGTACTCATCCCTCATTAGACCCATTATAAAATACAATGCCCCATTTGGTATGTACCTCTCAAGACATCTGCAACAACTGGAAACATGCCTAAAGCAGATGCCCTACGCTGACCGCCTTAAAAAACTCCAGCTACACTCTGTCACATATCGTCTACAGAGGCAATCTTTGCTTAACATTCAAGGCCATGTCAAACCCAGAGCTGTTGGACATGCTACACTTAAAGAAATCCCAATCCCTCAGAGCCACACGCTCCAGGGATCTAAACTTTGTCATCACAATAAACAAAACATGCTGGAGGGATAGGTTCCTGACCCAGAGACTCCCCAGACTCTGGAATAGATTGCCCATGCATGTCAAGCAGAGTGCCTCTTTGGTCCTCTTCAAAAGGAACCTTGACGATTGGATGGGAGAAAGGAAATTCACCCCGGGGATCATGTCAGTCGCCCTGCTAGACAGGGGTCCAGGGAAGTAAATAGTGTGGGAATAAATAGCCAGGGAATTGTTATGGCTAGGCTTGTATAGGCTCTAGGGCTGATAGCCTAGTACCAACCTATGAACCTATGAACCTATGAGATAGCAGTGTCCATGGGTGCTCATTATCAAACTGTGTACAATTATGGACATGCAAGTGACATGATTGAAGTTAACTGCTGAGATACATTTGTTTGTTATTAATGTTTCAGGTGTCAGGCTTGCAAGATAGGTTATGGGAGAAATTGCTGGCAGGTGGTATGATGTGTGTGCATTAGTCTATCGTTGAAACATTGGGGCTAAACTTTTATTGCATAAATAAATGTTGGCCTTACCTTCCACATTTGTGCGACATTAAGCACTGCACAAATGTGGTTCTCCAGTTTATGGAAACAGTGAAAATTTTAATTTAGTACACTTTCCTTCATGCAAACAGGGTCAGAGGCAATGCCTGGCTGTCAACACTTTGGACAGTACTGAGTGTGGAAAATACACCTGCTGCCTAACTTTCTATGTGGCACAGGGTATAAGATTTGTGGCTTCTAGGTCAAAACATAGGTGAGCCAGGGTTCAAATCCACATGATTCTCTTTTTCCACAAATGGTGTCAGGATGACATTAACTAAGTAAATGAGGTCAGGACTACATGTGGCTATCAATAACTACACTAAAGTATGTGTCTTCTCCAAATTGTATTAGTAATGCCAAACTCACTACACTACTACAACTAATAGCTGTTTTGTAGGCCTCACTGCAAATCACCAATTAATTGTGTGTACAGCTTACTACAAATGACAAGGGGTGGCACATCTTTTGAAATGATTATTATGACTCACCAGGTATCCTAACTATTTGTGTAGAGCCGGGTATCCTGAAATGTGTGCAGCATGCTTCTTTACATTAAGGACAGGTTTCACTTCATATTAGATGAACATTTCATTCATCATCCTATTAAAGATGCTAGAGTATATTCTGATGAGACAGAGGAAGTAATGACAGACCCATGACTGTACAGAATGTGGGAGGCACTGCCCTGGCACATTCATGAACATCCTCATGGTGTGTTGGTATGACTTGTCTTCTCAATCAGAATATATCCTAATCTATAGCATGAATTGTATGAGATAAAGATAGACAACATATAGAGTGACAGTAATTAACACATCCATATACATCTGTTTGAAGAAGATGTGGGAAATCTGAAATACAGTGGTGCCATGTGGTAATTAATTTTTGACAGTTATATCAGTTGTTGCCCTCCTTACAGTTTACTTGATAGGCGGACATATCATACTTATGTAGGAGAAGGGGTAGACGGATGGATAGGCAACAGATACACAGGAAGGAGACCTTTGAAAACAATCCTTAAGAGCATCCCCTACTGCTGGATTATAAGCTTAGACAAGATGCAGACATACATTTATATATATGATCATCACATGATCATGTCACAAAGGATTCTGAAAACTTGCATACTACAGGAGGCCTGATAACCTATTGAATCAAGGTATCATTTTAGTGTTATTCATCAGCAGAGTCATGACAGTATGCAGATATCATGAGATGATCTTTACATCCATCAGCCTAATAGATACACACACACACACACACACACACACACACACACACACACACACACACACACACACACACACAGACACACACATACATAAAGAAAGGTTGGCGTGAAGGGGTGAGTAGAAGGATAGATGGACATACCCATAACAATATTTGGTGTAATGGAACATTCATGGACATGTTTTTGGTCTGTTCTCATTATTAAGCTGCCATGTTCTGTAGCATGAAGTGACTGACACAGGAGGTAAAGATGGGTTAGGAGTGGGACAACAGGCTTATGACAAGCAAAACAAAGTTGGATAAATATCTCATAGTTGTGGGGAGGGATGTCACTTGAAATACTCAGTTTTGGTCAGTATTCACTATATCTCCATGAGAACTCATAACTGTGACAAATGTTAAGATGTGGGTGATTAAACATATCATAGACAAATAACATCACACTAAGTGATTCATGTCAACACTCCACATAGGAAGTTGCACTTTGTTGCATCCAGCAATCTAAGAACTGTCAGAGTAACATTTTCAAAGTAGTGCTTTTACTCTGCTTTAACTCTGTGTTCCTTTGGGGCAGTGAGTTTAAGCAGTATTGTGTGGAGATAACTGGACTCTTGTGGCCAATGGCAAAAACTCACCTGGTTTTGCCATAGGACATGAACAGCCATTCACCACAGCTTGGCACTGGTGCATGATGCCAAAGTCTGTTGAAATGCAGAGGACAAAACGTGAAGGTTTTTTAATGGGTCACTTCTGGCCATATGTGTTGTGTGTGATTTTTTTGACCAGATTAAATATGTGAACCAAGCAGAGGGAAGAAAAACATGGAAGAAATACAGCATTTGCAGGAGGGCATAGGGAGGAAAACATAGATATCTACTTCTTCACCATAGTAATGCATACAGGTAGACAAAATGTGATGAATTTGGGCTGTCACCACAGCCAATTCACATATATGTGAATTGGAAAGCTATTTATGGGACGATTATTTTGTGGGATGGGTGCCGATGTTTTTTTTTTTTTTTGGTTTCAAAAAGAAAGAAATGTTGAGAAGGAATCTAGGAATGTGAGAGTCAGGTAGGTAAGGTGGGTTAGGAAGCAGGTGCAGACAAAGAGGGCATACAAGATAGACAAAGGTATGGTGATGAACACAAAAAAGTTGGGTGGCACAATGATTGGAGATAGGTAGGGGACATTGGAGACACATGCCCATCAAGCATGGTATCAATGAGAATCTAGTCCTCTCCCTCAGAACTGGCATCACTGTCCCCTACCAAAGTTGCCTGCAAGACTGCTTGATGTGGAGTCTGTTTTTGATTCTTGGGAACACCTTCTCCACCTGGCTGATATGGGCACAAAGGCCACTTTCTATCAGATCTTGCACCATCCCTGGCAGTTCCTGGTGGATGACATAATCACAACCTCCACCAGTACTCCTGAAGGGTACCACTGCACCACCAGCTGGGGCTCTGCTACCTGATGAGGATGGAGCAGGTAGGGCAGGAGCTGTGGAGGCAGTATTGCCAGGTAATGTCCCAGAGGTGCTGGGTGTTGGTGCAGCAGCCAGTGTATGGTTGGCAGACTGAGCCACAGCACTTTACCCACCATCTTGTGCTGAAATGCATTTGTTTTGTTGGCAGAAAGATATGACATCATAACAGTGTGATTCCAGGTACCCCCCTCCCAAAAAAGAAATAAGTGGTGGGGTGAGACAAAAAAGAAAAGAGATGGTTAGAACCTTGATATGTCACATTCTTTCTTTAATACAATAAAAAGTCATTTATTATTATCCTAGCTATAGAGCTTTCACACTCCCAAAAATGATTATAAAATTGTTAGAAGTAATCCCTGCAATATGCACATATTCCATGCATGCTTTCAAAGATGCTACAGAGTAAGTTAACAACATAGCATTAAAGCCAATATTACAGCATTTCACTTGAAAAATAATACTTGTTTAATGTGAATCTATAGGTTAGTTGTGGGTATTGAACCCACATAATCTGAATACACTATTGCACTTACCTAATGCAATCACTATCAGCTACAGAAGAAAGCATGCATGCTTGCTGTTACAGCTAAGGTATGCATGCTGAAGTTGCTACTGGTCTACAGAATCACAATAATTGTTACAATCTCTCAGCATGCACCTCCCTGTTCACCATGATTTCATCTGCAGCTGTAAAATACAGAATGAAAAAAGTGACATGAAAGCATTATGCATACGAGCCTTGGCTATCTACATCATTCTGTATAATTTCAAGTTGCTTGATCTATATTCTTACACAACTGGGGTGTTAGCAGTTCCAAACTTATCCAGCCACTGGATGAATTGTGCCTACTTGTGCCACTTAAGGTCACTGTAGTGGTGCCTACACTGCTCTCCAGTGTGTGGTATGCCATTCACACTGAAGATACCTTTGGCTTGGCTGTTCCAAGCCTCAGCCTTGTAGTGAGACCCAGTATAGTCCCCACTACAGCAGCCTCTGTAGCAATTGACACGGAGTGTAACAAAGATTTTGGACTTCTCCACACCCCACCTCTATGCCCTGAATTTGGCTCCATCATCCCCATTGTCTGCCATATATACACAGGTCCTCCAACAAAAATAGCAATGGTTTGGTGCCAAACTGTGATCTCATGATTTAAGACCAGTGTGCAAACATGCAAAACCATGCCAACCACATTTATTTGATAGTAAGCATAGAGAGATATTGCCAAACAAAGATGAAGGGAGTTTATGAAACAGGAATGGTGATGTGAAACTTGGCAGTGATCTTTGGCATGTGTGATGCTATACTTGCTCACACTTTGTCCAATGGTCAATGCCAAGATGTTCAATGGCTTTGCTTTTATACCTGGACTTTGGAGGGATCAATGGGAATGTTTTGGCACATATTTTGTTGGGACCTACATACTGTTAAAACTAATTTCCACAAGGTGGTATTCAAACCTATGTAAAAGACAATGCATATATTACCATAAAGGTGATTATTCCTCATTACCACAGAAGAAGTGTTTGTTAGTCATGGTCATTAAAGATATACAGCTTAAAGAGTGACTGATGCTATACTTCAATTAGGCTTGTATGTGTGTAGCATTAAAATGTCTTCGCTCAGGCATTGTCAGCTATGATGCAGGACTTATGTCTAACAATACATTGGAAATGGAAAGACTTACATGACTTTACTAACACAGTTTGGAGTCATGATACAGACCTCACAATACACTCTGTTTTACAGTTAAAACTGGATTATGGAAGGAGTCTAGATGATTGCCAGTAAATTATTGTGTCCATCAGAGATATGCAAGTGCATTTTTATTACATGATCATCATTGTCATGCTACACCAGTTATACGTATAATCAACTGGGGTTCATATGTCAGTCATTAATGAGCTATGATACCTACAAAAGTATGTTTATGCAAGTAGTCATGATACCTTTCTGTCAATCGACCTACTACACATAGCTATTGGCATGTAGTATTACCTTTATAAAGAAAATTTTGGGAGCTAAGACAGTCTGACACACTTACTAAGGATGTAGAATTTGTTGGATTTGAACCCTGGTTCACCTTTGTTCTGACCATGAACTCACTGCACTTACACCTGGTGAAACAGAGAAAGCTCAGGAGCAAGTGTGTTTTCTCCAATTAGTACTGTCCAGAGTGCTGAAGGTGCACCAAATTAAATGTTTCACTTTTTCTTTAAACAGTGAAACATGTTTGCATGCAGGTAGGCAACGTACAAATTGAAAAGGTAATAGAGAATACATATTACTTGTGTAAGTACTCGTTATGACCCCCCCCCCCCCACCATACTAAATATATTTAGTTTGGGACTCAAACCCTGCTTTATCTCTGTTCTCTCTTTTTAACTCACCAAATTTATAGCTAGTATATGGAATTTCTGCAGTCATTACTGGCCATGGTGTTGACCATCATGCAATGCCACTATTCAAGTTTGCGCTCTGTAGGTTGACTGAAATTAAATTTTTCACTTTTTCTTAAGCAGTAAACCATGCACCACACACATGGTAAAGCCAAAAAAAGATAAAAAAGGGAAATAAAGGTTAAATCAGTTGGACAGTTCTGGATTTGAACCATCAGACTACTGCATTTATACAACTCAGTTGTAGTGGGTTATCTCTGTTTGTCACAGACACAATTTGCAATAGCAATCAAATAATGTGCATTCAAACAATTCACATTTCATATCCAGTATTAAAGAGTGCATATGATCATAGGATCATAGGAAGTTACTAGGCTACTGGCCCGATGGCCCTTACAAGCCTAACCAAATTTTACCCTTGTTACCAGGATCAGCAACTATTGCACCTGTGCAAGAGGGACACAGGTTGGACCCCTGGAGTGAATTTACAGTTACCCATCCAATCATCCAGAATCTGTTTGAAGAGGGCCAATGAGGTGCTCTGTTTGATGTGAAGTGGGAGTCTATTCCAAAGGTACAGTAAAATCTGGGAGACAAATCTGTCCCTCCAGCAGGTTCCATTGATGTCACATACCGGATTTAGGTCTTTAGAGCGAGTAATCTGTGTACCATTTGACTTACAGATGTGCAGCATTTCCAATAAAGCAGGGTCAGAGATCACTTTATATGCAAGGCAGAGATCACCTCTGAATAGTCTGTATGAAGCAGAATAAAGTGACAGTGATTTCAGCCAATCCACATAGGATAGCTGTTGAAGACCTTGAATTTTCTTTGTCAGGAACCTTTGTGGTCTCTCCACTTGCTGCAGGTACTTTGAAAGGTACATGCCAAAAGGGCCATTGTACTCAATTATTGGCCTAATGAGTGAAGTGTACAGGGAGGTGATAACTTTACTTTTTCTAGAGGCAATGCCCTTACATATGAGATGAGCCATATAGAATGCCCTTCTTACCACTCTGGACACATGGTGATCAAAGGCAAGGTTGCTGTCAACCTGAGTGCCCAGGTCTCTCACCACTGAGTGCATACTAAGGGTATGGCCATTGATGTGGTAATTTGCAGGAACATCGCTGTTACAAAAAGTGATGATAATACATTTTTTTGCATTGGGTTTGAAGCTATGACTTTAGCACAAATCATTTGTTTAAGATCTTTTTGAAGGATGTTGACATAATTTGGAGATTCTATGACCGCACCCAGTTTGCAGTTGTCAGCAAACTTTGTCTGCCACAGTCCCTTGGTTTTAGATTGTACTTTAGAGAAATAGATTCCAAACACTAGAGGTCCCAGGACCAATCCCTGTGGAACACCACTGGTAATGGGTCTGCTGTTGGAGGTAGGTTCTCCTATTTTGACTGTATGGGTTCTATCAGAGAGCCAGTTCACAACCTACCATACAATATAAGGGCTGATGTCTAGCCAGGAGAGTTTGTCAATGATCCCTGAGTGAGGGATAGTGTAAAATGCCTTGGCCAGGTCTAGGTATGCTGTATGCACAGATTTCCCCTTGTCCAGGGCCCTTGTAATTGTCTTGAAGAAGTCAACCAGGTTTAACAAGCATGATCTCCCCTTAACAAATATAAATTGAGTAGGATCTAGTGTTTGGATATTACCTATATCCTTGTTGATAAGGTCCATGATGATTCTCTCCATGGCCTTGCAGATAAGGCTAGTCAGAGTAATAGGTCTGTAGTTCCCAGGGTCAGTAGAAGCACGACCTTTTTGCAGGGGGATAACGATGTCTGTTTTCCATTCAGCTGGGATGAAGCCTGTGCTTAGACTGTGATTGAAAAGAGTAGCCAATGGTGATGTTAATTCTTCTTTGAGCCCATGTAGGATGCATCCTGAGATGTTATCAGGTCCCATTGATGCTGTGTTTTTGGCCTTAAAGAGCATGGTTATGACCAGTTCTTTAGAGATACAAGGTAGGGGAGAGGTTGTAGGGATGTCATGAAGTATGTGTGGTGGGGATGGGGGAGTGAAGTTTTCACCAAACCTGTTGGCTAGCAGGTTAGCTAGTTAGCTATGTCCACTGGCTCAGTGTATGTTTTACCATTAACTACCAGTTTGGTGCAAATTTGAGCCTTACCTTTTAGGTTATGGATGTAACTAAAGAATGCTTTATGGTTGTGTCTTGTTGAGGAAGCTAACTTGGATTCATAGCTTGCCTTGGAGGACTTCACAAGAAGTCTTATTTGCTTATTTAAGCTGAGGAGGGAGTGTCTCCATTTTAGAGCCCGCTCCTTCTAACTCTTGGACAGCAGTTTCTCCCTTTTATTGTAAAGCCTGTTAATGGTGGTTGGCCACCAGGCAGGTTTGCTTTTCCTTGAAGAGCTTGTTTTGGTCCTAACAGATAGTGCCAAGTACATGCAGTTATATAGGTGCTTGTATAAGGCATTGGTTTAGAGACTGGCATAATTACTGGTTCCATCTGAGTGGAGAGGTGCAATGAAGCTATTTATATTATTCTGTAAGAGGTTATAATCTGCTTTGGAGATTTTTTTAGTTTAGTTGCTGCTAGGGGAGGGTTAGGTGTGATAGTTACTTCAAATAAAACAGACTTGTGGTCATATTTCACCAGGGATGAACTCACAGTGGAAGAGCTACAATGGTCTCCCATATTGGTAAGTACCAGGTCCAGGATGTTGGCACCCCTGGTGGGTGTGTTATCCAGCTGGCCCAGGGCATTGGAGTTGACAAAGTCATGGAACCTTTAGGCAGGTAAGTTTGAACACGAGTAATTTATGCAGTCAATGCTAGGGTAGTTAAGTCGCCCACAACTATGGTGTTAGGATTATCTTGATAGACTAAGTTGATCGGAATAGGCAGAGTGGGTGTCCTGATTCATGCAGGGGGTTCTGCAGCTGGCAGTGACTTGAATAGGTGTCCTACCAGCAGTTAATTGCACCTGAGGTATCTCTAGAGTGTCATACTGTTTGACCAATCTGGAGGTGTATTTATCCTTGATGAATGTTGATACACATCCTCCTTTAGTTTTCTTCCCTTCAGTTTGTGGGCTGAAAGTGTGGAAGGATGTATAATCTGGTATGGCCGGGGTGCTCTCCACAGCCTTGAACCAGGTCTGTGACTGCACAAATGTCTATGTCCTCCATAGTGAGGACTGCTTCCAGTGAATGCAGTTTCATGTTAAGACTCCTAGCATTTAGCAGCATGATCTTGAGGTTATTTTTGGTTGGTATTTTTACATCGGGAGTTTTGTCCTTTTGACACTGCGTAAAATAGGGACTATAAGGGTGGCAAGAGCCTTAGCTAGTAGCCAAAATCAAAGGGGTGACAGATGAAGACTATCTCTGCTAAAGCATCGAGGTCTGTCAATCATGTCATCCTAGGCTGACAGAGATGGGATCCCCTTAGAATTACTCCAAACACTAAGCCAATTATTGAAGCCAATCATTATCTGTTTGTATTGAGGAATCATTCTAGGTGAAGGTAAAATGCTGCTTAAGGCTAAGGACATATTGCCTGAGACACATAGTCCGAGAGCTCAGTCATGTCTCTCTTCATATAGTCCAGAGAGGTATGTCTCAAGTCATTCATACCAACATTGACTATGACAGAGTCATAACAGTACCTGTTGTTGAGAGACCTGAGTGCATGTGTGATATGGTGGATCCTGGCAACTGACAGGCAGCTGACAGTGACCTTCTCTTTATCCAACCTGATAAGAGGGACATCTGCGTGTCTCACAATGGAGTCTCCCATGACTAATATGTTAGATTTAGTGTTTAGTCTTATGGGCGTGACAGGTGAGACACTGGTGCATGAGCTATTGTGTATATTGTGTTCTGCAGATGAAGTATTATGTGTAGTGTCAAGTAAAAAACACACCTTCCTTACTAGAGGCTTCAGTCCACCAGGAAAACTGCAATTAAATGTAAAACACTTGCAGTCCAAAAAATGGCAGGTAATTCCAGTGTAAAACACTCTTCTTTATTCAACCACAGACGTATAATTGCTTTCACAGATAAGTTCTGCTTCTTCAGATACAAATGCATACTGTCTACTGTGTAACTTATATATGTGTAGTGTGCTTGTGTTTGTGTTTGGGAAGTCTGTTGTGTTTAGGTTAGTTTGTAGCGAGGACCTCCACGTATGTAGGTATGTGGGATGTGGGTTTTGGTGGAGTAGGTGGTGAGGTGTGCATGCTGACAACCTGCTCAGTGCCAGATGTATTGACTGGCAAACAGTTGGACATTCTTAGTTGATTGTACATGTGTAGATAACAGGTCTACTTTTAAAGCTCGAAGTTTGAAAACATCAAATTTCTTATGGTCAAGACCATAAGACTGAAGTTTTGAAATTTTGAAAAGTTCAAAACTTAAACAAAAAATGTTTTTTTACATTCTTGCAGGGGAGCAAGCCGCCTTGCTCCACCACATCCCCTGCTAATTAAATATACCAACTCCAAGATCACACCACAACGAGGAAAATGGTAAATGTCCCGTTCTGCACTGTATGGCGATCTCCATGTAAATGGTTCAAAGTTTCAAAACTTCAATCTTATGGTCTCAACCATAAGAAATTCAAAGTTTTGAAACTTTGAGCTTTAAAAGTAAACCCACGGATAACATATTCAGTACAATGACTGAACACACAATATTTATGAATATGTTTGGAAAATTGCAGATCTGCCTTCTCCTTGTATTCTGGGAATCCATACCTTATCTCTGCTTTGCTATCAGACATGCATATCCTCTCAATTTTTCATTCAAGGTGGGATACAAATACATGACAATGAACTACAGTGTCAGCAAAGGCAGAACACTGTGCTATTATGACAAAGAAGTTTAAATGTGGGGTGCTTAGTTTTGTTTAAAAGCTCTGTGTGGTTAGTTCCACAATTTGTGAGTGTATCCTCACTGACTGGGTGTCTGTGAATTACTAAGTTTTGCTTCAGTCCAACTAATCATTCATAGTTACAAGCCATTATCACCTAGCAATGGTGTCCAGGTTACACAATGTTTACATCAGCTACAGCAAGTCAAAAGTTTGGTATTCAGCAATTCTAAAGAGTTTATACCTCATTTGCCTCTTCAAAGTGCTCAGAAGGCTGAATCTACACTAAAAGGTAACTGTGCATCTAGGGAACTTGAAGGTGAAAAGACTGTTTTGAGACAGTGATAACTGTGACTGCTACTTCTTTGAAGGAGATTTTTTTTTGCAAAGATGCACATATTTTGCTAAGCTATGTTTTTCCTATTCAAGTACATTTACATTCTAACATTAGGAATGTATTTATATAGGCAGTACAAAAATAAAGGTTGATCTGTATGCACTTGTTATACTTTACTGTTGACACAGGCTGTTCATGCAGTGCTTTACATTTGTGAAATGAGAAGCTTATGCTTACAGCAGAGTACGTTGTTATCATTTGCTTTTGCAATTTCATCTGGTATTTGAAACAACTATGCTGTGTTTTTCATCCAATCTAAGGGGTTGTGCATGTGGCTAACAGTGGTGTTAGGCTTCTCAGATGTCCGAGAGCAACCTCCACAACAGTGACCCTGGTCATAGCTAAAATGTGGGCAAGGTGCCACACAGGAGAGTTTGTAGCGGTGCTTGGAGGAGGCCTGTCTGCCTTTCACCTGATGGTAATGTGTCATTATGTGCCACTTAACATATGTATATGGTCCTCGTGGAGGCACAGGCATGTCCCACTAGGGCCTCCAAGGACCTCAGTAGGGTACTAGATGTGGCATAATCTGACATGCATGACTGCTTTCTCCAGATATTGGAGTCATGGTAACTGACGGGGTTGTGAGCATAAACATTCAAGATGATTCCCCTACCATTGCACATGACCTGGCAGTTTATGGAATGGAACCCTCTTCTGTTGATGTAGACCATTCCCTGTTCCCCAGGTGATGATTTGATCCCAATGTGTGCGCAGTCTACCCCACCCAAGACTTCAGAGAAGTCTGCTATGGGGTGGAACTCCTGCATAGTTCTAGCTCTGTCCTCAGACATATGAGGGAATATATATAGTCACTGGCATGCTGCAGCATAGCATTCAAAAAATAGTGTAGAATCCAGGATGCCAATGCCTGTGACACCCCCAGAATATCCCCTGTGGGTCTCTGAAAGATTACTCTAGCTAAAAATTCTAAGTGCTACACATAGTTCTGTCTCCACAGGTATTTGTTCCCCTCGGTTTGCCCTTGGTCTCAGGTGAGGATGACAGAGTTTGCAGAGTTCCTGGAGTGTGCCTCAAACCACTCTGTAGTACTCTACGATTTTTACTTCATGCAGATCATGAAAAGTTAAATGGGGTCTAAATGCTCTTCTCTCCTTGCCAAGTTCTATCAGCAGCAGCAGCATAGACTTGAGCCTGTTGTCCATACACATGAACAAGAGCAGCAGCAGCCCCTAACATTCTTTCTTTCCAATGTAGTTTATGTGGCTATATTCCAAAAGGTTTTGGAGTACAGGGCAAATGTCTACATGAACTGTACATAATTGCTTTATAGCTTGCCAAATAGCTCTACCATCTTGGATTGGTTGATTAGCAGATAGCTAAGCTGCTTATGTATTAAGTAGAATGCCACCATGTTTACCTGGCTTGGGCAGCTAAACAATTTAGATGTAAAGCCATTTACTGAATATAAATTTGCATGCCATCATGTGTGCATTATGGTTTGAGCGAGCTGTGTAAGGTTAATTGAATCCAGCCCATTATTTGTATCACTAATTATTCAATTAAAACATATGGAACCAGATTCATGAATGTCTGAATTCTGTGCATGAACAGAATAGCCGCTCCTGCACGCAATATGGCCGCCATGAGATCCAGGATAGGGCTGTTTCCGTGTGCACAAGTGGCCCAATACTGTTCCTGCACGGAATTCCATTCAGTATGCAAATCACCTCATTTGCTGGTAAAAAACATGCAAATTAGGTGATTTTGCAATCCAGCAAGCTGAACGGATTCCATATAGGAACAGTGTCAGTGCAAAAATGTATTCCGCTAGTAGCCGAATACATTTTTGCATCTGACCAAACGGATATATGACAGCTCATGAAAAGCATGTTTTATGTTGAACAGATAAGACAATGGCCAAATAAAAGGCCATTGGCATTAAAAGCAGCTGAAATTTTATAAAATAAAACTTTTATTTTTTTTTGGCTGATCTTGGCTGTTTAAGTTAAGGGCAGCAGTGCACAAACACGGGGGTGCCGAAAATAAAAAAAAAAAGAGAAAAACTGCTTTTTAACAGAAATCTGCATTTTGCCATTATAGTCAATGACAGGCAGAATGTAAACAAGACAAGGGAGCACTGGTTGCCAAGGGGAAAGGGTGTGCTTGAGAATTGTAACTATGGACCTGCACTCTAAAGTATGCAAATGAAGGGACCTATACTGAATCACAGATTTCTACCTACTGGCAGCCTACACCTAACCATGCAGGTGCAGGAATAGGGAACCATGTAGGCAGGACAAGAGGACGACTTCAGTAAAAGGTGTGTCATGCCTGGTGTAAACTTATTGGAGCCCTGTGGCCTGTGTTTGCTCTTAGCTAAGCAGAGCTAAGGAAGGGGGTGTGTCTCACATTGTTGAGCACTGTTTCCACTGCTTAAACAGGTGTGCGCTGCACACCAGGTTTAAAAAAAAAAACAGAAATAGCAGCTCTGTTCACATCTGAGTACTGGGTGTGTGAGGTGTGCCTCGGGGCTTAAACAGGAAGGCAATGGGAAGGGGAAAACAGCAGTAGGAAGGCAATCAAGGAGAACTAGCATAGCTGGCAGGTGAAAGGTATCAGAATCAGACAATTACACAGACAGCAGCCCAGCCAAGCACACTACTATAAACTATGCAAACACCTTTCAGTCTGTTTTTTCCCACAAACTCTACACCACTGGTGTACACAGATGGGGAAATTTTACCTGATAAAACTAACAAAATGATAGGGGCAGCTGTCACTCTCATACATGTGTAAGAGGCTGAGGGTGGTGAGGATCTGAATGTTGACGACCATCCCACAGTAAGGAGGAGGAGAAGAGTGTACAGACCCAGGGTACCCTACCATGGGCTACATGAGCTGGAGATAATGGAGTGCTATAGGGTGGACAGGGATATTCTACAGCAAATTGTTGAGCTGTGTCAAGCCCGCCTCACACACAGAACTAACAGAGGGGAACCCTTCCCAGTGGATACCAAGGTATGTGTAGGCTTAAGGATACTAGCCACAGGTACCTTCCAAAGGGCAACTGAGGATATCATGTGGATCTCACAGGCATCAGCATCCAGGGTACTTCACCAGTTCCTGGATGCCATGTCAGCAGATGCCAGAGAGCACATATATTTCCTCAACACCCGTGAGACATTGACCAGCGATATGTGTCTCTTC
>NC_056729.1:411168844-411191344 GCF_019279795.1 Protopterus annectens | reverse complement strand
AGCAACGCACTGTCTCTCTTCAAGAGAAAACCAAATGAGCGGATGTTGAATTTAACTGTCACCCTGGGGATCACTCAAGTTGCATCAGTTGATAGATGGCCTGCTGACAAATGTCGGGTGGCATAATACCAGTGTACTCACATGCCCTACTCTTCTCATCTCTCCATGGACATTCGCCAGGTACACACCTAGGAACACCTGCACCTATGGACCTCAGTACTGACAGATGTGTCTGTGTGCATTACTGAGTATAACAGTGTCTGTGTATTTGTAAATTTGTAGCTGAAAATACTCTGAGGGCCTTCTCACCCACTAACCCCCCCATTGCTATACTTTGAAAGGGCTGCTGCTATAAGTCACATTAAATGTACCTTGTGACACTCTTCACCCTATGGGCTACTGGAGCTTGCAGTACCAGCATAACACTGTTCTACAAATGGGTAGATAGGTGTGGGTTACCCTCTGATTCCTTGCAAATGTGAGTATGTGTGTGTGCATGTGTGTGCAATTGTGTGTGAGTGTGCATATTTGTTGGGGACAGCATTCTGAGGCCACATTCTCCAAATGCACTAAATTTTCCCATACATTATAAGCAATGGTGATGTTGCTGACATTAGGAGAGCCATAACAAATCCCTCACCCTACTATCCCTGTGGCATGTGCAATATATGCATATCCCTGTAGTAGCAATAATTAGATAGACAAGGGTTTGTATTACAGTCCTGGTCGATGTGTGATTGTGGGTATGTCAGAGCATTATCATGGGTTTCAGTGAGTACAATATCCAGTGTGGGGTGGGTGTGCTGGGTATACTGTCTTTACACCATGGTACCCCCAGTACATGGCCCAAGGTCCACTGTATGAGGACCGCTGCCACCATCAACCATACAGATAACTGATAACACTATCCAGCCCAATGATGCATGTGATGTGTGCAAAAACTTGGAAACAGTATGGACCCACTGACAAGGTAGTCAGCACTGCTAAACTCAGGTCTGTCAAATGTGTCCATGACTGTATGTGTTTATCAATGTGTATATGACAGTATGTTATAGTATGTATTGTCCATTAACACCCAGTACATCCCCCATTATCATACTGTACAAGGCCTGGTGATATTCACTTTACAGAAAGCTCAGGACACAGCTCACCTTACAAGCTATGTTGTGTGTGCAACTAAGGCCAAACACATTAGTAGCAATAAGTACCTAGGTAGGGGTTCTACTCTCAGTGTTGCCAAGTAACTGTGTGTGTATGTGAAGGCATCTACTTCAGTTTGCAGAAAATATATTTCCCAGGGGATCATTTGTCCGAGAACTAACTGGCAAAAGGTAACATTTCAAACAAATCATCTTGTGGAAATTCATTCCATCAAAACTAGTAGTGGATGTGTAAATGCCCTCTTCCCCACTGTACAGCTGTACAGCGATACTGGAGTTGGTATATATAGTTAGGTGTGGTTGTTGTGGGCACAGCCACCCACATTGGGGTTATTGTTGTGTGTATCCCCCACCTTAGTGTGGTATTATACTGTACAGTTTATGTTAAGAGGTTAAGTAGTTGTTAATCACACTATGTATGGTTCTATACCACCCCACACCCTCCAAAGTGGGGGATATGCCACCCACACCAGCACACCTATGTTTTCCAACTCCAGGATTGAACTACATTGGGGAAGAGTACATATACCTTGCCAGTACCATTTCCAATTACATTAAACTGGCTGACTGATTATTTACTGATGTGATGTTTTGGCAATTTGGTCTTGGTGAAATTACATAGGACAAAATAAGTTCTCTGTGTATTGCATCAACACAAAAGCCTCTGTGTGTGTGTTATTCACAAACATTTGGTGCATGCCACCCACTACACTTACCATTGTCCACTGTAGAAGAGCTGCTTACATCAGCCACCATGCACTCACCTGTATACACCCCTCAGACCTATCATCCATGTGGCACATGCAGTAACTGTTATACAGACCTGTTACTCGTGTTCAGCTGTACTCGGGATATGACACAGTCAATGTGTCACCACAGTGCCTCACCCCTTGTAGGTAAGGACAGCAGACCAACATCTTCCTGACACAGACACCTACAACACAAACAGAATACATTATTGAGACCACAATCAGTCAGTGTTAATAACAGCTATAATGCATCATGGCTGGACAGCTACACACCCTGATGTGTAAGCATTAAACATTCCAGCTGACAACATACTAAACAGCATTACATTGCTAAACTTTAGTACATTCACGCTGTGCATCAGAACCATATAAGCATGTCCCTGCATCAATGGTATGGATGTCAGGGATGTGGCACAGGTATCATCATATGCACAGGGTGTCGTGTAGGTTTGCCAGAGGCCTAGGCTGAGCCATTTGGTTGACATCATGTATATGGGTTAGAGGGTTCTTTATTAAATGGCCTGTGCAGATGTGGTGTGTGTAGGTATGGAGGTGCCCTAGCTATGTTGGTGAAGTGTGTATGTGTGTATGTATGCACACAGTTCTGCCATGTGGCTGCCCTATACAGGTGTATGTTGGACAGCTGCGGACCATACATGGCAAGGTGTACTGTTCACTGTGTCTGGCCACAGACACGGGAACTACGCCTGCCAGCGGTTGCACAGGCACCACCAGCCAGAAGCCAAGATATGGTTCTCTCCCCTTTCAATGACAATTGCCCGCTGGATCCACGTCCCTGTTGAGACCAGCCAGGACCATGTGCACATGGCCTGCTGCATTGTGGAGTGGACAGCACCCCCCTGCAGTGATGGTGCTGGTACTGACACTACAGGAGTGGCCATGAGATGTTGCATGTCCACATAGACCTCCACCTAATGGTGTTGCTGACCTTCGTCCATGTGGCCAATGCCCTACTCCCACCACATGCTCTATTACAGACACCACACAGTCAAGGATTTCCACCATCTCACCCAACCATCTATCCATGACCTCTGCAAAATAATGGTGGCCATCTGCAAGGTCACGGATGTAGTCAAGTACAGCAGGAAGAGTAGCCCTCTGCAGCCTCAGACTATCTCAGGTGTAAAATTTCATACATGCCTGTGCCTCCATGATGGTCCAAAACATACATCTGTTGACACCTGCTGTGGCACTTCTGCCAGGGGCATGATGGCCAGCAGCCCTCCTGCGAGCACCCCTGTATATCTGCCTGAGTGGGACCTTGCCTGTCATCCAGCTATGGCTGCTGTGTACAGACATACTTGCCATAGTCACCACACTTTCCTGTCCCATGCCACCACCTGTCAACTGTCCCTCATTTATGGCCACTGGTGATGGAGTATGTATGGGCATTGTGACTGTGTGCAGGGATGGGATGGATAAAAGTGGGATGGCAACCAATATGACAGATTCAGCCCCTGACAGCCCTGCCTGTGCCACACTATGCCTGTCATCATTGTCAGAGTCCATGTGGACACTAACATCAGTTTGCCTGCAGGAGGGACCCTGACCCATCTCACCACCTGTGAGTGGCAGACAAGAAATGTAAATTAAGACATGTATGTTATGGCTTACTTCTACACACACGCACACGCACAAACACACACACACACACACACACACACACACACACACACATACACACACACACACACACACACACACACTTATAGGTGAGGTGGCACAAAGATGTTACACAGACCTCTCATTACACAATAGTCAACCTGCCTGACATATGGCACTCAACAGCATGCACTGCAGCCATACTCAATCCTTGTTACCAACATTATATATCTCTGTGATGCATGAGTTGTGTTAGTAGGTGATGCCCCTTCCCTTGGAACACACTGCAGCCATGTACACAGTATTGCTGTGCACCTGTACAACACACTGGAATGTACTGTGCGCATATTATCACTTCTGTGTCACTGTTAGACATCACTACAGTATACTAACCTCAAAAAATCAATAGCAAAATTAATTTAAAATGGGTGGTGAAAGCCAAACACACTCTGGCTAGGCTTATAAATGCCCTAGGGCAGATAGCCTAGTATGAACCTATGAACCTATGAACCTATACCTCACAAGTGTACAGACCATTCCTGAATGTGTATATGTGTGGCAGTTATGTTTGCTCTGTTGCTCACAGCCCCTATGTATTTGTCTGACACATACCTTGGATGATATGAGGACTGATGTCGATAATTAATGCCTGACCTTTCATTTGCAGATCTCATCATCAGCAGTGCATTTATGTGCAATAAAAATCCAGTTATACTGATAACCTTCAAAGCTTAATGTGGATATGAGGAGTGTACACACCCTTTTCGACATGCCAGCCTTTACTATGATATGTAATGGTGCAGCAATACTGCATTTGTTAACATTACACACACCTGACATGTGACATATAACCTGTGCAATCCAATGCAGTATCAAACAAATGTGTTAGTCATGCAGATGCTAAATGAGATGCATACAATATGTGGGTTGCATAAGTGTGCACACCCTTAACACGATTATTTGTTGAAGCACCTATTAAGTGAACCACAGCAGTCACTATTCCTGGAAGGGGTATACTAGCATGGCCCATCTTCACTTGCCATTATTTGGTCACTCTGCCCTACAAAGGTCCCCTAACCCTGCCAGATTGCAAGATCAGCTCATGTGCACAGCCCTTGGAGGTCACACAGTAGCTTTATTATTACTGTGGAGTCTGGGTTATGTCTGGCACAATTCATAACCTTGATGGTGTTCATATACAGCCATTTTAGTGAGCTTTGGATGTATGCTTCAGTTCACTGTTGTGTTTCAATCTGATACCCCTCTCCATCCTCAGCCTTATTACAGATGCCTGACACCTAAGGGCCACACATGAGTGTTATTTTGCAGTGTTCCAAAATCCAAACACCATGTCTACCGGCCTAGTTCCAGCTAATGAACAGCAGCCCTAAAGGTGTACACTGGCACCAGCAAGCTAAAAATTCTAGATGGCGGCCCTGAGGTGGAGTGAGGTATTGCTTGTGCACCACATGTATCTTTATGAATACTGTCTGTAGGTTTGAGCCTTGGTCTCATGACACCATTACACATTGCAACACATGCTTTAGGAGACTTGATGTAATGCTTATGCTACCTATACAGAACCCTGGATGATGTTTCATGTGGGACAGCTTTTCCGTCTAATTACCCTAACCCATAGGCCACACTCATGCAGAATCTAGGTGATAGTTGACATAGGTACTGCACAGGCAGTACTTGCTAGAGATTCAAGCAAGTCCCTCAGTGTTGATGCATGTTTCTGGGCAGCCTCTATGACCAGTTTGCAACATGTTTTGTTTGTCTGTTTTGGATGGGCATCTGTTTATTTTCTATATCAATGTTGTCCCATAGTTCATACATGCATAGATGACTGCACTGTTTGCCATAGTATATGCAATGGTGAAGTAAGACTACTTTTCCCACTCCTGAGTGCTACCTTTTAGATATGGGATCCATTTCATGGATTGTATTATGTGTGCAATCCATGGCTGCCTCTGTTGCAGGTGAGTAGGCAAATGTCATGAACATACTTCTTGGACAGCAGACCATTACTTGGTGTAACATTGAGGCCCTGTACTTGATGGCAGTTGTGTACTCAAGAAGAGTGAATGCTGTCAGTACATCACAAGCTGCTTCCACAATATGTTATTTGGAGTGTGTGCACACATATGCTTCTACTGTTTGGTAAGGTTTGTATTCCCCATATTTGGTGTCCTAATATAGGATTCCATATTACACATTCATTGTTCATGTTAGGATCACATTACAGGTTGTAAAAGGTGTGAAATGTGTTATTGTGGTCTGCCGTTGTTTATATCAGGAACAGTTGCCATTGTAATAGTGGTGTATACACTGTTGTATCCACTGTATAAGGGTAATGTTTCAGACATGTCCATACTGTAGGTCATTTGTCCCACCATTATGTTCATCTCTGTCCACACATCTTGCACTGACAGGTTGTTAGGTATACTGCAGGAATCTAACATAGCCTTCAGATATACCACCATGGTGACCACTGTGACACAGTGCAGTTAACACCAACAAAAATGAACATGTACAGCATGCATTATGGGTAGGTGTGTTAAATGTGTGCATGGTAAATAGCATGGCCATAACATGGCCGGTGTATTGGCAAACCTTAACAAAACAACTCCATACTCACCAGCTACAGGCTGCTGCCCCAGTTGTATACCAGAGGGACCTAAATAGTTGCGTGAGAGAAGTAATGTCAGTAGCCATACCTGTAGCATTGGTACAGGGTGGAAGCAGCATTTCAGCACATTGACAGTACAAACTCACAATACTAAGGATTATGCACATCTGTTCATTACTACACTCCAGCAACAGACTATCTTATCTGATATATGCATGTAGATACTTTACAGATAAAAATGGATAAGCAACAGTGGTCTTGTAATGTGCCCTGGCGCCTTACATGCATGCTCCACATCCATTTTGTGGGTGGCACCCACCTCCACAATGTTGTCTTCAGCCTGCTGGCTTGTCTGGTGGGCAGGTGCCCCAAGGCTGGTGAGGAGCTCCTCAGCCTGTGTCAGTGGGGGCTGGATGACATGACACCCACCTGTGGCTAGCTGGTTCCTCCTAACAGCAGCAGCATGCTGACAAGCGTGGTGGATTAGGTCAGTGCAATGATGCTGCACCTGCTCATAATTTTGGCTGTGCAGGCCGACATCATTTACCCTGTGGACAAGCTTGTTCCACAGGGCGGTCCTCTCCTGCAGATCCTGGGCCCTGTGGCTGAATAGTATGCCATGATGCTGGATGATGACTTGGATAATTGTGTCATTCTCAAGGTTCATGAACGCTGGCAAACGTTCATGGGGCATTGTACCTGGAAGACATAAACAGGAAATAAGGTCACAGGACTTCATACAGTTGTCCACATGCACATCAACAGTGGATATTGTAAATAATCCAGACTATATCATAACACTGTAAGCTATCATGGATTTGGCATTTTGCATTACACTCCTGGCCCTGACCTGTCCAGTTCCCCCAATGTTGGACACTTACTGGCATAATCTGCTATTCAAATTCATTTCTGTGTAGAGGGAAGACAGTGGCCATCTTCCATGTGGATGGTGTGTCCCATGGAGACTTCTTGTTGTTGCCATCAATCAACATTATGTACATGCTCACCACTGATGTGGGCAGGAGTGTGGTTGATGTGCATATCCCCCTGTACAAATGTTGTGGACAGGGTGCCACTGTTCCCACCTATCCTGTCTGATGCAGGTTGTCTGTATCCATGGCATGTGTGTATGAGGTATGCTTTACCCCCAGTACAGGTTGACGTGTGGTACTGCCTCTGAGGCTGCATACATATGTGGAGACATGCTTGCAACTGACCTTGGTGGTTTGGATATGTCTGATTTCTAGTCATAGTCAGCCTTACAGGAAGTCACCTGTGAACCTACATGCTTGTTCAGATAGAAGTGCACTTGCTTCCAAGTTGTGGTCTGCATCTATGTGTCCCTGTGCAGCCACTAAAACAACTAAGTATGTTCTTTGTGTCTTGCTGCTGCCCACCAAGAGGGATTACTCTATCATTGGTGGAGGCTGGTTGTACAGGTCAGGTACTCCTGTTTCCATATAGCTACAGTGGATATATAGTGTACACACCCCTGTTACAATGTGGTAGTTGTGCAATTGAAACATGACCTCACAAAAGCACATGCCAACACAATCCCCACCTGTGATGTGACCTATAGCCTACTCAGTTCAATAGGGAACATAACAACCTGCCCTGTGAAAACATATCGGCATTAATACTCAGTACAGTAAGCCAGTTGAATGTGTGTGCACACCCTTACACTGATATGTTGTGTAAACACCTGCTGAGATGATTACAGCATCAGTTTGTCTTGGTTTTGGTTAACGTCATATCACATCTTCACTTGTCAATGGTTGCTCACCTTTCATGAAATGGCTTTGCTTCTTTTTCAATAGAATTGCACAGGTTATGGGTCACATTTGAGGTGGGAAATGTTTTGACATGACTTTCTGAGGTCTTATTGGCATACAGCACACAGACCTGGCATTCCAACAGGGGTGTGTACACTTTGATATCTAGTGTATATGGGTGTTGATATAGCTGTTAGTGGTAGGCATGGACAGTGGGGCATAACACAGTTGTACACTTCTCTGATTACTACCTGATAAGCATGCCTACTATAGTACCCATATCAGTGTCATGGCAATGCAACAATCAGTAGCAGTACATATTTTATTTTGTTGTATGCATTGACAATGATATTACACACATCTGCAACATGCACATCCTATTTTCCGAGCTGCTTGTGACCCATGTTATTACTTCTGTGCCTTTCAGCTGAACATACACATAGATACACATGCTCAGGGGATAACTGGTATACATTTGTGGTCTATGTAAGCATGGCACACTGTATTTACAGTCTTACAGCTCAATCATACATCTCAACCTGTTATACCAGAGCTTCTGGCTATTGGTCCACATCACTGGGTGACAACAGGGAAATCAGTTTTGATTAAGTATTAATATAGCTGACATAACCCAGGTGTATGTGTATGTGACTAAAGATATCTGTCACAACTGTGAACATTGTCCAGCAGAACACTGTACCATTGAATGTTATTAATTCAATATATCACATGCAGTTTAACACACACATCTGCAACAGTACTTTACTATGCTCATGCCCTATATAGGTATTGTAGATTTACAATACCAACACGTATAATACTCATATTCACAGGTAACATATGGATATGGGCAACATCCCATTAACTGGCCTAGCAGTGGCACAAACATGACTGTTTGACAGACACTTTAGTGGTTGCCATATGTGAGCTGTCCTTCCCCAGGGTATGTCAGGCTCCTCAGCTGTGAGCCGACCTATCCACCACTTAGAGCATCTCATGTTGACAAAGCCTAACATTGGGGGGAGGGGGTATATATAGGGACAGATTGTAGATATGCCTATTACAAACCCATGACTGCTCTGAAGGTGGTGGGGTCTGAAACTCATGTGTCTGTCATTACTTCATTACTTCCATCTCCAGCTATTTGCCAGACTTATATAGATGTTAGGATGAACAGAACAAACACTATGATGGCTACATCTTGACGTTCTGTGAAGATCTGCACAGTTGACAGGTATGGCCCACTGCAGACAGAGCCAGATGCTATGTCCATAGCAGTTGCTCAGCAGGACATCATTAGAGCAAGTATTGTTGGCACATATGCATCTTTCATAATCATCTATCCCATTATTACAACTACTGGGATCAAGTTGATTTGAATAGGCTGCAGCATGGCTTTTGTAGGTGATGCTCATGTTCAGGTGATAGCCTCTACACCAATTGCTGTTCCCCACTTGCTAATGGCATGCAGACAGCTGAGTAGTCCTTCCAATAACCAAGGTCATAGCAACCCACTACTATAAATAACTACATCATGTGGACATTGTCCCTTTACCTTGTCTGTATGGAAGACATCCTTCATGTGTGGGGGCAGCGGTGTTACAGACAGCAGGTAGGAATACCTCTTACAACAAGACTTGTGGACACAGGCCAAATACATGTTTGTATAAGGTTCCAGACCTAGGGACAGTGTGTGAGTATTCTTGTTATATGCATTGAATACTGCTAGTTTTACAGGGTTTGTGTGTACATGCTAGTTTTGCATGGAATGCAGTCTGACTGCATAGCTCTCAACTGTGGGGCTATCCACATGATGGCCAGATGTTTGGCTATGGTTTGTCTGTTCCCCACACAGGTTTTGTCCTTGACAATTCAGTGGCATTCTCTCTGTTGATTATCAGTACACGGCGACATTCATTTGTGTTTCTGACTTCATATTCCTCAGTAAGGGTATTTTGCAACCAATACTGTAACACCAGCAACTTTCACAGTGTATAACAGCAATATTTCAAATATGGCCCTGTGTTTCAACCTCTGCCCTCCACTTATATACCAAGCTTTGTCCAGATGTCATGCAGTAAGGGGTTGATAGGTATGGTCTATCATTATTTAGTGCGGACATTCCTGCTATCATTCCAGTGATGTGGTGGACTCCCACACAAGTTGTGGGGTAGGGTCCATATATATGAGGGCTACAGCTGGACAATATGTGTGACTCTATACAGTCAAGAGATCAGTGTGTAAAAAATGTTGTTTTATGCCCCTGTAAGACATTCTATAGGGAACGGCTATTAAATGTTTTTAACCTAGGCTGTTAGAACATGTGAAGGATATCAGTAATAAGAAACATTAATATGGCTGTATATTTTCATACATTTTACCATGGGGACAGTGGTGGGTTACAGCTTACTGTTTTGCAAGGGTTCCTATTGGAACATCGAATATTCAATCATTCAAATCACTAAAGGGCAACCTTTAATGATCAAATGATTAAATATTCGAATATTCATAAAAAATGATTAAAAAAAAGAAAAAGTAAAGGGTGTAGGCAACCTCCCACACCCCCTGCTACATCAATATACCAACTCTGAGATCACGCTACAGCGTAGGAAAGGGAAACTTCCCTTTCCTGCACTTAACTCCATTAAAGTGTGATCTCAGAGTTGGTATATTTAAGTAGGGGGTGTGGGGGTGCAGGGGGCTTGCCCCCTGCTCACAGCAGTTACTTTTTTTTGTTTGTTTTTTTTAATTACATTTTCAAAGTTTTAGTACTTCAATCATATGGTGTCGACCATATGGTATTCGAAGTACTGAAACTTTGATAATGTAATATGTAACCATTTTGCACACAGTTCTGTTTGTCAGTGTGATAGCACTATTTTAAGTTAAGCTTTGTTATGTAACAGATATATTTACATTGTGACAACTGATACTTTGCCCCCTAGGGGGTTGTCTAGAGAGTGTAATTGGAGGTTGTTGAACTACATCTGTGATTAAGTGTTGATTGATTCTTCTTTTGAAGGCAAGTGTGTTTTTACTGTTGTACTAGTTGAAGGCTTTAGCCTAGACAGCAAAGTAACTTATGTTTTGCGGATTACTGTATAATATGTTTTCTTTGAGAGTTGCATTAATCAGTTATTATGTATTTCAAACACCTAAATGCTATGAGAAATGGCATAAACAACTGAAATAGTACACAAATAAACATTTATACCTATGCAAAATGTGTGGTGTCATGTCTTTTGCATTGTGTGTGGGTATATGTTTTCATGCAGTAATTCTCAGTTGTAGGAAAGAATTAGACTCTGGCCATTTCAAAAGGTGGCAACTTTAGGAATAATGGCTGTTTGATATTCTGTGCACCATCTACATATACTCTCTATATATATATATATATATATATATATATATATATATATATATATATATATATATATATATATATATGTGTGTGTGTGTGTGTGTGTGTGTGTGTGTGTGTATGTATCATTAGAATGTTTAGTGCTTCCACATTGTACATTCCCTATGGTAGACTGACTGTTCTGCATGATATGTTAGAGAAATTATCCCAACTTCTTACAGCTTGGATGGCTTAGTGGTAACCTATTGTGGCTATGATGTACTGGGTCCTGGGTTCAGGGCTTGTTATTTTGTTGATAGGCAGAACAGTTCAGCTGTGTAGGATGGGATAATGGCTATAATTATAAGATGTCCCTAGTTTGGGCCCCTTCACCTCCATTTACACTGCCTTTGGTCAGATTATTTGCAGTGAGAGGTTCAGAGTGTGGATCCGATGTCTGAACGCACTAGATATATATATATATATATATATATATATATATATATATATATATATATATATATATGTATACACGTTTTTGGCCTTTGCAAGGGCTGTCTTTACTTGTGTATATATAGATAGATATATATATGTATATAGATAGATAGATATATATATATATATATATATATATATATATATATATATATATATATATATATATATATATATATATATATATATATATATATATATATATATATATATATATATATATATATATATATATATATATATATATATATATATATATATATATATATATATATATACATATATAAATACATTTTCCCTACTGTTGAATGACTGTGCATGATACGTTTGAGAAAACATCAAGTATTTCAACAGCTCAGATGGCTTAGTGTAAATTGCTCTGGCTATGCTGTAAAGGGTCCTGGGTTCGAGACTTGCAAGAACTGGTTATTTTGTTGCCGGGCAGAACAAGGGCTGTTGGATACAGAGTGATTAAGGCACTTTTATGCAGTTGTAAGTGGGTTTGCGCAGGTTTGCAAGGTGGTAAGCAACATTGACTTCCAGTTAAATATTCTTACAGACAGCCTTAAAAGTGCTTAATCTGGGTAGGCATTGCTTAGTACCATGCAAACAGACTTAATCCCGCTTACTACTGCTTAAAAGAGCTTACCCCATGCTAATTTCTTTAAAAGAAAAGAAAAAAAAGGGAAAGTGGTGAAGATGGGGGCACACAGAGGGAAAAACAATAGGGAAAGTAGCTATGGATGTGCAGGACGGGTGTAAGGAAGGTCCATAGCTGTCCATTTCTTCTACAGCAACATCTGTGCATATATACTGAATTTGGAGGTATATTTGGACACTCAAACCCTTGAAAGAAGGGTGAGGATGACAATAATGTGTTGTAAAGCCAATTAGACCAGATTACATGTGTCCAGGGCAAATTTTTTTGGGGGGAACAGATTGCCTTTTTTTTTAAGGTGAGAGTGAGGTGTTGGAGAAGGATAGTAGGTATATTTGGGGAGGTATATTGGGTAGGAAGAAAGACAAGACAGCATACAGGGGTGATATGTGACACATGTGGGGGGTAAACACCTTGGATGGGTAAGGGTGTTTGGAAATTGGAAGCCCATGAGCTCCCAAATAAAAACAGTGGGACTGAGGTCCCCATCCATGGGCAGTCACCACTGCACCTTCACGGCCCCAAATGTGGCTGTGCTGGAGGCTGAGCAGGAGGGGCAGGCTGACCCTCTAATTCTACCATGCGGCCCTCAAGCTGGTGTAGCAGATCTCCAAACTCCTTTCAGAGCTTGCTATGCACCAATTCCCGGACCTGACTTTGGGTGATGGTATCCTATCTGCGCCCTTTCCCAGGGGGAAAGAGCACCATCCCCTGAGGCGGTTCCACCCAAAGGTGGTGCAGGACCAGCAGAGGAGGAGGTCCCGGTTTCTTGGCCAGATGAGGTGGGAGAGGTGGCTCTTCTTGGACCGGCCTTCCCAAACGTACTATGGTGTTGCAGTTTTAGAACATATGTGGGTTAGTAATAGTCAACACAATCCAGGACTAATTATAACAGCATGCATATATATTCCCATTAATCCAAAACAACAGATTTGGAGCAGTTGCATAGCAAGCAGAATGCATGCATATATAGAACCACAGTGGCCATTACAACGGTATGCAGGTTACATTGATAGCAACAGGCCACCAATGATAATATTTCAACATGGAACATTAATAGAAACACATTTCAGTATTTGTTGCACAATAGGACATATGTCCCAACAGTAGGTTTGGTGTAAAACATATCCATTGATTTGTGTATTTAGATTATTGTTGCAGTTATGGTGGGGAGGGGGGTGTCAATTAACAACTTGTATATTCTTGTAGTGCTCACAACTTTAATGATCATTGCTCTAATCATTACACTACAGGTATTATTACAATACCCTGTCTTATAGCTACATTCTAATTCTCTTACCTGGTAGACCTGTGGGGGGGAATGTTTGTTAACACTACTTCAATGTTTCTACACATATTCCCAGATTCCTAGTTACAATTATGCACATACCTCTTAACCTCTTCATGCAAAAAATCTGGACAAAGCTTGACAAAATAGGGGTAGAAATAGGGACATATTTTAAATATTGCTCTTATAAACTTAGAAAGTTGCTAGAGTAACAGGATTTGTTTTAAAATACATTTTCTGAAGGATTTGAAGTCTGAAACTCAAATGTATGTCATTATGTAGTGACTACATATCATCCCAGTGATTTGCCAGGAAAAAGAGGAACAGGCCAAAATATGAGCCAAATATCTTGACATTCTGTGAAAATTTGTACAGTTGAGAGGTATAATTATGCATACAGATTACTACCACTCCTGGGATTCTAACCATGGGTGTGTCTGCTAAATATACAACAATTTGAGTTTTATCAGAGTGAGCTATTTAGACATTGCTGTCTCGTTTTTCACTGTTTTCTAAGTCTCTCTTGATTGCACAATCTGACCTTGTAATTGCAACATTCTTATACAGACATTCCTAGACATATTTTTATGTAGCACAGTGTGCGAAACAGTGGTTAACACAACAGTACTATTGGGATATCAGATCTTGGTGAATGCAACATGTGAGGCCATACAATACCAGAGTAAACACAACCAGTCCAGGATTTAGTGCTTTACTGCCAGGCAGTTACACTTTAATTTAAATATGACCTATATGAGACTATTACTGTCATATTGTCTGGTTTATTCAGTGGAAGCCATACACATTTTTTATACTGTCAGGTGACATTTTACTCCTTTATATTTATTTAGTATGACTACTATAAGCCGGATTGTTACTCACCAGCTTCGCAATGCAGCCTTTGCAATCTGCTAGCATGGGCTTCCTGGTTCACAGCCCGCTCAGCTGGAGCTGTAATAAAAATAGAGAAACATTTATGCATGCCTATCCATCACAAACACAGGTTGGAATTTGGTAAAAAGTTATTGCTATGAATTCTTACACACTGCTGGGTCCCCTCTCTCTTGCTTCTTGGAGCCACTGTTCCAAGAGCTCCTTCTTCCTCCATTTTAAGTTGGCATAGAGGTGCCTGACCTGCTCACCAGTCTGAGGGATACCAGTGGCACTGGTGAGATCATAGGTGGGACTTTCCCAAGCTTCTGCTTTATATTGGGATCCCTAGTACTATTCCTGCAGCAGTCTCACGTCATGTTTTTTACCAGGAATACTACTATGGCCTTGAACTCCTGTATGCCCCAGCATTGCACCCAAAAGTGCATGCCCTCTCCAACACCTGCCATACTGCCAACAGTGGAGAGCTACAACCAGTTATGAGCTGTATTCCCATCTGTGGGGTTTAAATATGGCTGATTTCCTGCCCTTTGTCATGATTGGATGGTTTTGAAAATGCTGAGCTAAGCTAAGCTATGGGCAAACCTGCTTAGCTAAGGTTGGCAGTGCTTAAAGGGGCAGGTTCAGCATTGCTTACCAATGGGCAAATCCACTTAGCTGGGCTATTCATTGCTTAGTATTCATATGTAAACAATGCTTCCGCCTGGCCAGCATAGCTGTGCAATGCTTAGCATTGCTTATGTTTTATTATATTGGTCTAAAACCTGTATGGGGTTGATTCATCATTCATTACATAATATATAATTATTCACCTTCCCTGACATCCCCCAATGTGGTGTAATTAATTTATTTGTGTGTGACTATACTGTATGGGGCACTTGTGTTTATATTGGGGTTTCACTACTTTATTACACTGACACCTCACATCTGGGCCTAATACACTTCTCTGGTTGAGAAAAATAAGTTATTTTCTACATAAATATACAAATAAATTAAAATTGTAATGTTTCCACATACAAAATGGAAATAGCTTTGGTGAGGCTGAACTGTGAATGATTACATGCAAGGCATACACTGTAAATGCTACACTATTGCACTTATGTTTATGCTGGATGTCTATTGCTTTTTAACTTATCCTGCCATTTTAGCTGGCCTAAGGGTAGCTAAGCAATGGGCACACCCACACAGCTATGCTTAAACTTTATTGCATATTTAAAAAAAAATGTATTTGTTGTGTTTTTTAATTTGTACACTTCAGTATATCCATGCTAATGCTGAACCTGTTATTCTAGCAACTTTCTGGATTTGTAGGGATGATTGTCCCTTATGGCTTTGTACAGATTCCTTACTCTGACGGGTTGGGAGATGTGCACTATGTGCTTATGCTAAACCTGTTATTCTATCAAGTTTATGGCTTTGTGGGGCGATTGTCCCTTATGGCTATGTACAGATTCCTTAGTCTGACAGGTTGGGAGGTGTGTGCTATGTGCTTATGCTAAACCTGCTATTCTATCAAGTTTATGGCTTTGTGGGATGATTGCCCCTTATGGCTTTGTACAGATTCCTTACTCTGACGAGTTGGGAGGTGTGCACTATGTGCTTGTGCTAAACCTGTTATAATCAATTTTATGGTTTTGTGGGACTATTGTCCCTTATGGCTTTGCACAGATTCATTACTCTGATGAGTTGGGAGATGTGCACTATGTGCTTAAGCTAAACCTGTTATTCTATCAAGTTTATGGCTTTGTGGGGCGATTGTCCCTTATGGCTTTGTACAGATTCCTTACCCTGGCAGGTTGGGTGTTTTACTAGGGTTCTCGCTCATTTTACATTGCCGTACAGCAATTCTAGTGTGCAGGGGGCATGTTTCTTGTGAGAGCACTGCTCAAACACGTCCCCTGCATTCTTACACATTTCTGTGTACATATTGCAGCACAGCAGCACACCTTCATGCATATGCATGGCGTGCTGCCATGCTATACTGGAACGGTACCTTCCCTACATGGAATAAGCTATTTCTGTACATAAGTTTGCTGAATCCTGGGGATGCTTTCATTTTCTGTAAATATCAAAATAAACATACACTTATAGAGAAATATTTTGATATGATGTGAAAGGTTATGTCCGGTTAACAAAAATGTTCTAGCAACATATCTTTAGGATGTATAGTTTTTAAGATATGCAAATTTGTTTGTGAAAGTTTAGAAATATATAATTTGGGGTTGATTGCTTTATAATATATTGCAATATTTATTTATAGAAAAGTCTATAGATGCACAGACTATTATCACAATGAAGAATATTTCTTACTGATAACATTATTTGTACAATTTTAATAGCTTTTATTGTTCACAAAATATTTGCATTGTTTATCTTGTGCTTTTTTTCAGAAAATGTTTTGGAATGCAATATGTGTGTGTAGCCTACTAAAGGTTTGACATTCCACACCACATAGGAGTTAAGGAATTGTTATTCTCTAAATTGTTTTGAAAATAGCTGCAATAAGTTTCATTTTAGTGTGTGTCTATATTGTCTTCATAGATCCACCCCCAGGCCCTCTGCTTTCATTGAACATACATCACTGTGTCCTGATTCACTTATATTGGCGTACTGTATATAGTTTATTCAAGTAATGTACAGTTCTGAGATCTGATGGATTTAGATCATAACAATCTGCCAACCCTGTCTCTTATCCATGAATTAATTGTATTGCACTACTTCTTATATCACTAGTTAATAGCCATGTATAATTGACCAAAGCAGGTATGGATGAGGATTGTAGCAGATTACCAATGTTTCCAGGTGGACTTATCCTCAGTAGTCTCTGCTTTGCACTTTCACACACACTGATTTCAGTGATCAAGGCCATGTTCTCCTATATAGCTTTTCACTTTCAGTCATAATGTACTTCATTTATAATAATCATTAAGTGACTTAGTATACAGTCATCACAGTTTTTTCTGTGTTACTGGACATTATCTCCTTACTTCTTTTTGCCAAAGCAGACAGATTTATAGTAGTATGGCTCCGTCTTAAATTTTTGAAGATTAATATGTTCCCTAATGTGGTGCTTATCATAATTTGCCCTATTTCTGGGTGTTTGTGTCACCACTGTTCTCAATTTGATGTGTTCACTCTTGTTTTATTTTTTTTTACATGGCTTCATTCTGTATTGATTCAGCTGTATCAATTTACATGGTTGGCTTATACATTAGTTTCCCAATTTCGTGTTGATCTTGCCTTACTGTTGTTATTTCCACTTCTCTGTTCTGATATGAATGCCTGCAGGCTTGCTGTGACCTTGTAGTTTTATTTCACTGCTATGACCACTGACTCCTGCTTGATCCACTTGGATTAGCTGTTCCTCCTACTGTTCTTCCTGCTTTGTGGCATTGATCTGTTTGTGGTCCTTTTCTGATCTCTGCATTCCTGTCACATTTGATAACCTTGATTAGTAGGTCCCTTCCATTTCTTCTTGTCTGTTTGTTTTATCCCTCCAGGTTTGTGCCTCTTTACTTCCTGTCCTTTTTAACTCTGTTTGGCTGTAAATGTTGTTTGTTGCTTATTTAGCTATTCTTGGATTCACATCCTTCCTGGACTGCATGCTTCTTTCCCTTCTTGGGCTACCATTTAAGCTGACTGCACATTGTTTTCTTCCTGGTTGTTCATATTGGATCTATGTCAGATTGTTTTCTTAAGGATTCTGCATCAGCTTCCATTGCTGAGCTTTCCCTCTGGTTTATCTCTATGTTATTTGTTACTAGCTGCTTTTGTTTCATCTTGAACAAACAAGTAGGATTACTCTGGTCTCATAAATTCATGTCTTACAACTTGATTCTTTGCCACATTGAAATCAGGGTATTTTGTAAATATTTGGTATCACATCATTCTTTGCTCATCTCTGCAGCATTTCCTTATAGCAATCATATAATCTGCTGTCAGGGGAATTTTTTCCATCCATCAAGCTTATTCCCCTTCTGTGTTATTCAAAGACCAGTCTTCTGGTTTGTAGCTGTGCATTCATAGGCCTCCTTAGCTTTTCTTTCTGCCCTCTGTGTGCAGTTATTTCTACAGCTTCCCTATTCTTGATCAAGGTGAAATTGCTTGACCTTCATTTGGGTCACTTACATGAAGAAAAAAACCTTGAGAGTCATAACACCGACCACTGTTTCCCATAGGAAATCATTGCCAGTGTGATTTCTAAGTGTGAACTGGCAATTATTACCTCCTTTTGGGACATTTCTCCATTCTTTGAGTTGGTGTGACCATGAAGTTGGTATATATATAAGTTTAGGGGGGTTGGAATCTTCACTTTTCTGATTTTCAAGCATTATGTTTCAGTATTTCAGAAGGTTGGAGTAATGCTTTTTGATATTTCATATTGGAACCCTTTCTTACTGATCTAGGAGTATTATTTTTTGAAAACAATCTTTTATGAAGATTTCTAGCTGTTTCTTAGAGATCATCTTTGCAATGCTGATTATTTGTAAGCTTTCTCTCAAGCAGCTTCATTGTTTTTTATTTTGTTATTCATTTTTGTGGTTTCACTTTTCATGATTCTGAATTTCCAATGGCAGGCTTCCAACTGCTGGTCTATTTCTCTGAGTCTTAATCTATATTATATGATGTATTCTTTGTAAGTCTGGCTAGGTTGGTTTGCTATCATGCTACTGCTTCTTTTAAGTATTAAAAAAACACTACCATCCTCGAGAACACTTTTAATCTCCTACCATTTTTCTTCAAGGAGCTCCTTTCTTTTTAGGATATGTGTTGTCTGGGTTGTTCAGATCTTATCTTCATTTTCTAGGGTGTTAAAACGTCATCTTTTCTTACAGCAGGCTTCCTCAGATATCTTGAGTCAGACAGACATTTTGGAGGAGGTAGATACAAAACATGCTGCTATGTTCTATGTTAGATCTTGTATATGTCTTGTAAACAGTAGTCAAGCAATCCATATCTCTGGTGGTTGGATTCTTCAGTAAATAACCCATCAGTTTTATAGCCTTAGTACTGATCTGATTTGCATGAGTTTTAAATGAAAAATCAGAAGTAATAGCAATACCCAAAGTTTTATATTGGTGAACTTCAGTAAGCTGTATTTCATGTATTTTTTTAATAAATATATGATATGACATTTGTCTAAACTAAATTTTAAACCTTAGCAGAAGCACTTTTACCCAATGAATTCATGTAGGAATTTAATTCTTCATAATCTTTATTGTTTGTTTAATGTTTAACAAATCCCAACTTGCAGTCATAGATGTATCTATGGATCCACAGATTTCTATTTTTTTGGCATGGTTGAAAAGATAGCATTCAATAGTGTAGGTTGCAACACTGATCCCTGTGGAAGTCCTGCTGATTTGGGCAAATGACCAGATGATGTGTTCCAGTATTTAACACACTACTTCCTGTCTTTTAGCCATTACATTATCCACCTAGTGATGTAACAGCATTCAGTATGATTAGTCTTTTATAAAAGGATAAGAATGGTCAATAGTCAAATGCTTCGGCTAAGTTTAAGTATATTACAATGAGACAAATCCTAAATCTAAGGCTGCCATAATTTGTTCATAAAAATTATTAAGTTATTTAAATTAGATCTCCATTTTACAAAACCATGTTGTGTAATATCAGTAATCACACTAGTGTTTGTTTTCGCCCATTAAATCAACCACATATCTTTCAAAACATTTTCTAACTACAGACCTCAAGCTAATAGGCATATAGTTTTCAACTTTGTGTCTCCTTTTTTATATATCAGAGTAATGTGTGAAAGTTTCCATTATTAAGGAACAGTGCCATTTTTTAGAAGCCAGTTAGATATGCTATGCAATACTGGAGTAGTAACAATTTTAATATTAACTAATGGAGACTCTGTGATCATAACTGGGCCCGTCAATGTTGTCTTATTAATTTTATTTAATGCATCTTTGACTATGTTTATACTAAAACTGGGACATTAACCATACACTGAAGTAGGACTTTTAGACATATCACTAGAGTTATTACAAATATTAACAAAAAAAATGTTAAATGTATTACCTACGATTTGTGGATGTGATGGCAATATGCCTTCAGTTTTATACAGAGAGACAGTATAGCATTACATGAAGTAACATATTTCTATAAAGATTTTTATATATATGACCATGTAGCCAATGAGTTTCAAAATTAATTTTAACTTGTTTTACTTTATTCTTAAGTGTCTTACTTAGGCTTTTAAAAATTCTATTGTTCATTCTGGTGGGATATTTCTCATAAAGATTATACTTTCTTTTCTTCTTCTTGAGTAATTATGTCAATTCTCTATTCCACCACATAAAATAGGTAAATCCTTCCCTAATTTCATGTTCAGTAGCTAATGTTCTAGTGGACAAAATTTCTTCAAAATTGTTATAGATATACCCCGGGATTCATGAAGCTCGGCACAAGGCCGACGTTAGGCTTGCACCGACCGTGTGGCGTGAAGATGGCGCAGTAGTGCCAGATGCATGTTAATGAAGGCATGCTGCCGCCACAGCCACGTACATAGGAAAGGAGCGCGAGTGCATAGGGCATGTCGAAGTGCCGCATGGAGGCGTGGAAATGTCAGCTGTCGATGTGCAACCTAAAATGCTTGCATATAACAATTTGCAAGCAATAGTAATCACATCTGTCAGTGTCCGTGGATACTGAAACGTATGCAAAGCATGCAAGACAGGTCCTGCAAACACAAAATGAAGAAGCAAACACAAATGCACGGTAGGGAATAAGGGGTCCCTATCCCACAAACAAATGACATTGAAAACCGTGTGCCCGTAGTCCAAAGCAGTGCAGATAGTTATACCAAGTGGAAGTGAAATGCATCGTATGTTAGCGCGCCGCCAATAGGTACGTCCAGTCCAATGGTCAGGGTCACCAGCTGACCCATATTGTGAGGGAGAGTACACAGCTGGGCAGATGTGTCCATAACAAAAAACACAATAAATATAAATATCTAGCGACTGTATGACAGAATTATATCCCACAACGCATGTAATAGCCACATACAATAGGTATGTCTGTATTTAACATACCATATGTGACAGGAAATAGAATAAGCATGTAAACAAAACAGAAGGAGCATATAAACTGCTGCAACAATAAGGCAACATGTAGGCTGAAAGGAACAGTATTATCCATAGTGTTGACTGTGGGTACATGTTGTCCAGTACATTCGGATATGTGTCTGGAATATATTCCATCCTGGACATAGGAAAAGGTGGCATCTTACCAATGATTAGAACAGTCAGCCAAAATCAGCACATCTGCGGTCCAAGCCATACTTGTCAGGATGTGTCACAGTTGAACGGGTATTACCAGGGTATACCAACCATGTCATGAAAGTTAAGTATGGGCATGTACCTATGTGCATGAGGTATAGCATGTGGAAGATGAAACATGCCAGGGTAGTCCATACAACCATACAGGTACCTGATATATGTAGGGTATGCAATGTGTTACCTTGACCGTGTCATGAGCCATAAATCAAAGCAGTGATGGATGGAGTGTCAGGAATATGTGTGTGTGGGGGATGGGTAATGGTATAATCCTCAAAGGCGAGACCGTGTTGTATGCAGAATAGGTGAACTGGAGGTGTATGAGGGAACAGTGGGTGAAGCAGAAAGAAACACAAACAACATGTATACACATCTGCAATACAACCAGACAGGCCATACTGTAAAACACAATCCCACAAACATATGAATATTAAAATGTGCGATACAAATGTACAGAAATGTCACCGGCACATACCCACAGATTGGTCCTGATGGAACTGGCCATATCAAATGCAACACACCTGGATGCATAATGGACTACTCAGCATCCCCTCCACAGCACACAACCCGCCCCCATACCTGAATGTCCAC
>NC_056729.1:410913844-411163844 GCF_019279795.1 Protopterus annectens | reverse complement strand
TGAACATGCATATAATATGATTACGTCACTGGACAGGCCGCCGAGTCCGTACAGTCGAATGCCTGCCATTGCCAAATGGTTAGACAGACCCGATACTGTAGTCATGTAGTCTGATGTAATACGCATCACAAGGGATCACAAACACCCAGTGTGAGTGATAAATGTAAGCAGAAATGTTGGTGAGCGAGCGGCTGTAAGCGTGTTTGTCTACCAGTATGCCAGTAGTGCACTGTCAAAGAAATGTGGAGTCTAAATGGGTAAAAGGTGCTGTAACCAGAGATCAGCAGTGCTTAACACTGTGCAAACCCACGCACAACTGCTCCCAACTGCTGGAATGTGCCTTACCCAGTCCGTATCCAAAGGCGTTGGTCTGTCCGCAAACAAAGAACTGCCCTATTCACGTGTTGGTAGCAGTACCCTGTGCACAGCACATAGCTCATGTGAATTAACAATAGACCATGGCATATCTACAGACAATAGACCACACACACACACCATGCACCGCAGTCATCCAACAGTATAGCAATGTACTGGCAGATATGTCCGGACCATTGGTGTATGCATGCCTGGCCGTCCTGTGTGTCAGTGTGTGAGCATGCCCAGTATGACTGTCATGCATGTTGTCGACCGACATTACCATCATACCATCATGTGTGTGAGCATGCCAAGTATGGACAACTGTATCGCATGTGTCACATGTCCAGATAGTCAGTATTGTGTTGCCGACCTCTCTGTTCTACACAGACAGGTGTCATGCTGTGTCTGCAGGGTTGCTAATGGTCATGTGGCATTGACAGTTGCTACATGTCTGCATAGCGTGGGGGGACATCCAACCACATCCACAGTCCTACATAGCACCGTGGGTGGTGCACATGACTCTCACATGTGTAGGTTGGACGGGGGGGCACAGCTGACAGTTGTACACATCTGCCGCTACTGTACTGGTATGCCAGGTACTCCATGTCAGTGTGCTGACCTACCTAAATTGCCGGTTGGAGGGATACGTGTACGTCAGATCCCAGCGTGAAATACCAGCACAGTGGTGTTGGACATCCTAGCTTTCACAACCTACATCAAACCACCTGGCCTGCTGTAGTCTGTGTGTGTGTGTCTTTGGGGGTTGGGGTCATTCATTGGGCATATCCATAGGCCATTATATATCATTTGTCTTTAGTGGTCCACACCTGTCCAGCTGCATGGAACGTGTGTGGGCTGTATGGACACACATGATGTTCATACCATAATCTGCAGTGGGTTAGGACACCCTGTGTACTACTGGCTACCAGTGTGACCCCCGTATGTACTACAGATGTCATGGTGCCACTATGGACGTGTACTGTCTGCTGCCCTAACAGCCGCCACCAAAGTCTCTTGTATGCTCACATACATACCATAGCAATGAGTAAATGCACATTGTAATACAACTGCCAATTTTTAGGTCGATAGATGCATCCTGGGGGTGTTCTGGACCTGAGGACGGTGCTGGAGGGCTGCCTATGTCGGATGCACACAGTGCACCTCCTATACATGGCCGAGCACAGGTAGTGTCATGTTTGGCATCCATTGTACTATGTGCGGGTCAGAGGGGGACATCTGTGGGTACGTGCATATGCCTTGTGTTGCCTCTTTGCCAAGGGCAGATCATACTGTGCATGGCCTTTTGCCAACTGGGCCCTGCTCAGGTAGTTCCTTCGCCAAGTCACACTGTGGCTGTACGGGCCTTGGCAGTGGTGGTGGGCCATGTGGCCCTGCCCCATGCTGTTCCTGCAGCAACCGCTACTGCAGGATCAGAATGTGTAGCATAGCAATTAGCATAACAAATTGTGTGCATGTAGCTAGTGAATACTGCAGGGCTCCATTGGATGTGTCCGGATACCAGAACCATGAACTGAGTATCCCAAACACATGCTCAATTACATGTTCTGCCTGTGCATCCACCTCATTATGGTGTGAGTGTTCAGGTGTGTGTGCATTGCTGCTGGGTGTCATCAGCCATGACATCAGTGGTTACCCAGCATCACCCACTAGGACACTGTAGGAGATGTCCATATTGGCAAAGGTGTGGTACAGCTGTGTAGAAGCCATATATCGGCATCATCATAGCTTCCAGGTCAAACAGCAAACACATTCAATGTAATGCCCTGGCCATCGCATATGGCCTGGCTGTTGGAGGGTATGCCCCTGCAGTGACTGTAGGCCCTACCCCACTCACCGGGTGCTGCTTTGATGTGTATGTGTGTGCAGGCTATAGCACCCAGTACCCCAGGGTAGTCATTCATGTGGTTGAAGAGATGCACATTGCTGGTCTACTAATCACGTGTGTTGAGGACATGTACGTGCTCACTAGCATGTGTTGACATGGCGTCTGTGAACTGGCGCAATACTCTGGATGCAGATGCCTGTGAGATCCCCATGATATCCCCAGTTGTGTTGTGTGAGGTACCTGTGGCTAGTATACCCAGGCCAACACATACCGTGGTATCCACTGTGATGGGTTTCCCTTGGCTTGTTTGATGTGCCAGGTGTGGCAGGCACAGGTCAACAAGCCGCTGTAGGAGGTCTCTGTCCACCCCACAGTGCTCCAGCATCCCCAGCTCATGAAGCCCCTGGTAAGTCACCCTGGGTCTATAAAGTCTTATGTCACCCCAGTAAGGGATGTTCGGCTGCATACACATCCTCACTGCACTCAGCCTCCTGCACATGTTGGTCTATGTTGCCTGCTGCAGCCCTTCTCATTTGGTTGGATTGTGTCGTGAAATGTCCCTGCAGGTATACACCGGTGGTGTAGAGTGCGGAAGAAACCTGTGTGTATGATGCTTGCTTACATTACTGTACTGTTCAGGTGCGGGCTGGCCATGTCATCTGCTGATTGTGCTGATCATCACCTGTTTGCGCAGCCTGTACACCCTGACAACCCCACCACTGCTGTTGTCCCTCCCATTGTCACCAGGCAAGCATAGACACGCCCCTAGCTTAGGTGTGCTAAAGCAGGAGCACTCCCAAGGCACAGTTCTGCAATGTACGTACAGTATGCCTGACCCCCCTCCCATGCTGTCAACTATATTCGAGCCCTGCACCCGGCTAACTACACACATACACTCCAGGTATCTGCATCACACCCTGGGGATAAATGGGATACACTATTGTCAACCTCATCTGCATAGTATAGTCTTCTAATGAATAGTTATATGACCCATACCGAACCTCCAAATTAATAACCACTGCTTAGTGTCGCTCAGATCCGTACACAATTGGTAACAGGTGCCTTACTATCACCATATTCAATGTCCCATGGTCTTCCCAGCAACAAAATAACTGGTGTCTACATGACTACAACCCGGGACCCTTCCCACACAGATGATGTGCATTACCACTATGCCATGGCAGATATACATACATACCAGGTTATCACGTACAGATCATCCGGCACATAGATTCAATAGTGCTGATGTCCCCAGACATATATGTTCATATCTATGTCTATCTCTCTATATCCACATATATCATACATATTATTTGTATACATATATACATAGATATACATACTCACATATACATGTACACACATATGTAGATATTGTGTTTATATCACAACAGCAGTCCACATGACAGCAAAGCATTAGACAGGCATGAAAACGAAACTACATGTGCCACCTGTATCATGTAGTGTCGTTACTATCAAGGCATGTGTGTTCTGTTACATCACACAGGTCAGACTGTATTAAGGGTAAGTGTAGGGCTGCTGACATTTACTCACCAGACCTATTGGCAAATGTATGTGTTGACAACCCAGTGTCTTGGCAGAATATGCGGGCTGTGAACACTATATAGGTCAGCAACAAAACACACTGAACACATCCAGCAGCTAGCCACCCACAGATATCACATAGGGTATAACTGCCAAACACACACACCTGCCATGCTGTGGAATCAAGCACCTACCTGTCTAGTTTACCACACTACAGCATTATGCAGTAACAGAACACGCTACTGAGTTTCAGCACCACTGCACTCCCAGAGACATACTTCTAGGTGGATGACATCATCTGCAAAGGCAAAGACGCCGATAGGGAATGTATGAAGAGGGAGCCATCTAAAAGCATTACTCTATCCCCAGGCAGCTGGAAACACACACACTTGGCCGGGCCAGGAGTCAAACATACACCTAACTACCTTATCACACTACAGCATTACGCAGTTATAGAACGAGCTACTGAGATTACTGGAACACAGTACTCCCAGAGGCATACTTCTAGGTGGCTGACATCATCAGCAAAGGCAAAGATGCCGATAGGGAATGTATGGAGAGTGAGCCATCTAAAAGCATTACTCTGCCCCACGCAGCTGGAAACAAACACACACACACACACACACACACTTAGCAGGGCCGGGAGTTGAGCATACACCTAACTACCTTATCACACTACAGCATTACGCAGTTATAGAACGAGCTACCAAGATTACTGGAACACAGTACTCCCAGAGGCATACTTCTAGGTGGCTGACATAATCAGCAAAGGCAAAGATGCCGATAGGGAATGTATGGAGAGTGAGCCATCTAAAAGCATTACTCTGTCCCCAGACAGCTGGAAACACACACTTGGCAGGGCCGGGAGTTGAACATACACTTAACTACCTTATCACACTACAGCATTACGCAGTTACAGAATGCACTCCCACGATTACTGGAACACAGCACTCCCAGAGGCATACTTCTAGGTGGATGACATCATCAGCAAAGGGAAAGATGCCGATAGGGAATGTATGGAGAGTGAGCCATCTAAAAGCATTACTCTGTCCCCAGGCAGCTGGAAACACATATACACACATGCACACACACTTCACAGGGCCGGGAGGTGAACATACACCTAACTACCTTATCACACTACAGCATTACGCAGTTACAGAATGTGCTACCACGATTACTGGAACACAGCACTCCCAGAGGCATACTTCTAGGTGGATGACATCATCAGCAAAGGCAAAGACGCTGATAGTGAATGCATGGAAAGTGAGCCATCTAAAAGCATTACTCTGTCCCCAGGCAGCTGGAGACACATATACATACACACACACACACACACACACACACATACACACTTGGTAGGGCCGGGAGTCGAACATATACTTAACTACCTTATCACACTACAGCATTACGCAGTTACAGAATGCGCTACCATGATTACTGGAACACAGCACTCCCAGAGGCATACTTCTAGGTGGATGACATCATCAGCAAAGGCAAAGACACCGATAGGGAATGTATGGAGAGTGAGCCATCTAAAAGCATTACTCTATCCACAGGCAGCTGGAAACACACACACACACTTGGCAGGGCCGGATGTCGAACATACACTTAACTACCTTATCACACTATAGCATTATGCAGTTACAGAACGCACTACCACGATTACTGGAACACAGCACTCCCAGAGGCATACTTCTAGATGGAGGACATCATCAGCAAAGGCAAAGACGCCGGTAGGGAATGTATAGAGAGTGAGCCGTCTAAAAGCATTACTCTGTCCCCAGGCAGCTGGAAACACACACTGGGCAGGGCTGGGAGTTGAACATACACCTAACTACCTTATCACACTACAGCATTACACAGTTATAGAACGTGCTACTGAGATTATTGGAACACAGCACTCCCAGAGGCATACTTCTAGGTGGATGACATCATCAGCAAAGGCAAAGACGCCAATAGGGAATGTATGGAGAGGGAGCTGTCTAAAAGCATATTACTGTCCCAAGGTAGACATAGACAAACACACGGCAGTGGTGTGAGCGGGAGAGCTGCCTATCTACGGAGCACTATTACAACACTACATGGATACGAGACGCATCACAGAGAGTACACCCTTCAAGACAGTCCCAGTGTGTTCAATGTAGGAATCCATCCTGATGTGGGGTATGGACATCTGTTGCCTGGATGACCACCATCGCTATACAGGATTTCAATGGTCATGCCCATACACAGAGGCACATAACCAACACAAGGTGTCACTGGGCATGCTCACACACTTTGTAGCACACGTCCGTTTGGAATGTACTGTGTGTCCATCTACACAATGGCATACTGGGCATGCTCACACACTTAGTAGTAGTGAAGGGCTGTCTTGTATGCACATTGATTCTAAACACGGAAGGGCACAGTTTGGAATGTACTGTGTGTCCGTCTACACAATGGCATACTGGGCATGCTCACACACAGTAGTAGTGAAGGGCTGTCTTGTATGCACACTGATTCTAAACATGGAAGGGCACAGTGTATCGATAGTGAACATTGTTAGCATGAACGCTGCACTATACACATCTGACACCGGTCGTCAGTGCTAGCTGTGTAGCATTCGTGATCACAGCTGACAATCCAGATCCAACAATGGGGAATACGGACATCTCTGCAGTGAGGGACACCTGGCATATGGCACAGTTGTGCACAATAGCACTACCACCGTATACCTCAGATACAGACATGTGGGCCATAAGACCATGACAGACCACTCCAGGTGTTACTGTCCCCATGTACATTAAGGCCACTCACATGTACTATCCAGTACACACTCAAGAGCCATCACAGATGTCTCTGGTGCAGATCACAGTAGTAAATGCCGCAGTCTACTGTGTAGCCCTCAGACATCACCATGTCCTTGGACCAGCAACACACATCCATACATTACCACACCACCATGTTACTAATGACCAGTGGACTGTACATGGGTCTACAGCAACTGTGCAGACTACACATGTACTGACAGGGTTCCATCATGTGGTATGCAATGAAATGATGCCATAGTTCATAACCAGGTTGGCTCTACACAAAACAGGGGCCCTGGGTCTTACACAGCTGTAACAGATGACTGTCACTGTACACCAGAAAACACTCACATTTGGATATGACATACATGTAATCTCAGTGTATATTTACAGGGCCCACACACACACAATGCATATGTACATAGCAATGCTTTTGCTGTCCTCTGTGCAGACAAGTGGCTACAGCAATCACACGCATGCACATGGAAGTTAGGTCCATGGCTGTTGAATGTTAACAGTTCATAAGGTAGCAGTGTTGACTGAGGTAACATTCCCTATGTAACAGTTACCCATGACATATCATACAACAGTCCATGTGTCATGTATATCATCACACATGTCCACCAATTGCAATGCATACAAACATGGCTACATGACAGGAATGTAGGGCCAACACACAAGTACATGTAGTGGTGTGCATGCAGCTACCATGCATGTTCAGTAGCTGATGTATGTTGTTCATCTGTGTCTAACTACAACATGCAGTTGCAATGCAGCCCCATCACTGACACCTGTATATGGTGAAATACTGACAGTACGGTAGGATGTACATCAGGTATGGATGGATGTGTGTACATAAAGTGGTGGTCCACCTTTGCAGATGGATGTTTGCTGAGGACAGCTCACAGGTGTGTCACAAGCCATCCTACCATTACATGTGCAAACAGTACACTATGTTACCGCTACCTGAAGGTGAAGACATACAACCTACACAGCGGTTAGGGTGTTACTGACTGTACATCACTTGACACCTATAACACTTACGTCCTCCCGTGTGCATATAGCAGCACAATTGCAAAAGGTAGCATTGGTACACATAATGCAGCCAATACAGCTGCATGTCTGTCAGAAGTATCATCATATAGCAGGTGTATGTTTCACAGTACTGCCATGTGTGTTTGCTTGTGTGACCATATATGCCATTTATGGTGGGGAATACATCCCAGTTGTTACACACCCCTGTACACTGTTGTAGAGATCTGTACATACTGCAGTGTAGAAAGCAAGACGTAGGCAGGGGTGGTGCATGTATCACACACATGTCAGCTATCTGTATGTGAATGACATATGTGGACTCCACAGTGTGTGTGTGTGTGTGTGTGTGTGTGTGTGTGTGTGTGTGTGTGTGTGTGTGTGTGTGTGTGTGTGTGTATGTAAGTATGGCTGTCTGGTGCATGGAGTGAGGGTGTATGCTACCATACAGAACAGACAGGATCCCTAACCCCTCATGGTGATGCAGTCTACTACCCTGTTGATGCCATCGGTCTCAGCCTTACTGGCTTCCTGTACATGTTCATTCTCTGTGTCGTGCCATGTGGGTGCACAGTACTGTGAAGGTGATTAACACATAGGCAGGGGTCCTCACCTCAACACTATCAAGTGTTTGTTATAGTGTTGTTGACCCCGTGAGTGTGGTCATGTTACTGTGCGTTTCTGTGTATGTCGGTGTGTGTTCTCATACTGTAATGTGACAGTGTATTACTGCTACACAGTGAGGCCTCATGCTATCAACTGGCCTCGAATGTTGACATCAGCCAGACCGCTGTGTAAATCCCCCGCACCATGTCACCATACCTGTGATGTGACCCGGTATGGAAGTCACATCTCTAGCCACTGTAGCCTATTGAACAGCTCACATGCTTCTGGATCAGTAGATGTGTGGACATCTGTGGAATGGTAGCCTTTCTAACAATGAAGTTGAGGCTACGTATAGCATGTTGGTATTGCCATACATGCCTGTGAGTACTCCACATTTACACATGAGAAACTGCAAACACTGCTACTTATTGGCACATGAAGTAGACCTTAAGGAGGGAAGCAGGGCATCATTACCAACATGCTGTTACTGTTGTTACCAAGACACATACTGTGAACATATAACAATGTATTCTAAACCTGTACTACATGGTATGTCTGGTGCATGATAACAGTACACAACTAATGTAATATACACTGTTCACTATTCTGTTCACCCTGTGCATCAGACCATATGAGCATGTCCCTGCACCGATGGTGTGGATGACAGTGATGCGGCACAGGCATCATCATATGCACAGGATGATAATGTTTGCCTGGGGCTTAGGCTGCACCAGTGGATGACATCATGTGTGTGGGTTAGGGCCAGTGATCTGATTGGATATGTGTGGTTGTTATGCATGTGGTTGTTGCAGTGCCCTACAGATGTTTCTGCTGTGTGCATGTGTGTGTGCACACAGTTCTGCCATGTGTCCAGCCTACACAGAGGTATTATTGACAGCTCCAGATGGTACAGACCAGGATGTACAGCTCACTGTGTCCAGCCACAGCCATGTGACCTGTGCCTGCCAGGGGTTGCACGGGCACTACCATGCAGAGGTTCAGATTGGCTACTGTCCGATGACACATGTCCACTGGAACTGTGTCCTCACTGGGAACGTCCAAGGCCACATCCACTTGGCCTGCTGTGCCCTGGTGTGGACAGCGCAGCACCAGCTGCACTGCTACTGCTACCGGCACTGTGGGAGCGGGCATGTGAGGTGGCTCGTTCATGTTGACCTGCACCAGGTGGTGTAGCTGGCCTACATCCACGTGGCCTATGCCTCACTCCTACCAGATGTTCCAGCAGAGACAGCTCATGCTCACGGATTGCCATGCCATGGTCAAGGATTCCAACCATGTCACCCAATCGCCTGTCCAGAACATCAGCGATCTGCTGTTGAGCATTTGCCAATGCCTGGATGTTGTTGTTTAAAGAATGGATAGCAGCCCTCTGAAGCCTCTGTGGTCTGCTGTTCAGCACGTGCCTGTGCTGCCATTACAGTCTGGAACATGCGTCTGGTGACACCAGCTGCTGCACTCTGCCCTGCAGGTGCATGTCTGCCAGAGGTCCTCCTACGAGCAGCACTGGCCACATGTCCGTGTGGCACATCTGCAGTCATTACACTGACACCATGGTGTGGAGACACACCTTCTGTAGCCACCACATGTTCCTGTTCCGAGCTAACACATGCTGACTGTCCTTCCTCTATGGCCACTGGTGATGGGGTATGTGTTGGCATGAGTACCGTGTGCGGGGAAGAGGGGGACATAGCTGGGATGGCAAACATTGGCACAGATTCAGCCCCTGACAACCCTGCCTGTACCTCATGCATATGTTTATCACTGCTAGTATCTTTGGGGACACTAACATCAGATGGACCGCAGGAGGGTAATGCACCTACATCACCTGTGAATGCAAATAAAGACTTTACATTACACACAGACACACACACAGACACACACACACACACAGTCACACACACACACACAGTCACACACACAGACACATACACTCACCATGCATGTGATTTGACAGATGGCATGCAGCATGCATGTGATACAGCAGATTGCATGCAGCTCAGACATTAATAGTGATAGTTAGCATACCTCCCTGGGTTGCAAACAACAGCAAGCAGGTGTCATATCAGAAGCCATGCAGTTCACACAATCATGGTAGTAAGCATGCATCCCTGTGATACACCATGTGGACCAGCACAGGTTAACAGTACACATGGCTGATGTGACCTTGACATTGACAAGTAATATGACATGTAATCTGCGGACGTGTGCATTGACATGCATACATGTCTGACACATTGACATGCATACATGTCTGACACAATGGTGTCCTAACACATGTACAGTGGTGTAATGGGTATCACATTGCAGTGTTGGCTGTATGCCCTACATATAGAAAGCACTTTTAGCAGATGTGCATGACCATTGATGGGTAGTATGAGGCGTCTACATTGCTATACAGTGTGAAGTACAGTCACTGTGCCATTGCATGGCATTATGAGGCACCTATATTGCTATACAGTGTGTAATACACACACAGTGCATAGCCATGACTGTGTGCAAACACATGACATAACTACTGTGGATTGTGACCCACGTCGCTGAGGTGTATACACACTAAACCATGCTGTGTCATGTGACAGGTCACTGGAAGACCTATGGATGACACCCCTGCACAACTACTAACATGTCTTAGCTGCCTGGCAACCGTGTCCACACATGGCAGACTTGACAATACACCATGTCCCACATGACAGTTATGTACCACACACATGAGGTGCACGGCTGACAGTGATGTCCAACAGCAGCAAGGAAAATGTATGGTATCTGTGGCCTGATGTGGTGTCTATGTCTGTGGAAGCAGTACAGATGACTACTGTCATGCTATGACACAGTCATGATGTTCAACACATCTTATATGGTCGAATTAAGCGACACCTCCACAAGCTGTGCACAGGCTTTTAGGATGTCCAGTGTTCCACATCAACTATATAACCATTCAACAAAGGCTATAGTTGGACCATGTGTGGACAATGTGCAACAGGGTGTATACACATCACATCTATTTTGTGGCTACATGTCTCTGGCCATCCTCCATGGCCATGTGTGAACATGTGTTGGCCAAATGTTTGTGATGGCCGTCTCACATGTCTGTGTTGTCCCATATGACATGCAACCATAGATGTCAGATACGTCACTGTCCACAGGGTTATGCAGACAAAGGGTTGTATGTTTGGTATGTGGGGTATGTGTTATGGGATAGTAAGACAATATTGCAGCCGGAACACTACATGTCTGGGACTTGTCAAATGGCACATCACAATGTGTGCACCCATTGCAGGGGCATATTATACAATGGTGAATCCTGTGGGCTGCCCACATCCCAGCTCACTGTGTGGTACGGTTTGCGTACCACACATGTGTTATCCCAATGTATAGTACATATGCCTACATTGAACAACACCTCCACTGTTGTATGCACAGCTGTCCACACATCTAGCAATGACAGATACTGTGGTTTCATGTCAGTGTTTAATTTAGTCTGAATATATTGCACATGGGTAGCCAGTGTGCTTGATGACAGATGCGACCTGTATATCATGACTGGACCATACATTATGTGTACATGTGTTAACTGGCCACATGGTGAATAGATTTATGCATTAATATGCCTGATACTGATAACTGTCTCACCTGCAATGGACTGATGTCTGTGTGGCACGGCAGAGGTACCTGTATAGGGGTGACACAGCGGTTTGAACATTATCCATGACTGTATGACAGCTACAGGGTGCACTGTGCATGTTAACACATTTGCCTGTACAATAGCATATAGTATGCACATGTGTACATACACAGGGTACCAAACTATAGTATGCGGCATGTGTGTAAACATACCTTGCATATGATGTTACATTACATATTGTACAGTGACACATGCAACTAAATGGGATATGATAGTCATATGTGCATTAGTGACTTACCAGGCAACTCCAGGCTCAGTGGTTGGGAGACACCCACCTCCACAATGGCAGCTACTGTTTGTGGATGCTGTTCTGAGGGTGTCCCCAGGCTGGCCAGTAGCTCCTCGGTGTGTGTGAGAGGGGGCTGGGTTGGTGGCCCACCACCTGTTCCACCTTGTTCCCTGGTGATTGCATTGGCACGCAGTTTTGCATGTCGTATCAGGTCCGTGCAGTGTCTGAGTACCTGCTGGTAGGTGCGGTTATGGCCACCCACATCATTAACCCTCCTGCGTAGTTCCTGCCACAGGTCATTACACTGCTGGGCATGCTGTGGCACATGGCTGAACAACACCTAATAGTTATCATGGAGGTATGCGATGAGGGCATCATTCTCCTGGTGGCTATACGCTGGCAGGTGTGAACGAGGCATTATCTGGAAGACATAACGATGGAGACAGGTCACAGTATCACAGAGATGTACAGAGATACAGCTGCACATACATTTGTATTAAATCTAGTACATATGAACAGTTATCTTTGCAAATCATCATGACAATGACATGACTGACATGTTTGTGTCACACACATGTAACACCCATTGTGCATTGGATATCATCAAGATATATGTGTGTCACTTCATTGCATTGCTCATACTCGATGTGAATGCTGTCTTGATGTGGGCATGTCTGTTTGCCTGTAGTGGTGTTCTTACCTATCAGCACATGCCTGGATGTGTCCACAGTAATGCTGTTGACCTTGATGCTGTGTATATGTCACATATCAACACATACCCTGCCTTAACGGACATGAGCAGTGATAATGCACACATGCGCATGGAAACCATTACATGCATGTGTTTTGCCATATACATCTACACGGCACTGTACAGCAGTTCAACATCCTGCCACATATCCCTGTGTTGCACATGTGATACACATGGGACAATGGCTAGCCGGACATTATTCACAGGGATGGTTATCAACCATGGCATGTACGGGCAAGGTTTTCTAGCTGTATCCAACAGCCATTTTGCCACCGCCAGGTGCATCAGTGCCACATTACTGAACCAGACAGTTAATGATACATCTACCATGCGGTCATTGCACCATGTTTGACAGAGATGACATGTGCAGCTTTGATGGACAGGGTTGCATGGTATGGCAGGAGTATGTAACATGTATGGCACATGGATCTGTCCATTGTGTAGTGATCATTGTAGTAGGACGGTGGCTGTCCATGACGTATGTCTTTCAGATCAGGATATGTACATGTAGCATGTCCAACATCACAGTGTAGCACGTCTTTATGCAAGGTAGCCAGCATGCTGCATAGTGGAGGTGAAGATTGTGAAGGCTGGTATCGCCCATCCACGCATGGCCAATACCCCTGAAAGGTGATATGTGATCTGATATTGGTCACCCGAGTGCTGAGAGTATGCCTGTCCAATGATCTCCATGCTCATGGATGGCACCCTGTCATGACATGGGTGCCTCGTATGACTACTTAATAGGCCTGGAGACGTCACCAGCTCAGGTGAGCACAGCACCATCCCTTACACACAGTGTCTATAATGTTGACCACTACCTAAGTGGTAGTTAATGGGTACAGAGTTATTCACCTAGCAGTGACAATGCTATTATCAGCTGTCAGATTGTGCACATATGTCACACACCTCACCCACAAAGCAAATTCTGTATGTTGTCCATAACACTGAGACAGCTATTGCTCCTAGGTCATGGCCATTCACATCCTTACATACGCAGATGCCTCCCATTTGTCTGTGTGGTATGGGCTACAATGAGGGAGGAGTACAAAACATTAACCCTGTTTTACTGTAGCTGCCACTGGTGTGATATGCACATGTCACTCAGACACCTTTTGTAGTGTTGCTTCTGTCAACAGGCCACTGGTAGACCACTCCTGTGACATACGAAGGTACCTCTAGTATATTCAGTGTAGCTGGAACACAGTATGGGTGATGTCCTATGACCTGTCACAGGTATGCTATGCAGTGTGAAATCATCCGTACTGTCATCTACATCTCTACTGCTAACATCTACATTGATAAAGATTCATAGACCTGCAGACCATACTCAGCAGGGTAATAGTGCAGTGCCTCCAATTATGACTGGCGTCTCCGCTTGTGGGTTGCAGTGGGTTTATATTATCCAACACCCTATCTGTATTGCATATTCATGCTCAGCACTTGTTCAGAACATGTAAGCACTTCATGAGGTACTTATTACTATAGCACACATTCCAACTCATGTCTTACAGGTACACTGTCTGTCCTTACATTTCCAGCTTGCTTACAGTACAACAGCTGTTGTACATGCATAACTCACATATTTTGTGAGACATAGTTGAATATACAGGCATGTCTAAGTGTCACTTACCAGTGTTATTGCCTGTCTATATGATGAATATGGCAAACATGAGGCAAGAGAGCAATTGTCTCATGTACACAGTCAATGCTCACCTCCCAACATACGACACTACAGCCTGTGGGAGATGCAAATATGTAGCCATGCTGGGGGTAATGCTCTCACCAACCCAGACTGAACCTGACATTCATGTGGGGATGTTTAACATTTGCAACACACCCCACTCATCACATAGTCTCACTAGATCTCCACCACCACAGGCCACACATAGTATGACTACAACATTTGCAGAACCTCTCCATACTCTCTGTGTAGGCAACAGAGGCAGCCCCATCACCAAATACAACACCAATTACTTATAGCCCACAGACTTATGATAGCACATCAACAACAGCCAATAGGGTGTCATAACCTACACAACACACCAGTCATAGGTGACTCTGTAGGCGATCACACTGATGTCCCAGTCAGCAGACTACACAAGGTGATAGTCGCTTACATCTGGCTGTTGGGTTACAGGATCCGCAACATAACCTATGCATCCATGCCACACCTCACCAGGTATGATTTGACTGTCATTCTCCATGTTAGTGTGACTGCCCTGAGATGTAACTTCCTGGACTACATGTACAGGGACATGCAATAGCTCTCCAGTCTTGTAGCCCAGAAGTTATCGCCCAAGCCCTGAGAAGCATTCTGCATTCATCCAGACTGATACCACTGTACGACTGAATGCTTCACTTCAACAGTTGCCTATGCATCTGCTGTCATTCCACAGGCATCCAGTATCTGTCTGCTTTGAATGACATGGTCAACAAAACACGATGCTTTGGCACAGATAACCTGCACCTGTCAGCCCTGGGAGTACAGATAACATGTAAGGCTCTTGCTGCTCCTATACTGCCTGTCTTGGACAGTTTCCAATAACATTCACCACCAGAACAGAAACAGGCAAGCAAAAGCTGGGGTACTGTTACTCAATGCTTGACATCTTCATCTCTAATGCACTCAGGCGAAGCACTCCTTATAATGGACCACTTTGATATCTCTGCAGTGACTGGGACCTGCCTCTAGGCTCCGGAGAGCACACCTGCACTGACAGGTTACACGCAGACCACACCTTTCAGTCATGTAACCAGGACAGGAACACCCACGGCGAAGGTGTGTCCATATTTCTCGAGGATGTACACACCTCCAGGCTGGTTCCTTAGCACAATGCATCAGAGGTGATCCACATGCAACTAACTGTGGCCAGAACTGCTATACACATTGTAACTTGCTACGGATTCAGCAACATACCCCACAGTTACTGGCCCTCATTTCTTTGTGTACTGGACAGTATGGTTCAGACAGGTACTACTGATGTGAGACTGACACTACCCCACACTTAACTGGGATGCCTACTCATGTACCGACACATTAGGCCAACACTTTCTGGGATTCATAACCTCCACTTGGCTGGATCAACCCATACACATCACCACCAAGACCAACAATATCCTAGACATGGACATTACCAACATGTGACTGGTGTTCCACACCTGGGGTTATCCCCTCGTTGGTAGTTTCCGAACATATGCTAATCACCCTTGTTATCCACATCCCAGCACCACACCCTTCACGGAATACACAGTAGAAGATTTCTACAAAGCCTACATCAGACATCTTATGACAGCAATAGTAAATGTCATGACACCCATGCAGATGGACAATGCACTTACAAATGCTGAAACATACACCAGTGCACTTCATTAGCACTTACACGACTGCATGGATCATGCTATCCCAAACAGAGCCATGATGGTACCCACCAGATAATGGACGCCACTCTGGGGGTCCAGTTCCATGCACATAATGTACAACAGAAGGTGGTGGCTGTTGCAAAGTGGAGTACAATCTCATGGGTGGGGTAGCTCACTGGTCAGCCTCAGTCGGAATCCGGGATCCCTTATCACATCCTCCAAAGCTAGCTATGTAAACATTACTGCAACACATTCCAAGGACTACCACAAAGCATTATGGAGGTATCTCAGTACTCAATGACAATACCCACATCTGCTCTGACATACGACGGTTAGGCAGGAACATTACAGACTGACTGCTATTGGCAACATCCTGGCAGATAGGTTCAGTGCTAACTTTACGCCCTCTCACTCCCTACAGGATATGTGCACAAACGCAACGGTGAGTGGGATGTGCTTGAGGGATACATTCCTGAACCAGACACTCATCATGCTTTGGAACATGATTCCTATGTAAATCAAGCAGGGACACTCACTAGCACTCTTCATGAGATACCTCGATGGGTGGATGGGAGACACACATGTATGCCAGGGATTACTGCATTGGCTGTACTGTACACAGGTGCAGGTAACACATGGCTCTGCTGTTCACAGACAGGACACTACCCTAGGGAGGTGCTGCTGGTGAAAACACTGTTGTTGGGCTTACACATGGACTTGGCCAGACAGCATAGTACCTCACTATGAACCTGTGAAGCTATTACATGCCCTTTGTGCATGGATAATTGAGTAGCTCTTCCATTTCATTTAGCTATCATGCTGTTACAGTGTCCCATGGCTACAAGCCGTATGTATCCTGTTATTGTGTATTCTACATGCCAATAAACAATACCCTTTGTTTGCATGATATAACAGTTATGCTGTGTAAAATATCTGACATATCTACCTACAATACTGTACATTACACATATTTTAAACATTATCCCATAATGCAAAGTATACTTGCACAGCAGGACCACCCTAGGCATGTTATTCTCATTATATGCCCTTACACATGCCTACTGTGACAGTATATCAACATATACTATCCCTTGCTATGGCACGTACATGTTGGACAAACCCTACCACTGATGGCGGGTGGTGTGGAATTGTTGTGTTTAAAGCCCTCATGTAGCATCCCTTGTAGTGTATGTGATGTTTACCTTGTGGCCCACAGCAGGACACACAATTTCTACAAGTGTTATTATGCTCAACAAGACATCACTACATAATACCTTTTCCCACTTTATGCATTGCGTACACTTTAATTACTACAAAACAGGCTCTACATACACTGACATACTAAGCGTTCTACATACCTTGTTTCTGAGTCTTCGTAAAATATCTCTCTTACACCTTTACTGTTTAAATGGTTCTATGGTATGAGCTTACAGTTTGAATGTATGGCAAGGCATCCTTATATACATTGATACCTGTAACATGTGGTATCCTGCCGCCAATTGGTGTTCCTGAGTAAATTATTACATGCACATAAGCTGTGCCGCTACTCCATTCACAAATTACGTGGCAACAGTGGAGTATAATTGAATTCTCCACTTGGCCATTGCCCGTTTGCCCTACCTTTGGGGAAACGGCCTGTATGTGTTTTGTTGTGAGGAATTGCAACTACTATTTGGAGAGACACGGATATTTTGAATTCATGTCCCCTGTGGATTGTGTGTGACTTCTAGAGTATGTGGTTCTACATGTGAGTTTACCTGTCATCTGAACCATCTGATAATTGACTACTGCAAACAAAACCTGTAACATCGCTGTCTGTTCCATTATACAACAGCTATGATTTCACATGGTGCCATTACAAATGTGTCTCTCACAAGGTATGTTAATGGTTCTGCAGATGTAATTGAATGAGTGAATGTTTGTGATGTTATTACAATCTGTATTGCAATTGTTTCAGATGTGGGGAAGATGTAGGTGGGTGTACATAGCATATACAGGTTTGTGGGGACTGCATTTCTACATATTCCATATATGTGTGTGGGCTCCTTCCCTAATTGAACACCTATCATTTAGTAGACTGAGAAACTATGGTTGTTACAGGCTTATACATTGAGCCATGTTTAATTGGTTTATATATAGCATGCAGGTGAGGTTGATACTTCAATACCTCCGGAAATACATCGATATGTAAGAGAATGTTACTAAATGACAGCTGTCTCATGTATTTCTGTCACAGATATTTGCACTCATTGCAGTTGTGTTGGTGACTGAACCTCTTTGGCATGGGTTGCCACCTTTTCAAATGGCCATAGTGGGACATTTGCAGGACACACATCGGTGTTTCCAAGCCGACACATACCCACAGTCAGTACACAGGATAGAACATACTTTTATCCTGAATACATACTTATTCTTGAAGCACTTTAGCTACTTATCATGTTTTATGTAACATTTACGTGTTTTAGATACAGGCATAACTATTTAATGCAACTATTACATAATATATGGGACATAATTATGTCCTACAAACTCGGGCATTTGCCCTTTTTAATATTTTTTGTCAGGACACAACTGCCCAGGGAGGGGCTGTCCCTCTTAAAGTGGGACAGGTGGTAACCGTATGCCTACGGCCAGCTATGACCACACCTACCATACTGATCTACCTCCGAGTTAGCACTAACAGACACACGATGCAAACACACACACACACATTACAGTCCCACAGAAATGCACATGGCACCCTCAACACACACATACACAGACTACAGCAATCACATTCACAGTTGAACACAGTACCTACCTGGACCGCAGCACCAGCAGCGATAACTAAATGTCCCTTAACATCGTGATAATATTACTCTCGGTTCTAGTGTTCCGGTACTGTGATCTTTCTGTCTTTCAGCCTCGTGATTATGCATGTCGGTATGTGACACATTTGATAGTTGGCAGTATCCTATTTATTTGTACCTCCATGGTTGTGTACATGTCATTGACCTATCTATATATTTGCAGATGTAGGTGAATACATATATATCAACTTATATCGCTGTATCACCCTTTATATATATTTATACATATATATATATATATATATATCGCTGTATCACCCTTTATATATATTTATACATATATATATATATATATATATATATATATATATATATAGAGAGAGAGAGTGAGAGGGAGAACACACCTTTCGTTGTGTACATGTTGGTGTATACTGTTTCCTGGACTCCGCACGTTTGTGTTTTAACCTGTCACAATACACATCTGCCATTGGTACATCTCGGGTAGCTTAGTGTTAGGTGATTGTGTACATGATTGCATGTTCTACTCCTGGCAGTGGTCATTCTACCTTTCAGAGCAGGCACTATTAGTACAGGGGTGAATAATGCTAGTTTCACCTGTTCTGGACATCGTTGACCATGATCTGCGCGATATTCAGAAAAGCTTAGCCCTGTTTCACGCATATCCGTATATTCATGTTTAAATGATGCTTACCAGCACCTGCCAATGCATAATCTCGCTGACATGTGCTAAACCTGATCTGATGACCTGCATCCAACATCCATTATTCGTGCCTTCGGGATTACGTAACGTCCCTTGCAGGATGTGGGACCGGGAACATGCACGACAGTCAGTGCATTTACCACTTGGGCATCTGGGATTTGTACACGTGTTATGGTGTTTTGTATGTGGACTGTACTACGGCTGTTACTCCATACTGCAATCAAATGTGTAACTCAGTTAGTTTACATATGGATGAGACCTATTAGTGGTATGTCCAAGTGATGTTTAATGGATGTGCTCCAGCATTGGTAATGTATGTCACAGTGAGCCACACACTATAATGTGCTACACCTTCACCCAACCATAGGTGGAGCATGCTGGGGTGACGGATACCTGTCATGGGTACTCCCCATGGTTTGCCACCACATCCTTGATTACATTATATGGAGCCCCTCATTAACACACCAGGTAAGCCATGCAGAGTGTGTGGAGAACAGTGATTACACACATGGTTCCCGCAATTGCCTCTGCTCCACTGAGGGACAGTTGGTTAATCGATGTGGTGGTGACAGCAGACACTGTTTGCCTTGGTTGATGAATGGCCTCTGACAATCGGACGTGTACCTGCCGATGTACCTAAGAACCTATACATACAGTATCAACATATGCTGTTAGGTGTGTGTACTGTTCAGGTGTTGACATTCCTTGTTCCAATAGCTGTTGTGTGTGCAATGGTTGAGGGCTGCCTATGTAGGATTCACACAATAAGCCACCTATACATTACACTTTACAGGTGGTTGCGTGTGTGTGCCATCCAGTTTACTGTGTGTGCAGGTGGAGAAGTGTGTCAGTCCGTAGGGGCCTACACTGTCAGTGTATGTGCTATACGTTCCCTCTTTGCCAAGGCGTGGGCATATTGGGCATGCCTCCATCTGCCTACTGGGGCTGGCACAGGGTGTTCGTGGTCTGAATCCCTCTGTGTCTGTGATGGCCTTGGCAATTGCGGTGGGCTGTGAGGGCCTTCACCATTATGTCCCTGCTGCAGCTGTTTCTGCAGGATCATATTATGTAGCATGGCACATACTATGAAGATGTGGGCACATGTGCCTGGAGAGTACTGCAAGGCTCCACCAGATATGTCCAAGCAACGGAACCGTGATTTCAGCATCCCAAACACATGCTCTATGATGATTCTTGTTTGTGCGTGTGCCTCATTATGGTGTTCTTGCATGGGTGTGTGTGTATTTCTGATGGGAGTCATTATCCATGGCTCCAGTGCATAGCCAGCATCCCCCACAAGGTGGTCATGTGGGATGTCCCCCCTGAGAAATACCTGATACAGCTGTGAGGCATGCCAGATGTGGGAGTCATGGTAGCTTCCAGGGCTGTCGGCACACACATCCATAATAATGTCCTGGGCATTGCACACAACCTGGCAGTTGATGGAGTGGTATCCCTTGCGGTTTATGTAGCGCCTACCATGCTCACCGGGTGGTGACTTGATATGTATGCGCGTGCAGTCTATCGCACCCAGTATCTCTGGGTAGTGTGCCACCTAGTGGAAGAGATGCATATTGCTGGCCAACTCCTCCTGAGTTTGGGGGAAGTAGATATGCTCATTGGCATGTGGTAACATAGCATCCAGGAAATGGTGTAGTACCCTGGATGCTGATGCCTGTGAGATCCCCATTATATTGCCAGTTGGCCTTTGAAAGGTACCTGTGGCTAGTATTCGCAAGCTTACACATACCTTCGTGTCCACTGGGATGGGTTCCCCACTGTTGTGTCTGGAACTCAGGCGTGGCCAGCACAGCTCAACTATTTGCTGTAAGATATCCCTGTCCACCCTGTAATGCTCTACTATCTCCAGATCATGTAGCCCCTGGTAGTTTACCCTTGGTCTGAACACTCTTCTCCTCCTCTGGAGCCTGCGGTGGTTGTCAGCATCATCCTCCATAACACCTTCAGTTTCTAACACATGGTGATGAATCACAGCTATGGCAGCTCCCAACATGTACATTGTAAAAGTTCCCCATCTGTTTACACCGATGGTGCAGTGTTTGGGAATACACAGGTGTATGTGAGGTGCCTTCACACTTTATACTATTGTGCTGTGAACACTGATGATATCATAGAGTGTGTATGTACCATTGGAGCTACAGGGTATCTTATGTGTTTTACCACTGGTACTGCTATTGTGGTGCCTTTGGTGTTGAATTACATTTGGCTGCCGTAGATTATCTCTTGCCCTTCCCTTAACATTTCTTAACGTTTCCCCTCCCATTTTCTGGCATGCATCCAGCAGCCTGCTTTCATGGCTTATCTTATGACATGTGTTCTATGGCCAATCTACTGCAGGTTTGCTTTGCTCTGCTATGACAGTTCTCTTTTCTTTGCAATCCGACACCTCCCCTATCCTGTTCTGCAGGTTGCTGCGAGCAGACTTGTTAGCTGCCATCGATTGCCCACTGTGAGTTAATAGGTGTTAATTGCTCAGTTGTACTCCAATTACCCTACTGCGGCATTTTCTTATTTTCTTCCCCTATCCTTCCTGTTTGAGCTATGGTGCGCAGCGCGTGCATCCGCTTACCGGGTTTCGGGCACGTTTTCATCCGCATACACATGCGCTTTCGGGCACCATATGTGCTCTCAGCTAAACGATGCTATACCTACATCCCCACCCCTATCCTGCAGCTTTGCTTAGCAATGGGTAGGCCGGATTTGCATTGCTTCAATGTGCTTACAGCTACGGTGGCACACCCCACTGCTGATGTCATGTATACCTCCAAACGACTCCTCGGTGTTGTAGCACTGCGCTGTATGGTACATCCTTAGTCCGGCGGGACATTTGCAATTCACTATTACTTGCCTTATTTTCATTGCATTGACTACTAATTCATAGTTACCATGCCAAACACTGTCACAGACCCTTAGCAACCCTTGCAGCTGGGTTGTGGTGTACCATGCATACCATTGAGTATTATGGTGAAATCATGATTTGTATTACACTGCGATTTTATGACATTTGTGTATATTTTCCTTGTGTTCCCGTTTGCGCACAAATGCCCTGCGGTTGTACTTTGCGTTACTGTGGACATGACATTAAATGTTGTTTTTTAGGTGTTGTGCATCGTTTCTTATGCCATTGGCTGTATATTTAGCCACTGGCATATGTTAACTTAGTAATACATGAGTCTGGTTCGCTTTCATAGCTCCGATGTTCTGTTTGGCAAAATGTAAACCGTTTTTTTTTTTTTTGGTTTACATTTCTGTGGGCTTACGCTATGCCTGCACCACTTCATGAATCACTATGTACCTTCATTTGCATGGTGCAGTACTGCGCATGGGGTGATTAGCATACCTGTGCCGAGGGCTGCACAGATATGGAGTATGCTGGTAGTGCACGTGGAATTGGATCGTACCTGAATCGCTTGGCGGCCATATTTGGCGTTATACCACCTATGCTACGCCTGCACCTGGCGCAAGCTTCATGAAACCCGGGGATAATCTAAAGAGTCTAAGGTAAGATAAGATGACTACTTCATATCAGTTATGCTATCTATTAACAGACAACAATAAAGATAACCTATATTAAATCTTTTAATATATTTTGTTTCAAAATCAAAGCATCCACGTGGAAGGCCAGTTTTCAAATCACTTACCTTTCTGGCAGTTAAAACAATATTCAATATGTTTGAACCTCTAGTCCTCACTGTAGCCAATTGTGTCATGCTGACAAATATATGCATGTGAATAAATTCTCTTTCAAGTACAGATTTTGCTAGATAATCATTCCATAAAATTCCTGGGTAATTAAAATCCCCTAGGAGTAAAATATTCTTATAATTAAATACTTTTCTAACTGGTCCAAAAAACCCAAGTGGATTACATTAGTCATAGACGGTAAAAAGAGCAAAAAACACAGTTAACATGACCAAAGTAAAAATAAAAAAGTTTTTTATTTTTACTTTGGCCGTGTTAATTGGTCTTTTTGCTCTTTTTTATTTATTTATTTATTTTATTATTTTTATTTTTTTTTACTTCATGTTAATGTGAAAATGTTGGTTGGTGAAGACAGATGCACCTGTCAAACTGGTAAGCATGGTTGGAGTGCTACATGAGGAGAGTCAAACAGACAGGCAAGAGATCTGTGAAGTAGTAATCTAAGGGGCATACAGCTGATGGGAAAACAGTGGCAACATCAAAAGTGGAAAAAAGATTTTAAAGTAAATGGGTAAGCTTGTAGCATTACAAAGCAGCAACTAAGGGTAGAAGAACACTAAACTATATAGGAAGAGGAATCTCCAGTGGAAAATAATACATTGTTATCCCTGTTAAAGATAATTTGATCATCCAACTTGGAATATTTATTTAATTAGCTTTGTTGACTGAATTAGTCCCACTTGGAGATCCAATATGCTATTCATCCTGATTGTGGTAATATTTACAGGGTACAATGAATATCTCTTAATCTTTTTTTTCACTAGCTGTATTTTAGATGTTTTACGTCTACCTGACCTACCACCAGATCAAAGGAGTTGTTTCCCCTGAGAACAGTAGTTTGAGGAAATACATTTTTTTCATGGAAATGGGGACTGTTGATTGGAATAGCTTTAATGGAAAGGTAGCAATCTTCAAAAAAGTAATGACAGGAAAATGAAAGCATGGAACTGATAGAACACGGTTCATGTGCTGGGTGCAATTAAAAAAAAACTTTTAGTACATAGGATTTTTATATTATCCAGAAGGTAATTAATTAAGCAGACTTGGTAGGGGGTAAGCTGTCCTTATCTGCTACTAAAATCTATGTTTCTTGGTTTCTTTTAGATAATGATTGTCATCCTTCTGGTGTGTAGGAAGGAAAACAGGAAAAGGGGCAGATATGATTTGATATGCTGAAGACTGGTAGCTGTGGGTACCACCCAGTGTTCAAGTGTCCTCAACACATCTAACTCAGTCTGTAGAAAGAGACTAGTTTAGGGTAGATGATTTATTTTCTTAAAATGCTGACTATGATAAATCAAGATACTTTTTGTGTTCTGAATTCTGACTATTTATTCACCTGCTTTTTCTCAGGTGAGTTTAATAAGACCATTTCCAGTTATTTGCATAGCAGAAATTTACCTTTTTGGTATCTGATATTATTGCAGATTTAGTTGCTGGGTGCCCGTAAGCCCTGTAACTTTGAGAAATGGCAGGGGAAGTGTGCAATAGTGTCATACATTGTGTGGTATTGAATATTCTAAACAAGTACAGACCTTTGTGCATGTATTATGTTTGCAGATTCCAGTTATGGAAAAGATTTGCAGGCAGCAGTCAGATTAGAATTGTTGATTTTGTAGTTTTCCCCTCTCCATACTGGGATTGTGGCAGTTTTATTTGAAATTGACTGAAGTCAGAAACCTCATTACTTTGTACATAAGTCAGTCCTTGAAGTTTTTAGATACCTTATATAGAGCAGGTCTCCACTGATTTTGTAAACCATATAAAATGATTAGTCTTTGTTAGCTTTCCTGCTGTTTGATTAAGATGAACATGTTTGCCTCCAACAAGTTTTTAAACGCTCTCTATGTACAAGCAGATATCTTGTGTTGCATCCGCCATATATGTACAGTGCCTCAGTGAACTGCAGAGAAAGGAGCAGATGAGAAAGGCTCATAGAAGAGGTGATATATTCCTCTATGTAGGAAACACATTTCTTTACTTGCTTAGTGGGCATTTTGCCAGATGATATCAAAGGTGCTCTAACAGACAAATACAGGGTTATTGGATATAGCAATTTAAAATGTATTTCACAAATGCTTGGTTCAGCATAAGCAAAAGTGTGTGTGTGTGTGTGTGTGTGTGTGTGTGTGTGTGTGTGTGTGTGTGTGTGTGTGTGTGTGTGTGTGTGTGTGTGTGTGTGTGTGTGTGTGTGTGTGTGTGTGTGTGTGTGTCTGTATGTGTGTGTGTGTGTGTGTGTGTGTAGCATCACATAAGACAGTTAATGTGCTAATACTTTTTCACTGTATAGCAGAAGGCTCAAGCTGCATTGCATGCATTACATGCATTCTAGAATCCTTATTTTGAGATTATGTGGCTTCTCAGATCAGGACAAATTAGCACTAGCACAAATGCATGCTTGCTAAAGCAAGGTGTTAGACCTGACCCTACTTGGAGGGTGATAAATGTCATGGTTTTGACATAACTGAGACATAGCTCTAATCATAACCTACATATTGTGAATGATGCTCTATTAAAACAGATGTTAATAAATACAAATGTGCAAAGTATTGATGAAAAACTCTCCAGTATGTTAGTAATGAGTATTAGGTTACTTAAAGTTTACCGGAACGTTTTATAAAAGAGTCTTTGGGAAATGACAGAAGATGTATCTATGATGCATGGCACAGGACACAGAGACAGCTCATTATCCTGACAATGAATCTACAAAAACAAAAAAGGAAATAGAAATAAAAACAAAAAAATTCATTTCTTGTGTCTTTCCTTACAATTTTATGTCAAAGAATAAAAACATGACCTAGACCTAGTAACCAAGCACAGGTCTCATAAACATGACACAGTAGATGCTCTCTATCTTCCACAGTGAATGCAGGTGTAATGGAGGCATTTTTCTAAATTGGGTCATTATCTTCATCTTCTCCTGTTGTCTAAAAGCAAATCAGATAATCATAATTGAGTTGATTCACCTCAGCAATTTCTAGTTTAACTACAAGATATTCCTTTGCTTGTGTGTGGAGTTAATTATTTCAGAAGTATCTTTTACATATCATTTATTACTACTGTAACCTTTTGTTCCTTTTCAAGTAAGCATTTAATTTTTCAGAAAATGTGGTCATTAATGAGCTCTGCATTTAGTGTGAAGGAATTGCTTCTATTACGTTCATAAAACCAAAAAGGAAGTAGAAATTGTGCAAGCAATAAAATCAGTGATAAATGCAAAGCTACATAAAAAACAAGAAAAAGAAAAAGAAATGTCCTGACTGTTGTTAAATTAATTATAAAAATGTGGCATGTTCTAGCATTGAGAATGCTTTCATCTAAAATAGGCAGACTAATACTCACTAATAAGCAGGGATGGATGGCTAGGTGTGGAAAAATAGCATGTGCTGTACTATACAGTATAGTCAACAGAAAAATATACACTCTGGCAGACACTGTGAGTCATAAGGCCTTTCTCTACTCAGATAATTGTATTGCATTAACTTTACAGTAAATGAACAAAATGAGCAGTGTGATAGCTGAGAACATTTGTGAAAAAACACAGAAATCGCGTTAAATTATATATTTCACTGTAAGGGCTTTTACAGAATAAGTGTTGCAGATGCTTTTTATACATACAAGATTGGGCCCTTATGAGCATTTCACTGAGCAGGAATAAAAAGGACCTCAGACCCAATTCATCTTAAAATGGCAGCTATCAACAAGTCAGAGAACAACAAGAAAATGGGAGTAGAGTAGGGTATTTGGAATGCTGACGCTTAGGAAATGCATTAACAGTGTCTTACAGCTCAGGCTGGCTCCAAGCACTGTATATACCTGATATTTCAAAGATTTCCAGTTATATTTTTTCACACAAGAGAAGCTTACTTCAAGTAATGTAGCAATGAAAGTTAGGAAACCCTGTGATCACATTAGTAATACCATTCTTGAGGAAGGATGGTTTACTGTGATTTGTAGAGGTGCACTGTGCTTCTGTGTAAGACTTGCACAACTAAACTGCACTGTGTAGTGACACAGGGAGACAGTGAATACCCAAATGAAAACATGCAACACTTTATGGGGAGCTAACCATACATCATACACAATCAGAAGAGTTTTTGGTATCCCTGATTCCTGGTGTAGTGGATGGTGACATCAGGATAGACCCACCCCCACATTTTTTCAGTGGATGATGCACTAGGATTTTATCTCTTAAGTCAGATTTCTGTACATTTGCACTGCACATACACATTATAGGTGTCCCACAGCAAGTCTTAGCTATGTATTGATTTAGGTACAGTAGATATCCAGGCATATCAGCATGGCAGCAGACGTAATATAGCTTGTTTGACACATCCTGCATGGACACCCTTAACATACATGCCTTCAGAGGATGGCTGTAGCACAGATGCCCATTCTAATGAGTTGTTTACTGTTTATTCATAAAGCAGAACATTGATACCGTGATATTTACATTGGCTAGTGCACAACAACAGGCTGATGCTGAAACCTGTACTTGAGCTATGATGATAATGAGATATAGATATCTGAGTAACAGACTGACGACACAGTAGCAGTAACGGTCTACATCCTGAGAGTGAATGCATGCACAAGACAGGCCATAATTGTGGTCATCCACACAGGAACATATGCCCTATGGCTCCTGAAATTATATTTGGCAGTGGATTCGCACATTGTGTCTGATGTACATATACAACTATTCCACAGTCTTATAGGGTACCTAATGCTGTCACATTTCACAGGTTGTCCCTGACATACCTACAGTAATTAGGATCAATCAACATAAGCATTCTAAAGTACAATCTGCTACAACCCAGTCCAACATAGACCTCCTTGTTGCGTTATGTGGCATCCAAGAGGATAAAGAGTTAGGGACGTGACACTGATTGGTCTTTTACAATGCCTGGTGGTACAAAATGCAATTATGTCCATCTCCATATTGAAGATTACCAGTACAGCTCTAACTCACTTGAAATGTTGTTCAATGTTGGGAGAAGACACCTTCTGGAAAGCCACATGGTGGCCTTTGCATAGCCTGTCATCACCTGCATCTGGATGTATCCATCCTCTATTACCCTCATTGTGAAGACTGTGACTCTAATCCTAAAGTAGCAGGGCACCTCATGTGTGGACCTTCTTAGATCTCATTTCTGCAATCATAATCCATTCCTGCTGAGGGTACACAAGTCCTAATGCAATGAGACAACATAGTGGCCATAATGGTCATGTAGTGGCACCCCAAACATATTGCAGGAGCAAATTGTATCTGACATAAAATATTTTACTTATTTATTGACATGTATTTACCAGGAAAGTCTGACTGGGGACAGGTGCCCTTATTCTATGGTGTCTCTGGAAGAAAGCCACCAAGGTATCATATTTAATTTAATCAATTTTTACAATAACTAATTGTATAATGCAATTTTAGTGAATACATAGCATAATAATATGACAATTTTATTGATATTCACAAACATTAATACAGAGCATTGTGCTGAGAATTTACATACAGGATAAGATAGGTAGGACTAATTTAAGAACTAGAATAGATCCTGCTATTAGAAGGGAAAGCAAGTTTAATTGTTACTAGAGAAGTAACAATGGAATGATAATTTGGTTGTGCTAATTAGAAGGAGGTATAGTAGTTTAAGAAGGACAATAAAGTGAGGTATTAGATGGGGATAAGCAGGTTAAGTGATTTAGTGTTTTAAAGGAGTTATAAGAAAGGTAATAAAGGGTGTTAGAGAGCTATGTCCCAGATGAAGAGCAGGGACAAAGCCAGGAGACAACGAGGAAGTCTTTTAGTAATAGTTTGAAAACAAGAATGTGTGAGATAGACCTGATTGGTATAGGAATTTTGTTCCAAGTTCTAACTACATTGTTGGAATAGAGACTGCCCTCAGCAGCTCTTTGTAGTTTGCAGATGGCAAACAGTTGTTTGTCATTTGACTAAAGGGGGGGGTGATTTGGAAGGTAGTATTGGAGTATGGGGCTAATTTCTGGTCAGGCACATGGAGCATACATGATATTATGGCTTAAGATGATCTAAGTGTAAGATAGGTGGTGAGGAAGTCTGCACTAGTTAAGTGTTTTTAGTGCTAACCAGTGGTGGGTCTGGTAGCCTTCACCTCTGCAACAGGCCATGTTCACATAGTGAGGCTACCACCCATCACAGGAAAACATAGTATATGGCAAATAATAATTACACTGAGACTCCATCACAGTCTCTTGTGATAAGCTTCCCACTTTATGTGTGTAGATAGGCAGTTGTCATTATGTCCCTATTCACCTGTTCACATGACTGGTATAACCCACTCTACCCTCCCTCCTGTGTTGTAAATGTGTAATGTTGAATGCACATTGTGACTTAGGCTGATATTTAAATTGCTTGCATCATGTTTGCTCTGTGTAACACTGCAATGTCACTGTGTGCTGGTGAGAGCGCATACATCTGGATGAGATGTAATTTCATTGCCTAAGCTGATAGGTACTGCACTCATTGCTCTCTGATGTATGTGTGTGCATATATTTGTGTGTCATGTGTATGTCTGGTCTAACTGAATCAGTATCCTGGGATTGGCCTGCCTGTCTCCTTGCCACCATATTATTGAGCATGCAACACCCTAAGAACATTCAGCTTGCTGTGACTGAATCATATTGGAATACCCCTGCCCCCCCTGCCCCCCACCCCAGCAAATCAAGGTAACAGAAGCAGGTTTTGAGCAGGCCAAAGACATGCTCTATGATGATGTGGGGTTTGTACACACATGATGTTATACTGTAGCTTAGACATACTGTATGGGTTTCATATGTGTGTTGTAAAGCAGGGTTCCATCAGATATCTGGTATAATCTACAACATAGTTTGAACATTTTGTGACTTTACTACACATGGATGCATTAGATATGTAGCCATATAGTTTTATATTAGTTACAGTGCTTGTATGTACCAATTAGATGGCCCTGTTGGATTTCAGTATGCATGAAACAGTGATATAGCAGAGATGTGTACCATGTATGTGCATCATCAAAAAACTGCCTGGGCGCTGTTTGGATATGCTGGTTATGATCACACACACATTACACACTACCCGGCAGTTCACAGGATGGTAGCCATGTGTAGGTCCACAGAATCAAGCAGTGTCATGGACTAGCAAATTCTGATTCCTAATATTTGCTACAGCTTTTAGCATTCTTGCTGCATACACTGATGAAATTATCTGTGTGCTTTGTACTTTTGTATGTAGGTGAAAGCTGCACAATTTTCTCTGGAGATAACTATGAATCACCATTATATTCACCTTGTATACATTTTAAGACCATTGGAACTTCATTTTATTAACCTGTTTCCTTTACATTTCAGTATGCAGCTATTTGTATGTATTTTCCATTGTCCATTTGGTCTCACAGCTCCAGATTATGGATCAGCATTAACCTGTGCCAGTCTGTGGGTTGCCATTCCCTGTGCAAGCATGTGCTTGATACTACACAACTAATTTCTGAATGGTCTTGGTGTATTCTCTGGTCTGAGTAATGCATTATCCTGAAAAAGGCAAAACACATGTGTATCTGAGGGAAGCAAGATTACCCATCTGCTAATCTTTCTGCAGTCGTAATGAAATTCAGTGTGTCTACACATTGATAACTGCAATGTGCTAACCATTAGGTAGCTACATTTAAATTGTATTCAACATTTCCTGCCATTGATAAGACTGCAGGAATTATACATCACAGTTTCACACAACAGAGAGGGACCTGACTATGTATATCTAACAGTTTACTGCAGAAGGATAGGGTTGTGAGCTGCTAACTAGCTTCATCTTGTAGTCCAGGGTTTATTTTTTGCTTATTCCCTCATCAATCATGGGTATGAATATATCACTTATCAGACATTATTCCTGAGTCACCATATCACCATTGAAAAGAAACATGTGCCTTACTAAGTATATCTGGTTGACAATAAATAAATAAACTAAACAAACAAATAAACAAAAAAGAACACCTAGTTGGGCTTTGCAAATGCATTATCTGTCTGGTAATCTGGGTAATCATTTTCTGAAATAGAATAATTGTTATGTGCAGAGTGGAAAGGTGGAGGGTTTCCATCCTCCATTCTTCTTTGTAATAATGAAAACCTCCTAAGAATGTCTTTAACTCAGATATTCACTTTGAAGGTGTTACATTTTACAAAGCTAAGACAGTTGGGCATCATACTTTGGTATCATACTTTATGATAAAGAATACTAGCTGCCATTGAGATTTATTTCTTCTTAGACTGTGGATACTCTTTTGTGCACTGTTGCCTCATTATAAATGCAGCCCACTGAGAAGTTCATAGTGCCCAGACAAAAATCCATCTTTTACATATATTTTTGTATGTATTTCTGGGCAGTGCAAGATAAATGTCATTTTCATATAAAGCACCTGTGTGTATATGTATTATATGGGGACAGTCTGTCATTGGAAAATTCTTTTTCCATGTTTTTGTTTAATTAACTCAACATTTTTTATTTGGATCTAGGTCATTTCCTCAAAGGAAACATAATTAACACTGAAATATATTATACTGGCTGGGAAAACTACGTGGCAACTGATTCAAATGTCACTGACTTCAGTGATGGAAATGCCAGTGTAAAAAATCATACTCCAACCCATATAATTTTTAAGGACACCACCTGCTCCCTTAGATAACAATGCTATTCATAATGTATCTTACAAATTTTGCTCAAATACAGGCATTTATTCAAATTTGAGAGACATCATCCAGACTCACAATACAATAAGTTTGCCACTTAAAGTCACACTTTCCTAAGCCTATACAGATTTTCTTTTTATACTTCCATTAGCTGATTTTCCACAATCAATAATAATGTATCTGCTGCAACTCATGTAGTTTAACTTATAGGAAACTCAAACCAATAAACATTTTTTTAAAAATTGCTATTTTGTAAGGAGAACAAGCCTAGTACACCCTCCACCTCCACCCATAATGTATATATATCAAAACAATTGTCATACAAACAGTGAAGAAAGGAGAAATTCTGAAAACAAAAGTAATTACTGCTCTGTTGCACACTTCAAAACTGTATTAGCAGGGATTTGCTATGGAAAAGAAGAGATCATAGAGTTGAACAGTGGAGACTTGAACTCAAACCCAATGAATCTTGTCTGTTTACACAAAATGAGGTTAAGGGAAGCCACAGTAAAATAGTATGCACAAGACATGTATGACCTATTTTATCCTCACAGGTTTTTTTTTTTCTAAACACAGTGACAGTCAGCTTTACCCATTCACGAGCTTATTAGAATCAACTTTTAGGTCACTGCCAGTTTTGAGAAAAATAATATTCCAGCTGCAGAAAATGGCTTCAGGGTACACATTTGCTCAGTGTGATTGAAAAAGTCATTCCTGTTTTTGGTCACTGAGCTGGTTAATCAGAAACAATATTTTAAGTTCTACTAATGGCACTATTCTAGAGAGTAGCATTATTGTGGAATTGAATGACTACTGTGTTAATATATCTGTTGTTACAATGTCTAAAACGGGATGTCAAAATTAGAGGCAAAACTAGAGGAAAAAATAAACTAAAATTGAGCTAAATTGAATGGTTTGCCCAAGTGCTAAAAAATGTGAACTTTACTTAGTCATGTCCACATAACAACTAACTTTAGGGCAAAGTGTGAACTGTAGATTTAACACCACACATTGATTTGGTTAGAAGTACAAACTTTAAAAGTGTACATTTTTAAGGAAACACCACCTCTAGACTGATTTTCATTGTAAATGTATTACTAGTTTTCTGAGTGAATGCCAAAAAAAAGGTTGGTTTGAAAGAAAGCCAGCCACAAGACCAGATGATAGTGGCATTTTACAAAAGTAATGTTGCATGATTGTTTAGAGGTAGATTCAAATTAGTAGCAGTACTTTGAAGTTGTTCTGCAGTTTTTTTTTTGACAGGAGAATCTATCAGAAATTAATCCAAAATACCACAAAAAACAACATTCACTGAACCAAAATATCATAAACAAACAACATAGAAGGCAATGCACCACTTTATTTCCTGGTACCACTGCCTTTCGCCTTCAAGAGATAAATCACACAAAACCCAACGACCTCAAATACACTCTATAATTGAATAATTAAAAGCTTATATAACACAATTTTTGTGTGATTTATCCTTTGAAGGCGAAAGGCAGAGGGACCAGGAAATAAAGTGGTGCATTGGCTTCTACATTGTTTGTTTACTAATCCAAAATAATTTTACCTTGGATTATACTACTAGTCACAACTTGGATTATTTTTTAACAAATAACCTAGGAATTTTTTTGCATTTTTCTGTTTAACGTGGATATTTGGATACCTAAGAAAAATAAGGTCTTCAAAGCCAACTTCACAGGAATCTTCACTAAGAAAGGACATTTGTCCATTGCTTAACACAGGAATCATCTTAAAAACTGATAATTTGATCAATAACATGGAATTTGATCCAGATTAATAATACTGAGCCTTCTCTAAATGAGATTGAAGGCAGGTTGGTAGAAGAAGAAAAAAATAGTTTTGCTAAAGTAAAATGATTGTCTGTTAAAGAAAGTAGACAATCTGAACAACAGGAAATGCAGAAAGAAACAACCTTAGTACATTTTGTTTTTTTTTTAATTTCACATTTGTTAACCGGGTTAGTCCAGCTGAGTTTGCAAACAAACCCATTTTCAGTGGAGACCCAAGGGGAAAAGCCCCAGCAAACATAAGTAAAGATAAAGTGACAATATACAAATATTAGACAACTACAATATAAAATAATTGTAAAACAGAAAAGGTTATTTACTATTTGCATTGCATTGATAGTAAGCAATCAATTTTCAGTGGAGACCCAAGGGGAAAGAGCCCCAGCAAACATAAGCAAAGATAAACATACAGGACTAAAACTATTAAAAATAACACTGCAAATACGAAATTAATTATAAAGAGAAAAACAAAAGAAAAAATTATGAACATTAAGGGCTGCACTGAGAGCAGTGGTCTAAAATTTACTACATATGAGAGTAAAAAAAAAAAAAGATAATCGTTCAAAAGAAGGACAATGTATAGACATTGATAGGAAGTGGAGGGAAAAAAGATAAATAGTGTGGAGAATGGGAGGCGGGAGAGAAAGGAGGGGCTATAGTCAGGCTATAGTAGTACAGCTGAGGGTTTAGGAGGTTCTGGAGAATTTGGAAAGAGAATATAATTAATTTTCTCACTACCTGGATTCCAAAAATACAAAAGTTCAAGAGACTTTTCCAAATGACACCAGATGATCTGACATATCATTTATAAATCAACCTACCAAACATTATGGTTTAAATGTGTATTCTACTTAGGCAAACAGCATATTCTAAGAGCTAGTTGGTTAAACCATCCGCCTAAAGTGGAATCTAGTGTTATACAATTTAACAATGATTATTCAGTCAAAATAATGGAAAGAGAAAGGCTTGCTGGTCACTAGTTCAAATTATTTTCAGTAGTTTAAAACATTACAGAATGTTTGGGAAGATAGAGCATCTACTGACAATCTGTTTCCTAATAAGAAGGAGATAAAGAATATTGTTGTTCCTATCCATTATAAGAATGGGCAAAGCAGTAAACAGTTATAGAGATTAAGAATCAAAACAAGTAGAAGATAAAATAATTAGCACAGACACTACAAAAGAGACTGAAATCTGGTTATGAGTAGAAAGTAAAAAGGATGCGTTTGTTGCATGCAATTTGTTTCAGCAACGGTTTATAATACATGCATAATGTTCGTTTGTTTACTATTGCCCTCATGGTACAGGCCTTACTCAAAAAGAATTCTTGGTCCATTGACCAATAACGAAATGGTAAGTAAGTTAGTAAATGAATAAATAAATAAATTCAGGCTCAGACAGGTAGAAAAAGAGAATACATAATGACTTACTGTCTTTTCCAGCTGTACATTTCATGTTTGAGTAAGAAGTATGGTTTTTGATGATGAATAATTTATTTTTCTAGTAAGTGGGAGCCCAGAGGATGTCAGGGCCCTGATTAGTTGCTCAGATTACACCCCCCCAGCAACGTCTCTGAGAGTGTACAGTGTTAAATTTTGTCTAAGCCCATGTCTAATACTCCACACATTTAAAGTGCCAAGTTTATATATTGCACAGATGGTTTCCACTTAAATTCTTCTCTTCTCCCTGCTCTCTACACACACGTATCTTGTTCTTCAGGACTTTTATCAATTTCATTTTTTAAGATAGCATACTTAATTTCCTAATCAGTTTGTCTTTCCAGTTTCACTTCAAAATTTTTGTTCTTACCTTTTCGTTTTTTAGGAAAATAAATGTTCGATCCTTCTGTAATATGCCATACTGACTTATAACCATTTCCCATTTTTTCTGTTTGTGCAGATTCATTCATATTCCCCTAATTATCTGCATTCTCAAGAACATTTTTCCTTTCTTTTGTACAAGCATTTCCTTTGAGATCTCATATACCTTGTTGCTTAAAATATAATTATTTCTACCTTTTTAGTATTTTTTCATTTCATCCTTATTAAACATTTTAATACCAGAAGTACATGTCCCATGTCTGTAATCCATGTATGCTGCAAAAATAAATTAACCAATACCACTTTGCTCTTTACTAGCATTCACTAAACTCCCAAAACATATATTTAATATTCTGAAACATACAATTTCATCACCAAATTTCAAACATCTACTGCTGCCTAGTGCACAGACTGGTTCCTGTTCTTACCCAATAAATATTATAGTCAGAAAATTTGTATTTATTTATATGTGTGACTAGTTATTCATGTCTGTTAGCCATATGCAGTTTAAAGGTAAACTTCATCCCATGCCTATCTTCTGAAACCAACAGCTAACTTAGACTTAATTAAAAAGAATATATTTTAATTAGCTAAATTAGATTATTAATATCTGTCCTTTCACTGTAAAACAGGACAGGAATCATTTTACTGAAAGGTCATGACAGGAAAAAAGGCATAAAATGTATAATCACATTATCACTTTTCATTTCTTCCCACATCTGCAAGAAATAGTTACAACAACTGTAAAGACAACATACTTATTTTAGATAATGTCCATTGGCACACCTGCATATGCATAAAGGTCATTACATCTAAACTAAATAAAAAAGTTGAAAAGCTCTGTCTGAAACAGCTGTATAACAAGTCAGCTATTTCTAGTGAAAAGCATTAACTATTGCTGCTGTTATGATTGTTCACTTTAGCTTTAAATTTGATTCTTCAACAACCTGCTCAAATGTCCAGTGTGTGTTGATCACATTCACTAGCCTAGGTCATAATCTAGTCTGCCTCTTTAATGCTGTTGCTATGAGTCATTCTACTTCATTTTGTCCTCTGAATCAAAAACCACAGTGTTGATGCCATTGCAACTATTTATTATATACAATAGACAACATTAAAGATGCCACAGTATTTGTCATATAACCATAATATAAAAATAACCAAATAACCATTAACTCAGAGCCAGTTAGTGTGACCAAGCCTAATCTGCTTATGCTTTACAAGTCTGAGTGCCTAACCCAAGATACCTCAGACCTGGTTGTAAGGTCCTTTAAGTCTTGTCTACCAACATAAACAGCTCTCACCATGACCAATGGTTAAAATGAATCCAGCTGCTGTGAGTGATGAGAGCAAGGGGTGGGGGGGGGGGTGGGGGGGCACAAGGCAGCCACCAACCCAGCATGCCCACATACTATTCCCCCCAGTGGCCTCATTTCCATTGTACCCATGAATACTAAGGCGGTCAGAGCAGTTGTATATTAAAAATTTCCTGGCTGGCCAGGGAAATGTCAGAATTAAATAAACCTAAATTACTGAAATGTACCCTGTTACTACTTTAAAAATCACAGTCTAACATGTCAAGATATTTGTAATGGGTGACTTGAAATCTAATCTGGCTGGCCACACATGACACTCTATGGCTGATAAAATGCCCGGGCCTCTCGATTGCTCCTAAACTCCTGGCACCTTCCCAATGGATTACTGTCACAATCATTGATCAAAATAAAACCAGCTCTGGATATAGTGTGTGGAGACTGTGTAGATCAGAGAGGATTCTAGCTAGCAAAATTTTTTTAGGGACCATCGTCAAGTCATTTCCCCTGAGGAGGATCATGAGTGCCTTGGACAAAAAAAATCTGTTGTAAGCTGCTGCTAAATCTCTCAAAACTGATGCCATAACAACCCTGAAAAACCAAATGAATGAACTAACTAATTGTCCTGAATTAAAGAACTAATGAACCTGGCTGGGCAAACCAAAGTTTGGACTGCAGATCTCTTGATGAAAGAATGTCCCACCATCCTTATAACCTCTTTCCTTGAAACAAGAATGAAGTGAGAGTTAATTCCTGATGTAAGACAAGAAGGAGTCAGACAGCCACCTTCCTGTTCTTTACAAGACCTTGGCTGAATGACCATCCCTAGCTAAATCAGAGGCGCAGCCTATTCTAAAGGGGTGGGATGAATACCGCTAGGGATGTATGACTTGCCCATAAATAGACTTACATATTAGCAGATTGACCTCTGGCAACCTAAAAAGTTTACCGCCCTCGCAAATAAAATCTAAGCCTTTCTGGGAAACCCTGGGCGGATCATGTGGAGTGACCTGAACCAATAAACTGGAGAAGTGGCTAGGATCTGGGACTTATATAAGCATACTTGTTGCCCCTTGCGCCTTTGATCTGTTTTGGATTTCTTAACCCATATCAAAATGAATTAATTGTGAATCACAATGTCATCCCAGCAAATAGAATTTAATAGCTTGATAATATGAAAGGCACCGGAATATAAAGTAGCGAGCAAAGCAGCCAAACTAGAGAATGTACAAAAATCAGTAACTGTGTTAAACAACAGCTTAGCAATGATGATAAGGAAGTCCTATCCTATCAGCTTCCTGGCATCCTTTGTAGCCTCTCTCATATTCTCCCAACCTTTGATCATCCTGCCAGACAACCAATGAGTGGAGAAGTTCCTAAGACCAAATAACTATGCCACCCAGCCTAAAGCCAGTGAGTGGACCCAAAAGGTGTTTGGGGAATCTCCTATTGAGCACCTGAAAACCAGAAAATGCAAAACCAAGTGCAGCCCCCAGGCTCTACTGCCAATGGGCAATGACATATGAAATCTCTTGAAAATCTACACAGATGATGAATAAGCCTTCCCAGTGCTTCAGGCCCATTTGTCAGTAATAATGCTGCTATTCTTGCCCAATCAACCAGACTTCAAGTGGAATTGAGGTACCACTCAGTTCTACATTCTTGGCCAAGTGCTAAAACCTGGTGAACTGAAAAAGGGAAAGGCTAACAGCCATGTAATTGCAGTGGCTAGGAACATGCAAGCTAGAAAAAGACAAATTAATCCACAAGATCAGTAAAACTAGGAGCCTAATAATTGAATGGACCTATTTGGACTTAGAAGTACATTTGTTGAGTGCATGGACAAACCATAAAGTTGTCCAAACATGATGAAACCTTGCTATTATGTAATTTGTCCTTCCACACTAAAGTAGCTACCCATATAGGAAAGATTTCCAGGAAGGTGATGTCTTTCCTCCTATCTGCTGACCAAGACTCAGGCCATTTTTTCATGAACCAGCTGCCTTAGAAGTAAGCTCCCATGTTGATTCCCCAACCACATCAGTAAAAAGTTTGATATCACTGCAGGAAGCTCACAGTGACTGCCATAAGGGTACGTCATTGAATTGGTTCAAAAATGTGAACCAAAGATGGAGGTCTTTCTTGACCATTGTGGTCAGGTGAACCCAATGGTGCTTATATTTGTTAGCTTTCAGTAAGTTGGAAACAGACCAAAAAGAAGGTCCTGCCCAGCAAAATTGTCCTGTAAGCAAAATTCAGCAGGCCATGAAGATGCATGATACCCCTCCTTTGCTGCTATCCATTTTTTTTTACATTTTTTTAATATCTCCTTAGTTGAGGCCTTTTTCCCAGTGGCTGTAAGAGCTGCCATCAAATCCTTATTGGCCAAATTATCAGCACCCATAATGCACCAGATTCCTTCAGTATATACCAAGTCAAATATCTCCATAAATTCTCCTTTGCTAATCTTTTAACACTGGTGAGCACATGAGCCGTAATGTGGGACTCACGGGAGATGGGGACTGCAAGGGTTAGAGATGCCATGGGCAAAAAGAACTGAGTAACACTAATGTCCAGGTCAGCTGCAATGATGTCCTTAGTAGCAGCAACCATCTTGGAACCACTCTGTAGGTTGTGTAGTGGTGAAGATGAAGCCTAACCCATGTTAACCCCTCCTGGCCACCCAGACTAAATCAAATAATCAATACCTCTCTTCATCTGGTAAAGAATTAATAAACTCCTCCCGGTACTCCTCAGCATTATTACCTTCACTTTCTGGTGAAGTCTCTGTTGGGTTGCTGGGTTATCCATCAGACTGAAGACATCCCTTTCTGTCTTCCTTCTTGACCTCTTGGAAGGAGTGGGGCTATTAGCTTGCTCTTCCTTGGGATATGCCAGAACTCTCTTGTTGGTGTTCAGCCCTGGCTCATTGGACTGGGCCACCTCCAAGTCAGAAAGTAAACCTTGGGCTTCTTGTGAAAACCAAAGCCATCTATCCTTAAAAATCTGCAATGAAGAGTGACCTGCAAAATAAAAAAGAAAATGAAAAAGAAAATGATTAGTGCCATATTTACCAAACTGAAGCAATTGAGAAAAAAATATATATATATATATATATATATATATATATATATATATATATATATATATATATATGGGTCTACTTCATATGACCTAAATTTCATTTGACTGAAATTCATTTGACTGAGACCAAAACACTGAAATTTCAAAAGACTGAAAACTCATTTGACTGAAACTCATAACACTGACACATTAAAGTAAAAGGTATATGTCCCTTTCCCCACTATAGTGCGATCCTGGAGTTAGTATATATATATATATATATATATATATATATATATATATATATATAGTTGGGGGGTGGGGGGCACAGCCACCAACATTGGGGGTGTGGGGGAGAAGACCCCCACATAGTTTAGGTAAATATTGTTTTCTGCAAAGAGTTATTAATTGCAGTTATAAATATCCATGTGTATGGTTTAAAATGTATAAAGTATGTGGGGGGCTTCGCCCAGATTTTTGCTTGATATTTTTGGTCCATTTCTCATAAAATTATGGTTTTCTAGCAAATAGTTGGCAAATCATTGAGTATTTAAGTCAGAAAATATTGATAGAGATTTGAGTTTCAGACTTAACACTGTTCAGAAAATCTGTGTTAATGTAAAACTCGTTATTTTATCAACTTTCTAAGTTTGTAAAAATAATATTTAAAAAGTGTCCCTATTTTTGGTCCTTTGCCCCACCCCCATTATTTACTACTCTGTGACCTTTCCTCACCCAGTATCACACCATGTGGATTCCATGGAATGTGTTCTGTGTAACAGACACACTGGTAATGAACACAGAAGAAAATGATTTTCTCAGCAAATTATCAATATAGTCAATTCCCTTGGTGCATAGCATACCTCTCAACTGTCCAGAATGCCCAGGTTTTTGTCTCATATTTTTGGGATGCGTATGATCCTCATAAAAATTATGGTTTTCTGATAAATCACTGAGGAGTAAACAAACTAAATAATGTCATACTTTTGAGTTGTAGGCTTCATATCCTTCAGAAAATGCATGCTAACACAAAATACTGTCATTCTAACAACTTTCTAAGGTTAGAAAAGGAATTTTTTAAATCTGTGCCTATTTTTGTAAAGATGTCCCCCAGAATCTTTGACTTTAGTGTTGCAAGGCATGTTCCACATATAGGGTGCAGGGATTAGTGTAGGGCTGTAGGCCTATAAATAGGCTGCAGCTTAAGTTTCCCGGTTTAGGTCATGTAACAAAATGGCCACCTTGCCTTACCTAGTCCCAAGCAACCCCACTGCACCACTGATGGAAAAGCCAACAAGGTCCATTTGTAAAGGAAATACACGACTCCTTAATAAAACTGAACTGTTTTATTATGCAAACTGTCTTATAAAGTGCTTTTCATCTCACTTAAAAGTGAGGCTTCTTCAGATAAAATACAAGCATAGTAAAACCATGTATATACTAAGATGTCACACATAATTAACCAATCATCTCCCCTCCCTTATCCTGACTAGTCTTTAACCCTTACTAGTCCATGAATCTTAAGTAAAAAATATATAAGTATATATGTGCAAGTAGTACATACTTAAAAACTAGAAACACATTGCATCCTATACTTCTACATCCTCAATAAAAACTCAAATATGTATTGGGGAAAATATTTTTACCAAATGTGAAGAAAGTATTTGTAAAAGTATGCCTGCAGAGATCTTTTCCATTCCACACACATACTTTGTGCTATATGTACATATGTACTGCTTGCACATATCTGAAGAAGTCTGACTATTAAGTGAGATGAAAAGTGCTTTTTAAGACAGTTTGCATAATAAAACAGTTCGGTTTTATTAAGGAGTTGTGTATTTCCTTTACAAGTGGACCTTGTTGGCTTTTCCATCAGTGGTGCACAGTGTTCATGGTTCTTGATATTCCATTTAATTGTCCATTTGCCAAAATTCAGTCTTGTATACTAATGGAAAAGGTTGATATGAGTTCACCATCGTTTCTTCAAATACAGTAGCCATCCACAAAAAGAATTAGATCTTGATTCTGCAATGCGACATCTTTTAATCTAACCTAGCAGGAAGCATAGTGTTAAAACCAACTACACAGTTATGAGGGTCCTCTTCATACTCTGGAGGTATTAAAGAACAGCTCTGGAGAAGCTCTATTCTCCTACAAGGTTGCAAAAACATGGAACGCCCTCCCTCCCAACCTCAGGCTACAAAATCGCACAACCATATTTAAAGACCTTCTTAAATCATACCTTTATGCTAACCCTCTTTGCAACTGCAAAGACCCCACCTGAATCCTCACCCCACTGTTGGCAGCTTAACCCAAAGCCTCTGATGGTCACCCTACACTATCACCTATATGCATTGTACAATTTTTGTACATATTGTTAATATGTACTTATTTTTGAATGCCTTACATACACCTGCTGTACTAGTGCTGTATGGTATGTGATCTCCTGATTGTACTATTTAGATTGTTATTCAGTTAACTGTTTTCTGCCTTATATGTTAGCAGTCAGTCTTATGTAAGCCAACTCCTTATCTGCAATCAACTGTCACTCCATAATAACCTATGTATTCACACTGTAACGTCCTGGAGCTTTTCTCCTCAGGACTCCACTGAAAATGGACACCTGCTGTCCAGTCAGATTTATCCTGGTAAAATAAATGTTAAATAAAAATAAAATAAATAAAATAAAGAAGCAGGTTTGAGTGGTGGACATTAGTCAATCTGTAAAGTAGGGTTATTAAGTAAAACAATGCATATTTAGACAGTTGCATTGCAGATAAATATTGCATGTTTATCTTTAATAGCAGTACCTGTTTGGAATGTAGAAATGTCACATAAGTCTTGAGCCAGAGAGTTAGAACAGCCATCATTACCACTAAGTGCACCATCGCAGCCACCACTCTAAGGCAGTGGAGGAGAGCTGCTGCTACAGGATTAACGTTCGCCCTGAAATAAGCAATAGATCTATAACCATCATTTCATCATTTTGTTAATAGTCATAATGCTAATTTATTCCATTCACTGCAGAACAAGAAAATATCTTTTAGAATAGTCGGGTAACCCAAGTGCAGGAGGGTTTAAGAGTAATGTTTTTAATTGTATGAAAGCTTGTTCATGACAGTCCTGGCAGACTAAAGATTTAGGAGTTCTAATAAAGGTTTCCGTTGTCAACATTAACCTTTAGTGTCAAGAAGGCTCACACGTGTTTTAATGTAGTCGGGTGTGGTGCAGTTGGTATCACAACAAAGCATGAAGGCAAGATCTGTCTACCACCTTCTGAAATAAGATACTTCAGTTATTGAACCTGCTATTTCCATAACTGCAATTTGTTTTTGTTAATCGTAAACTCTAACTCTGATAACTTTGTCAGAAGGAAAGTAGTATCATGTTTGCAGTCACTTTGGTTTTTTGAAGCCAGAAGCAATTCATCTATATGTTGAATTAGAATAGAACCACACAGAAATTTAATCTTATGCAGTTATTTTTTTCCTTTCTATACAGAAAAGAGTAGGTAATTCCATATATCCCTGCAGTAATCCAGTCCAAGTGTACTGTTGCCCTCTATATGTACATGCAAACAGATATTGGATGTATAGGCAATTAGGGATAGAAAAGAATGCAGATGAAATATCTATCACTGAGAAGGATGTGGCATTTGATGGAATTGAAATTAGTATTGTTGTAGGATTGTAGAGGTGGCAAAGGTGGATGAGTTTAAATACTTGGGATCAACAGTTCAGAGTAATGGTGAGTGTGGAAGAGAGGTGAAGAAGAGAGTACAGACAGGATGGATTGGCTGGAGAAGAGTGTCAGAAGTGATTTGTGACAGATGAGTACCAGTAAGAGTGAAAGGGAAGGTCTACAAGATGGTAGTGAGACCAGCTGTTATATGGGTTGGAGACAGTGGCATTGACAAAAAGGCAGGAGTCAGAGCTTGACATGGCAGAGTTGAAGATGTTAAGATTTGCACTGGGTGTGATGAGGATGGACAGGATTAGGAATAAGTATATTAGAGGGTCAGCTCAGGTTGGAAGGTTTGGAGACAAAGCCAGAGAGGCAAGATTACGTTGGTTTGGACATGTGCTGAGGAGGGATGCAGAGTATATTGGGAAAAATATGCTAAGGATGAATCTGCCAGGTAACAGGAAAAGAGGAAGGCCTAAGATAAGGTTTGTGGATGTGGTAAGAGAGGAGATGCAGGTGGTTGGTGTGACAGAGCAAGATGCAGAGGACAGAAAGAAATGGAAACAGTTGATCTGCTGTGGTGACCCCTGACTGGAGCAGCCGAAAGAAGAAGAAGATTGTTGAAGGATTAAGTACTATAGGAAATGTTAGTACTACTATTACTGCATCCACTGCTTGTAAATCTTGTATAATCTTTGTATAAATTTTGTTGCTCATAAAGTGGAAGGTGTTCAGCATTTGCTGATGTAATCATAGATTTAGTAGCTCCTGTATTGAGGAGAAATAGGTTAGATGAATTTTGCACTGTAATATTAACAAAAGGATTGTTCCAATCAGTTGGTACCAAGTGAAATACCTGTGGTTCCTGCTCATGAATGGCTGTCCTAATGGTTTGGTTGCCATTCTGATGGCTGCCAATCAGTATTCTATATAGGAGGATTTATTTCAACTTGCTGTGGTGCCTGAATATTTGCTGAATGTGTTTGTTGTACAGACAATGGACACTCACTTCATCAATGTCCAGTATGGCCGCAATTAAAACAAGTACTTAAATGTTGTACACCTTGCAGTGGGTCAATATTAGCATGTCGACAGGGCAGAACAGTGAACACCCTTACATTGACACATATTAAACGAAATGCTTAAATCTGGAATGTCCAGAACAGCGATTTTTTTTTTCCAGGGAAAAAATCTCTGGGCCGTTGTCAGGAATTTGCCATTTCCTCCACTGTAGTGCAATCTCGGAGTTGGTATATTTAAGTAGGGGGGGTATGGGGGGCATAGTCCCCCCATTTTATTTTGTCTGTTTTTTTTTTTTTGGCCAAGTGATTTTTTTCCCTGGGAAAAAAAAAATCACTGTTCTGGCCATTCGAGATATTGACATTCCGTTTAATATATGTCGACATTAGGGTGTTTGCTGTTTTGCCCTGTCAACTTGCTAATATAGACCCCCTTGTGGTGACCATGGTGGTGCAGGGAAATAACTTTCTTGATATTGTCTTGTGGGTTTTTGGAGAAACTGGTATCTGCCTCTTCCACCACGATTTCTTCTTCCCTTTCCCATCCCAGTGAGTTGGTATCAAACTGTTGGAGCTGAATGTCAACTAACTTTTTCTTTTGTTCCTTTTCTTCACTAAGTATATTGTCATCTGCTACATATTGTGCCTGAGTCACAGTTTCATGAATGCTCAGACTTGGCCAGTTTAAACAAAGCTTTTTAATTTGTTCTTGTATGGAAGGTAGCAAGCCCTCTATAAAAGCTGCTGACAACCAACTGGTTACTGCACCTTTTGCAGATTCTGGATGTCCAGAAAAGGCTTCAAATGCATATATAATGTGCTGCAAATATGTGTCAATAGATGCATTTTCATTTTGTACAATAGTTTAATTCTGACCAAATTAGGGTTGGAGGGACATGCTGTGGTAATGTCTTTTAATAAGTTATTCCTGGCATCCAGAAATCCATCATCTGTGTGTTTTGGGATGTTATCACCTATATTCGATTTTTCTCACATTTTTCTGAAAATATCAGGTAGTGTAGAGGCTTTTAATACTGCTCTCAAGTCTTCAGTAGCTGAATTTTGTAATTGTATATGTTCTTCTAAGATCTTTGCATATTTAGCTGTGTGTCTCTAAACAGGAGGGAGAGAATATACAATGATTTCAAAATCTACTGCAGTCCATGGGTGTACTACCATTATGGTGGGTTCAGTGTAGTTATCTCTTGCGGTTGCTGGATTTGGTACTTTTCATAATGGGTGCATTTGTACAGAATGTATATCAAAATCAGTGGAAGAATCAGAATCTGTTTTCTCCTCTGTAATTTGTTTGGCAGGGGATGTCCACTGATATTCTTCCCCATCTATGACAATTGGAAATTGAGTAATGATTTGTCAAATCTTTTTCAGAGAGTTAGCTTTTGATGAAGAACTTTTATAAAAGAATCTTGTTAATTTTTCCTCATAATTAGCTCTAGTTCTGTATTTATGTTGTGAAACATTTGTTTTTCTTTCTTAGTTATTCATATTAACATTTGATCTGCTGGTGTTATGATGGGTACTGAGTGTCACTGTTGAGGAATCTAGTGTTATAAACCAACCCAAAGGGATGGTTAGAAGGGCTGAAAGTAACATGGGTTGTATCTCGGGAAGTGGTAGTTATTTCTCCCACATTTACCTCTGCCAGCCCTCTCAGAGAGGGAGAACCATTAGCTTCTTGAGGCATAGGTGGGGTCATAAGGTGGACAGGGCTGCAGAAAGCAACAGAAGCCAGACATCATCTGATGATTTTGTCTGTGTAACTGATAACTTTTCTAATTGTCGTAACCAAGTTATACCCCAGGAATGGGATTTCTCACTTGCACATTTTTGTGGGTCTATATCACTTAATCTTTTTAATTTTTAATTTAAGTTTTTCCAAGGGAAAATCAACAGCTGGCACCATATGGAATTGGTTCTTTTCCCCACTGTAGTGTGATCTTGGAGTTGGTATATTTAGTTAGGGGGTGTGTGGGGTAGGTTTTAAGTTTTCTGATTTTTCTGCTGTCGCTAGGATGGCCTACTGTTGGTTTGCCTTAGGAATAATTTTGATTAAAAGTCTGTTCATTTATTTGAGAGTACACTTAAAAGGTATTCAATGAAAAGGTGTTCAATGATGTGAGATTTGATAAAGTGATATAGACCCCATATTTGTATTGAGTTTACTGTTCTATTAGCTGCCTGCAGCTGTGACTTTAATCTAGCTGAGTTATATTTTAGACTTCTAACTACAGATTCCTTTTCCTTATTTTTAGCTACTTTCTGACAGTCATTAAATACTGATCATCAAGAAGCTGGTATCCTATTACCTTTTTGTTTCAGTTTATTTCTTTAGATTTTCTAAAATTTTCTTATTAAAAGTTCTCTTTTCTGGAAACTGTAAAACACTATGATTTTAATGAGTTCAGACCAATTTACCAAATAACTACAGCTGTCTCCTCCAAATGTATTAAACATATACCTGCTGGGAGTCCCATACTCTGGCTCTTTTAAACCACTTTTACTGGCACCCATTACAAAAACCCACTGTCATACCAAAAGGATAGATATGTGACTATAATTATAAATTCAGTCTGATTCTCCATTAAAGAATTCTCTCTGTTCCTTTTCTTTGTATTCAATTAAAACCCCACTTTTTTATTTGACAAGGATACTCTGTCCTTGTGTTTTATTGATTATAGTCCACTAACACACAATTAAATAACCCTAATCCCCTATTCCTACTCACCCCTGACATCATTTCCTTTATAGTTAATCAGTTGCTCCAACCTACACCAGGTCACTCCCCCTATTTCTCATTATAGCAATACAGTCATCTACACTTTGTTTCACTACCCTTGTCCCCATTACCTTTCAACCAACCAAAGTCTCTCACTGCACTCTTCCTATACTTACTTTCCATATTGTACTACCTTACTTTAATTGAACATAGCCTCAAGCCACAACTGTCTCCTACCTGTACTTTAACCTGTCAACCCTCATTTAACCCAGACTACTTTACTATCCAACCTATCCAGCCTCCTCCCTATACCTACATCCTCCTAACCTGCATTACTTCATCCACCACCTCCTACCCTTACCTCATCTACTATCTGTGCAACTCTCACTTACTCCACTACTCTATCCTCTACACCTCCAAATACTACTATTCTACACTTCATCTACCCTGCTCTCATATTACTTCCTCTCACCTCACATAATTCATTTTGACTTACTCCTATAATCCTATCTAACTCTACTCAATACTCTACCTATCCTATCCACAGCTACCTATAACACCATCACTGCCACTCACCTTATTAGTCCTACAAAATTCATATTCACACATATAAGAATGCACAGCCCTATAAAAGGTCTCTTACCTCCAAAAGTATTCTATTTTTGCTCTGTCTATACTTCTATCTCCTTCTACAACTAACATCTCATCACACAACCCACATACCTTACAAACCTACTTCTACAACAACAATACTTATACAATCTCTTCCCAGCTATTCCTCAGTAGGCCCTACTTTATATGCCACAAACTTAATCTTACAAATAAAACTAAAAATCCTCTCCCATCTAAGCCACCACAACAAAAACTCAATTCAAAACAATCTCTTCAATATTAAAAAGAAACTGCAACCTGTAAATCTCCCCACCCACCGCAACCTAAGTCAATGCGGCAATATACATCCAAACTCTGGTCCCCCTCTAGCCTGTTATAACCACCCAACCTCCTTAAAGTCCCTAACCTTCACCACCATCAATCTCCAAAGCATTAGAAATAAAATACCACACTTACATGCCTGGTTAGACAAAAACAAACCAGACTTCACTGCCATTACTGAGACATGGTTAAAACCTTATATCAAAGATGCCACATTCCTACCCCCTAATTACAACTGCCTCAGAATAGATAGACCACATAAAAAGGGGGAGGTATCACCTTGATATACCCAAACACCTTCACTGTAGTTCAATGCACAAAACCTGTCCCACAGTTCCCAGCAGCAGATATACTAGTATCCATTCTAAAAATGAATTACAGTAAAAACCTTTGTATCATAGTCATATACATCCCCCAGGCAACAACGTTCCTATACTTGAAGACATTCTTGCTTGATCAACTAATAACATTACAAACAAAACCATCATCCAAGGGCACGTTAACATTAACTGGCTTGATATTTCTAATCAGGACCCTTCCACCAGCATAAGTCTATATAACTATAAGCAACTAATAACCAATATAACCGGAGACAACAATAAAACAGGCAGAGGCTCAATTCTGGATTGGATATTCATCTCCGATCCTAACAAAATCTCCTCCTCCAGCACACTACCTTACAGTATTAGTGACCACGTACCAGGCTTTATAACTCGTAAGACCACATCAGTCCTAAGCACACACCAAGTTAAGCAAACCAGATATTTATCTCACTTCTCCCCCAACACCTTTAATGAAATCTTACAAAGGATCAACTGGACCCCATTCAAATATCTCCCTCTCCATGAGGCTGTTGAATTCTTCAATTCAACATTTCTTAGAATTTTAAATAGTTTAGCCCCACCTCGACTAAAAAGAGTAAAAGCTAAACAGGCAACCTGGCTTACCAAACACAAAAAGCAAATTATGTCTGCTAGGGATAAAGCTTGGAAAACTGGCAAAAAAATAAAAATCCTAATGACTTCATTCAATATAAACAATTACACAACCAGGCAAAATTACTAGTGATTAAAAATAAAAAAGAACACTTCCTAAGCCTTCAAGACCAACACAAAATAAACCCAAAGACATTTTGGAGCACAATCAATTCCCTGCTCCATCCAGGTAAAAATAACAATCCTTGCCCTAATCCAGATAAAACTCCCACTGAGATAGCCTTGATCTTCAATTCATATTTTATCAACACCATAGCTAAACTCACCACTACCTTCCCACCTATGGACCCCTGCCCGCCTGAACCTCCAACTTTACACTCCTCTACTAGTCCTCTGTTCTCATTCTCACCTATATCAACTTCCACTATAAAAAACTACTTCATAAACTCAAACCTTGTACTAATGGACCAGACACCAGACAATTTACCTGCTGAATTTCTATAACTATCTGCAAACTCAATTGCCTAGCCTATCAGCATACTCCTCAATATATCTATTCAGGAGTCCAGTATGCTAAACATATGGAAGAAAGCATTTGTTCCTCCACTACATAAATGTGGCAACAACTCTGATATCTCTAATTTCCAACCCATCACTATGCTCTCTCCCATCTCTAAAATATTAGAAAAAATGTATTCATACTCTCTTAAAGTACAACTGCAAAAGATGGGTTATCAAAGTTCTACACTGTCATGGGAATTTATGATTCTACACATTCCTCCAAGAGAGCTTTCCAGATCGCAAACTATTATTTGTATGAATATTTTTTTGCTGATGAAACTCTATATAGCCACAAATTGGCTAGAACCACATAAGACGTCATGGAATAATTTTAAGTTTGTGGCTATAAAACATATACTAGCACATAAATTACTTCTGAAACAAACTAACAAAAATATTAATAACCCGAAAATATGGGAAAAGGTTTTCAATATTATGTTAGCATGATACTGATTTTAGGAATATATTAAATATAGGAAGCATTTCATGTAGATATTGTATAAATGGTTTGTAGTAGTTATAGTGTATTATGTGTGTGATGGTTATTGTATTTTTGTAATGTTTTTGGAAAATATATTTCAATAAAAATTTATTATGGAAAAAAAAAAGAAAAAATGTATTCACACTCAACTTTTTAATTATCTTGTCCATAACCAGATACTTTCCCCCATGCAGCACAGCTTCAGGCCAGGTCATAGTACCTGCACTGCTCTCATATCCTTTATGTATACAGTAAACAGAGTTTGTGATGCTGGTTACATAGTCTCCTCACTGTTCCTAGATCTCTCTAAGGCCTTTGACACAGTTTCACATCCCATTCTGCTCACAAAACTCACCAATGTAGGTCTCTCACCCCATACCTTAAACTGATTCTCAGACTATCTCACCAATAGGCAACAATCCACCAAATGGCAACACTCCTTTTCACCTTTTCTTAACACAACTACAGGTGTACCTCAAGGATCTATACTAGGTCCCCTCCTTTACAGTATATTCATTAACAACTTCCACACCACCCTTACCCATGGCACAGTTATCCAATATGCAGATGATTCTACAATCATCTGTACTGCCAAATCTATATCTGAGTTACAACGTCTTACCCAAAATGCTTTCACTTCAACCGAAACTTGGATGTCAAATAACCATCTCACTCTAAATCCCAATAAAACCAAACTTCTAATATTCTCCCCCAAATAACTACCACTCTGAACGAGAAAGATTTTTCTGTCCAATCCCATAATAATACTCTCACTGAAGTTGTTCCAGATACCAAACTGCTAGAAGTTATTATAGATGAAAATCTAACACTTGACTTCCATATCCATAGCAACATCAAAAAAACACATCAAAAATTTGGTGCCCTCTATAGGCACAAATCCTACCTTAATATTACTGCTAAAAAACCTCTGGCATCATCCTTCCTGCTACCATCTCTACTATACGGTGACCTAGTCCTCGCCAATATCCAGTCCTCCCTGAAAACCAAACTGGACTCATGTTACAACAAGATTTCCAAATTTGTAACAAATTCAAAAAACACAGCACACCACTGCTTTTCTCTACAATAGCTAAACTGGCTCGAACTCCCACACTACCTCACTTACTCACAATTAACCACTGCACATAAACTCATATACGAGCCTTCAACTTGCCCCCTCCCTCTCCTCCTTATTGACTACATACCACCCTAATAGGCCACTAAGATCCAAAAACACAATGATGCTGAAAGTTGAAAAACCTAACCTTGCAGCTGGTCAAATACTGTACTCTTTTACTGTCTGAAAACTATGGAATGCCCTCCCACCTTCTATCAGAGCAATCAGTAATCCTGGTGTCTTTAAGAAGTCTGTCAGATCACACCTCTCGTCTCTCTGGCAATGTACTTGTGCCAAAATAGCACCTCCTAACACCTGATCCACAACTATATCCTGCTACAATATCACTACTTAGGAGCTCTGTCAAAGTAGTACCTCCTAACACCTGATCCACTGTTATATCCCTCTACAACATCACTACTTAGGAGCTCTGTCAAAGTAGTACCTCCTAACACCTGATCCACTGTTATACCCTCTACAACATCACTACTTAGGAGCTCTGCCAAAGTAGTACCTCCTAACACCTGATCCACTACTATATCCCTCTACAACATCACTACTTAGAAGCACTGCCAAAATAGCACCTCCTAACACCTGATCCACAACTATATCCTGCTACAATATCACTACTTAGGAGCTCTGTCAAAGTAGTACCTCCTAACACCTGATCCACTGTTATATCCCTCTACAACATCACTACTTAGGAGCTCTGTCAAAGTAGTACCTCCTAACACCTGACCCACTACTATATCCCTCTACAACATCACTACTTAGAAGCGCTGCCAAAATGGTACCTCCTAACACCTGATCCACTACTATATCCTTCTACAACATCACTACTTAGAAGCGCTGCCAAAATAGTACCTCCTAACACCTGATCCACTACTATATCCCTCTACAATATCACTACTTAGGAGCTCTGCCAAAGTAGTACCTCCTAACACCTGATCCACTACTATATCCCTCTACAATATCACTACATAGGAGCTCTGCCAAAATAGTATCTCCTAACACCTAATCCACTACTATATCCCTCTACAATATCACTACTTAGGAGCTCTGCCAAAATAGTACCTCCTAACACCTGATCTACTACTACTATATCTCACTACAATATCACTACTTAGGAGCTCTGCCAAAATGGTACCTCCTAACACCTGATCCACTACTATATCCCTCTACAATATCACTAATTAGGAGCTCTGCCAAAATAGCACCTCCTAACACCTGATCTACTACTATATCCCTCTACAATATCACTACTTAGGAGCTCTGCCAAAATAGTACCTCCTAACACCTGATCTACTACTATATCCCTCTACAATATCACTACTTAGGAACTCTGCCAAAGTAGTACTTCCTAACACCTGATCCACTACTATATCCCTCTATAATATCACTACTTAGGAGCTCTGCCAAAATAGTTCCATCTAACACCTGATCCGCTACTATATCCCTCTACAACATCACTACTTAGGAGCTCTGCCAAAATAGTACCTCCTAACACCTGATCCACTACTATACCCTTCTACAATATCACTAATTAGGAGCTCTGCCAAAATAGCACCTCCTAACACCTGATCCACTACTATATCCCTCTACAATATCACTACTTAGGAGCTCTGCCAAAATAGTACCTCCTAACACCTGATCCACTACAATATCCCTCTATAATATCACTAATTAGGAGCTCTGCCAAAATAGCACCTCCTAACACCTGATCCACTACTACATCCCTCTACAATATCACTACTTAGGAGCTGTCTCTGACTTGCTGAATTTAACTGCTTATGCCTACAAAACTCCAACAAGTAACAATCAAAACTGCTACCCTGCCTGACTAACACCATCCTCAATGATCAAATTGTACATAATGTTGATATGTAATGTTTGTAAATAAATTGTACCATTGTGTTTAATATTTATTTCCATGCATTGAGACTATTTATACACTGTGTATTGTGCTTTTGTGCTTTTTCGTATATGTACTATTAATATTATGTGGACCTTTTCTCCCCGGGCCTCTACTGAAAATGGGCTCACCTAGGCGCAGTAGACTTTCCCGGTTAACAAATGCAATAAAATAAATAAATAAACATGAATAAATAAACTTTATGCTGTTAGTGCAGATGATCACACATGCATACGGTTTCTCAGATACGTACAATTTACCCACCCTCGTGCAATTAAATCTAATGGAGACATTATTAGTAAAGCTTACCTGCAGAGACATTAAACTCTATGCTGAGAGTAAGGAAGGAAATTATGTATTCGTACACCTGAAACTTGCCTGACAGAAAACCTGTCACAATGTGCCCAGTGACGATTTCTAATGTAGCAACACACAAAAGGCTTAGAAATCCAAGTATGCAGCATTAAACTGTTAAGATACCAAATAAATTTCACACAACACAGTACATCAGAGAATAATAATCTATTTTATTCCAAAGAAAGGCACATATGTGGGGACTAGAAAATCAAGGTCCCATCTCTTCGAACAGTAGAATCATACATTCTTTATACCTTTTCTGATTAAAGGCAAACATATTGTGACAATCTTAGAATAACCACTGAACAAGTAAAAATTAATAATACAGAATTAATTCTGCTAAGATTTCCTGAGTCTTTGTTTATGACTTTCCATATTAGGTATGAGTTCCGAATTCCATAAAACTTTCTACAAAAAAACAGATTTTCTAGACTTTACCATGCCAGCATTTTACATATTTGGTAGGTAGTAAATAATCAGAAACATACTTAAAACACTCAGGAATCCATCTTGAAATGGAAGCCTATTTAAAATGAAATACACACTCTAACATTTTTCCTTCTCTGTATGTCTCATCCTTCACAGGTATGTCACTGGAGGGAAAGCTCTGACATAAAAGTACTGCTAATGTCAGTCAGGTTGTCAGTAGTGCACAGAGCATACTTATCACACACAGCATGAACCAGATACATAGACCCACATATGCTGAGTCACTTAAATGCAACCTTCCCTAACCCCAAAGACCTCCTAGATGAAGCACACAGCAAATGCTATTAACAGCCCCAGATGTATACTTTCAAATCAGTATCCACATCAACACATGCAGCCACATCTCATGGAGCTTCTACTTCTAAGCCAATAAGGCAAGCCACCATACAACCCAGCACTCTAGTCATTGGAGACTCCATTGTGAAACACATGGAAGTCCCTCTCACCAGGCTGAGTAATAAGAAAGTCACAGTCACTTGCTTATCAGGGGCCAGGATCTATCAAATTATACAAGTACCTGAGTCATTGGACTACAAATACGAGTATGACTCAGTCATAGTCCATGTGGTGTAATGTCCTGAAACATACCTCACTAGACTATATTAAGAGAGATACAATGAAGATCTTGGAATATATGTCCCAGGCTGGTGTGAGCCTAACATTGAGAAGCAATCTAGCTTCTCCAAGGATGATGGCAGTATACAGGTTACTGACTTTAATAACTGGCTTAGTTTCTGGTGTCATTCAAAGTGGAGTGCAGTATTTGTCAGCATGGAAAGAGATGATCGGTAGACCATGCTGACTTGCCAAGTATGGTCTACTGCTCTTCTCTAGGCTTTCAAACATAGGTTAAAACATTCCCCTCCCCCACGGTGCCATTTTTTGCAATGTCCACCTGAAAATTCTTCTAACATAGCAAATCAAAACCTAGAAAATGTAAAGGTGTTATTGCTCAATTGCCAGGAGTCTAAACAGGAAACTCCACTCCCTACAAGCTCTTCACACCTGAGAGAATGCTGATGTCTATCCAGTCACTGAGACATGGTTTAAAGCCGCAGTGCAAGGCTATAATGCCTTTCTTACTTTTAGACCAGTTGCTACACATGCAGGGATTAAAGGAGGAGTTATCTTAATTTACATCAAAACTAAATAGGGTCTATATTATATAATCAGAAACTCAGTTCAGCGAATGGCACTTACATTGAACATCAGTGAACTGTTCTTAGTGAGATTGTGGTACAGTGAAGATCAGAAAATTTGCCCTTTCCTCACTGTATTGTGATCTCGGAGTTGATATATATAATTAGTGGGGGGTAAAAGCGAATTCAACGAATGGCATTTTCAGTGTAAGTGCCGTTCCCTGAACTGAATTTTTGATTATATAATATAGACCCAAATAAATATACCTCAAGGATGGTCAAACAGGATGATGCCCCTGAGCTTCTCCATGTTCAAATCACCATAATCAAAATCCCATACCACTTTCTAGCAAACTGTATGTCCCCCTCTATTATCTAGGAAACCCATAACATGTAGTTCACCCTGGTAACTACCATACTGACAACATATCCCTAAAGTAGACCCAGTAATCAGGGAGTTGGGGACACACATAGACAATAATCTAGTCTTTGGCTATCACATGTCTATGGTAGTTAGGAAATCATTTTATGCTGCAGAGTTCATAGGTTCATAGGTTCATAGGTTTATACTAGGCTATCTGCCCTAAGGCATTTATAAGCCTAGCCCAGATTTTTGTGGCTTACGCCACCCCATATATGAAAAAATACTGTGCCCATTAGTTTGTTGTGCCTCTGTCCAGCAGTGACACAGATATGATTCCCGGGGTAAACCTACGATCTCCCATCCACAGGTCTAGATTTCTCTTGAACAGAGTCAGCGAGGTGCTCTGCCTCACATGGACCGGGATTTTATTCCACAGCATAGGGAGTCTCTGAGTGATAAATCTATCCCTCCAGCACGTCCTATTTATATCCGTGCTAAGGTTTAAGTCGCTTGCTCTAGTGGTTTTGGTGGATTTGGATTTTTTGAGGTGGAGCATGTCCATTTATAAACAAAGGTATAGAATCTTGGTCCATGAAGGTCATTGTTCCACTGTATTCAGCACTCATCAGACATATCATTGGTACAATGCTCTCTTTGGTATGCACCTAACCAGGCACATTCAACAACTGGAATATCTGTAGAGGTTCCCCACTACAAAAATACAGGGCATAAATAATATGTCCTGTGCAGACCACCTCAAAGCCCTATCCTTATAGTCTGTCTTCTTTAGGCTGTTGAGTGGAGATCTATGCCTGACATACAAGGCATCTCCAGATTCCATTCTGATGGACCTCCTTCATATCTGCAAAACAAACAGCACCAGAATTACCTTTTCTAAAGACTTAACCTTTGCCTGTGATATAAGTAGGACCCGCCAGAAAAAACAAGTATGTATCCCATAGACTATCCCTTCTATGAAACAAGCTGCCATCCATGTGTAGTAGAATTCCTACCTAATCCAATTCAAGTGTAACTTGTCAACTGGATGGGGAACCAGAAATGTACCCCTGGTTTGGCACCCATGTCTCTAACAGACACAGGCAGCCTGTAAATGGTTCATCTCCCAGGCCCCTGCTTACACTACCAAGGATACAAAAACTTTGATAAGTTTGGAGTGCATGGCTAGACTTAAAAAGGCCCCAATGGTCATTAGCCTAGTACATCTTTGAATCTATTAGCCTGGTTCAGTTTTATGGGTATGCCCAACATTTTCACACACCTGTCTTCCTAAAATACCATTTCAATTTCATTAGCAATTCATATATTCATTTTGTACTGCCAATACATCTTACTCTAGTGCTGACAGCATTTGCTTATCTATAGTTAATCCTAACAAACCATCAGGATATACTGCACACCTCAGAAGCTCAGTCCTTTGTATCCTCATCTACTGGCATGATACCTTGCTGCTTCTGCATCTGGGGCAGAAATTTCTCATCCTCCTATCAAAGGGCTGCACTGTTTTCATTTTTTTAAATTGTAAGAAAATGCAAAAAAAAAACACTGTACATAATAAAGAAATCAAACATAATAAGGCTATGTCTCTTAAGCAAAAGTAAGGGAAACTTCTTCACATTAAAATGAAAAATGAATTTAAGACTCATTAAGATGCATCATCCTTCATATAGGTATTTAAAACAAAGCAAACAAAATAATTAATGCTGGCCATGGATTATTTTCCCATGACTTATTATTTCAACTTTTTCTACACCCTGTGTATTTCTTACATTTTTCCTGTATGCCCCCAGAGTAACCTTGAGATTTTTTTTTATTAAACAAGAAATATCTTTATTAACATAGGCGATCATACATTTATATAAATGAAACAAACTATATTAACATAATTTTAGTTGCAAACATTATACATCACTTAAAATCTATTCAGTCACTGTCAGGCAAACATTACATATATCATTCAAATCCTGCCTTCTTTTAAACCTCATTCCTCGCTTGAATGGATTGTTCCCACAATTTCCATTTTTTTTCTGTGTAATTTGCTCCTACCCTTTTCTATAGATCTCATTTCCTGTTGTTTTATCACTGTTACTATATTCACTACATCTAGTACAGCTTGTTTAGACATTGATTTCCATTTTCTAGTAATTGCTTTTTTGGCAGTCATCATAATTAGATTCAGCAAGGCCTTACTATGTCTAGGCAATTCCGATTCTGTATCATAGCTCAAAAAAAATAATTTCCTTAGTCATACCAATTTGTTCACCCAGTATTTCTGTAGAGTAGTCTGCAGGGAGTTTTACATTCACAGAAAATATGTTCCCAATTATCTCTTTCTTCCACATAATGTCTCCAACATTTGCTAGATGTCTGAGAAAAAAATTCTTTGGAGTCCACATATGGTATAAAAATACCTATATAAATACTTCCAAGCAAAGATCCTAAGTCTTCTACACTTAGTTGCATATTTGGGATAGTTTTATTTCAAAACAGATATTTCCCTGTTATCTGTCTAACTCATAACATAGCAGCATCTGTTTGGTCATATACCCCATTTGGCAACTATAGAAACAGCACTATAGACCTGTTTACAAAAACTCCATATCTTACACTAAACACCCCAAAATATGACCACAGGTCGTTTTTTTTTTTTTTTCACTTTTACCAAAGGTCATTTCTACTTCCTATTAACCAAAGCACAAAAAATGTTTTATAAAAAGAGCAATCAAACAAAAATATTTGCTAGTTCTTTTCCCATTTAAACATTTCATTTAGATGGAAATCCTGTCATTCTCATGTATTGATTGTTTATTTTTTTATTTTACTCTGTTTTAAAAAGGAATATATTATATGATGCTCATGAGTATATTATCAACTCCCTTCACAATATTAATATTTTTGGTGCCAGTTATTTCTTCCACAACTTACTTCAAAACTCATTCATAGTCTTGTCATATGTTTTCTTCCATTCTAAACTAAGAAAATAATATTTTATTTTTACATTTTAAATTTAGCCAAAATATTTCACAGAATCACAATTTCATCTCTCTTGAAAATATTAAGTGTAAATAAGGTACTATAGGCAAAAGATCTTTACTGCTGACGGTGCCTTATTTTTATTTGTTTTGTATCCCAAATTTGAGGTCTATTTCCAATATATCCATTTTATTTGTCAGTGGTATTTCTCATTTACAGTTTTTGTTATCAGATTCATCTAATTACATCTGTACCAAATGATTTAACCAACTTGTAAATTAACTAACTTGGAGCTTTTCTCCCCGGGCCTCCGCTGAAAATGGACCTGGGTCCAGTCGGACTCTCCCGGTTAACAAATGTAAAATAAAATAAATAAATAAAATAAATGATGTATTTTCCCAGCTGCTTTTTTAAAGCATAAACCAGTCATTGTATATTCCTCTTGGGCACATGCTCACCATTTTTATTACTTAACGCTGTTTGCTTAACACTTATTTCATATTCTATGCAAACATGGAAAATAAGACACATTTCCACCTTATTTCTTATATATGCACTCATATCACCCATGTACACATGTAGTCTCTTAAACATTCTTCTTTTCTCATTGCTGTAGCCATTCATTCTAATTTTTACTAATATTTTCTGTCTGTTCCTATTAGTTAATATTTTGTCTCACACTGATTTGTTTTATACTTCCTTATTTGGTAAGAGAGCTTTTTGTGTAGAGTTTATATGTCCTCCCCATTTTTTTTTTTTTTTTTTTGCGGGGGGTTTTATCAGTTGCTCCAATTTCCTTTTACTTCCCAAATATCTTAGCCTTAGATCATTTAGAGAGCATCCAATTTGCCTACAGCTAAGTTTATCACATGTGACTGAGTATGTGTTTATATCTCTAAATAGACTGTTATTGCCTCCAGGGTAAATTTCTTTACATTGGACCTATGGACTGCCAGGATAAGGTGCTGCTCTGTATTTAATGAGATAGATTAACAGGTAATCAGAGGATGAATGAAGAAATTCTCTTTTAACAGAAAAGAAATCCTGCATCTGCAAAGAAGTCGAGGAAGCCATAAAATACAACTTCCTCAGATAACAGTGACACTCACAGCAAATAAAAAAAAATAATAATCTGTGCAATTTATCTCATTGTGTCACTTTTCTCCATGGCTCTTTGCTGACAAAGGGTTACTGGCTAGTTAGACATTCATGGTAAAGAAATGTCAGTACTTACGTTGTAAATACATATAAGTGTACAATGAACTTTTAGCAAACTAGTCATGACATTTCTTGTGAGCTTTAGCATCTTATATTTTGGGAGATGCTATATTATTTCACAATGCATGCATTTTCAAGATAGCCAGCTAGTCTTGTTCCTATGTTCTAAGCCAGGATGAATGCTGATTCTTTAAAATGTCATCAGTTTTACAAAGTCACACTTAACACACCTTTATAAGTTTAGCACCACTTTAACTACAGTTGTCTGTGCCAGAAATTATAAATAAGGTGGGATATAAGACAGAACACCCTAGCAAGGAAGAGGATTGTTAATGAGCACTACAGATTACATTCAGAGAATTAAAAGACCTAGTGAAAGATTCCTTTCTTGTTTTTTTTACTATCAAACTTGTAGTGTTGTCCAACGAGGTTTTACTTCATGCCTGGCTGCCTTTAATCATAGAAATGGGATTGCATTTCGGTTTACAGAATGAGCTACCTTGACTAGCGTCTTATTATGTGGTTGTGATAATACGTAGGTCATTTTTTACATATTATCACATGAATTGAAATTCGTTGGATAACACTAAAAGTTTGACAGGAAAATGACAAGAAAGGAATCTTTCACCGGATCTTCATTTCAGAGGGCTGCTACACACCTTTTAAGGATTGGGAGTACCTGATGTCAGTCTCTACCATCCTAACATCAAGTCACACAGTGGTTTAGAATGTGGTTGCGATAATATGTAAGTACCCAAATGGATATTACTTGCTTTCTAAAATCCCACAAATCACGAGGTACTCAGCAGTAAGAAACACAGCGCTTTATTTTCCTCCACTCCAGCATTAGTGAATGAACCATTGTTTCCAGGAGTTTTGGAGTAGATTGCAGTGATCCAACTCATTTGAATATGAGCTGGGAACTGTGATGAATTATAGTTTCTCTTGGTTTAGCATCAATAACATTACCTCACCACTGTTCTGCAAGAAAATGCTGAATTCCACCTTGATTCATTACACGAGTCTCATAGATGGCTGATCACAGATGACTTTAATGTACATGTTGATGAGAATATTGGTGAAATTACCCTGGATCTCCTCATGCTTTTACAGAGCATCAGCTTCCCTGAGATAGTGACCGCTGACACAAGCAAATCTGGTAACTCAATGGACTTGGTGTTCTAGCTTGGCCTTGAAACTAGGGAACTGAATGTGGAACCAGTGTCCTAGACAGACCACTAAATGGTACATTCCAAGCTTGGTATTCTCCAATCATCTCTTCAAAGTGTGGTGTTGTTTCTTTTTGTGTGCGTGTGTGTGTCTTCTGACTTGCAAATTTAGGAGCCATGTGTCTGCTGTTTGACCAGCATTTACAAGGGATTGTACAAATGATTCAGACTCATAACGTGGTTGTAAATAATAAATTAGATCCCAGTTTGGAAATACCGACAATTTTAAAGAATTTAAATCATGATGCTAATGTAAGCAATTAAAGGAATATTTTAGAGATTGTGACATTGTTTCTAAAATTGCTGGGGACTTAAAAAAAGAGAACTATAAATTCTCCAAAACTGGCCATTTTCCTCACTTATACCTGTTAATTAACATACTCAATGCCTTTCTTTTGAAAAAAAAAACTGGAGAAAACCACTGACAAATGAAATAACTATTTATTGCAAAATGTTATCCTTAAAACAATATGCTGACCTGGATATCATTCTAAGAAGTTTGAGGGCTTTCAAAACCCCAATTTTGTTTTTTAATGGAGGTGAAAAGACAGAAGAGTGTTTCAACATGGAGGGTCTTGGCCCCCTACTCATGTTCCACTGAATAGTTCCAACATACCTATCGTGAAAACTATTGTTAGATAATCCTAAATCACCAGTGAAATTAAAGACTAAAATTATTGTTTGATAATCTTAAATCACTAGTGAAATTAAAGACTAAAGCTATTGTTAGATAATCTTAAATCACCAGTGAAATCAAAGACTGATATTTACAGCTGTCAGTCTCATTAGACAAACATTATTTTAATTCCAAGGCTTCTGAACTGAATAGTAAACTGACTGAGCTGGAAGCTGCATTGATCTGGCATAAGAAAATTAAGTTGCAGTGAGTCATGATTGCTCATGCATCAGATACATGTGGTCTTGTAAGCACTTAGCTGAGGAGAGAGATATGAGTGAAGCATTTAAGCATCAGCATCAAGGTTCCAGGGTCGTTTTTATACTTTGAAGCACCAGCTCTTCTAAAAATGTCAGATAAAGCCTTTTGCAGACTTATCACTGCTTTTAGTCTGAAATATTAGCAGAGGCAATTATGTATACAGAATGGCCATCATTTTTTAGAAGAAGTTGGGAATTCAAATGACAAGCATTCCAAAGGCATGCGTCTAGAGCGTTTCTTCCTGTGTCTCCAATGAAAATAGGCTCTGTCCCATTCAGATTTTCCCGACAAACAAATGATAAATAAATAAAAATAAATAAATAAACATGACAGTCAGGGACAATATATTATGTCTCTGAGGAAGGATTCATTTCAGTTTATTAATGACAAACATTGTGAATGCTGTTTGTATAAATTAAAATTAGAAAATCACTTTCAAGAAAAAGCAAACCATTTTTTTTTCTTTTTTTTCAGGAGGCATTAATACCAGACATGTTTGGAAGATATCCATGCCTCTAACTTATGTACACTAGCTTCACAGCTTAACAGCTACAAAAGCAGTGGGGAAATAATTGCTGAAAGTGGTTCTCAATTATTTGATTTGCACAAATGGCAAACAAAAAGAATGAAACAGTGAATTGACTGATTTCCCTGAGGAATAAGCACTAAAAATAAGAAAATATAATTAATATAAGAAAGTGCAACTAAATTCTGTACCCATTGTTTGTCTTGTCCATCTGGAACTCGGTTTGCTTTAGACATTGGTAATATTAATGACAGGACATTGGACCACGTATCTTTTTTGGCATAACATTAGAACCTACCATGATATCCGTTTTAAAGCTGAGATCTATCATGACAAATATTCTCAGAAAATATGACACTTGTTGATATTGTGAAAGTAGTTGGGACAATATTTGACAGATTTTTTTGAAATGGTTGTTCAGGACATTTTTATTCTGAGGATTTCTACTTTAGCTCTGACTTTGCTTTTTTGCTTTCAGATTTTATACATACTCTTCTAATGTGACAGATATTTCCTTTAATAACTGTACCAATTTGGATCATCTTACATGTCATGCCATGAGTGATTTTATCCTGCTTTAAAAAGTAATAATATTATAGTTTTTTGGCATTGTTTGAATTTTGAAGTGTCAGAGGTTTGTAAAGAGTTTTTCTAATACAAATGTTGTGCATATTAACCTTACAAAATAAGAACATTAAGCCCTGAAACAATTAACTAAAGAAATGAGTTAATTGTTAATTCATCTAAGGAGGGGAATGATACAGTGATTTTTAAAAACAGCACAATATGTTTCTATGTGTAGACAACATTTAAATGACACTTTAACCTATTTGTCAATGACTATGGAGTTCTACACTGCTACCACTCAAGAATTGTATAATTCAGTTTGCAAATATCAACATTTAGCTTTTTTTTTTCAGTACCATATCAGCCAAGAAATTGATTATTCAGAAACATAGACTTCCAACCTTATATTGTTTATTGAAGGCACACAAAAATATTTTTCCATTTTCTAACAGACCTATTAAGTCTGAGTGTAGGGATTATAGGCAACATTTATTTATAACTTATTAGAAACAAGAAATCTCCATGGTATCTCCTAAGTCTCAAATAACCACTATACAAGTATAGTGGGTCCAAAACAAAACAGTGTAAGAAACTTCTCTATGTGGAAGTTTTTTTAAATTCCTGTATGTCTAATCACTATATATTAAAAAGCAGAAAAAAATCATAAAATGGTAATAGAAGTAGTGAACTTAAAATCATTGTAAATCAAAAAAATATACATTTATTTTGAAATACTATTAATATTAACTTTAGTAGGTATTCAGAAGCAATCCAAGCAGGGTAGACAGTCTGTTTACAGTCAAAAATCCTTTATTAAGCAAACAGACAAGCGATACAAGCAAAACAAAAAATAAACAGAATGATAGTTTCATACCAAACTTTCTGACTATATACCTGCTATCAAATATGGGAGTGGTTTATTTTGTTGTAAAACAAAGTGTATTAGTATACATGTTAATAAATTGACATCCCTGCTCCCATCCTTATCAGTGTGATATTCGAGCTGGTACTGCCTTACTTACTAAATGTCCTAAAAATTTAAACTTTATGCACTTTAAATAAAATTTAAAAGAATTAAAAAAAAATGTAAAAAGATTCCACATCATTATCCCCACTGAGTATCCTCTGTGGATGTCCCAGGTATGCAGATCTATTTTTCAGTTATCAATACCTGCAGCACATATTTACCTCTCAGCCCCTATAAAATTCAAGTAAATCTTTCTGACTTATAGTATGCAGGTCCATTGGGGATTCTACTGTAATAAACATCAGTTCAAGGTATGGACCTGAGTATTTATTTATTTATTTTTTGTAAAACTCTCAGTTGTTGCATGTGTACCTTTGGTTGTAGGTCATACTTAACACTGGGTATTTTGTGTTTTGGTATATTCATATGCTATTCATTATCTGGCACCAGCATTAAGGAATGGCCCCATATGATGTTGGAGGATCAATAACCTCTAACAATTATGGCAGAGATGAATTGGCGCAGTCCAAGGGTACAGAGTCTCAGTTTGATGTAGGGAGTGTGACTACATATCCCCAGCACAGACCATGGACACAGTTTATATCCCTGTGGATACACAGACTATGCAAACATCAGAGAAAGAACAGGTAGATGGGGAAACTACAGATCAGGGAAATGTGCTGGCCCCCATTAGACAGATTCATGCATCTGTCCCTAGTACTCATGGGCATATGGGTACACACAGGGGTCATCATTAATGCTGTTGACGGGAGACATGGCTACTCCCCCATCCACACTGAGGTTGGAGTATCAGTGGCCATAACCCAATGTATGTGCAGGATCATTGTGGAGGCACAAGATAGTGCCACCATCGCCATATTTGTAGGTTCATAGGTGTTTACCAGGCTAACGACAACAAGGGCCTTTTTTAAGCCTAGCCATGCATCTCAAATATCTGACAAGTTCTGATACACTTGATAAGTGTAAACATGGGCCTGGGAAATGAACAATTTACAGTTTACCCGTGTCCATTAGAGACACAAGTGCCAAACCAGGGATGAATTTCCAGTTTCCCATCCAATTGTCAAAGTTGCACTTGGATTGGGTTAAGGAGGAACTCTGCTTCACACGGATGGGGAGCCTGTTCCATAGATGGGGTAGTCTCTGGGATACATACCTATCTCTACAGCAGGTAGTATTTATATCACAGGCAAGGTCTTTAGAATGGGTAATTCTTGTGCTGATTGTTTTGTGGATATGCAAGAGATCCATCAGAGTGTGGTCTGACAATGCCCTGTATGCCAGGCATAGATCTCCCCTCAAAATCCTGTAGGGGACAGGGTACAGGGATAGGGCCTTGAGGTGGTCTGCATAGGACATTTTACTTATGCCCTGTATTCTTTTAGTGAGGAACCTCTGTGGATGTTCCAATTGTTGGATATGCCTGGTTAGGTACATACTAAAGGGACATTGCACTCAGTGATAGGTCTGATGAATGCTGAATATAGTGGAACAATGACTTCCTTGGACCTAGATGCCATACGTTTGTTTATAAGTTGAGCAACATAGAATGATTTCCTCACCACTGTAGTCACATGATGGTCAAGACTAGATTACTATCTATGTATTTCCCTAAGTCCCTGACTACTGGGTCAACTCTAAGTGGTGTGTTGTCAATATGATAGTTACCAGGGATGGAGGACTTCCCAAAATATACTATCAATGCATTTCTTGGCATTTAGTTTTAGTCCATGGCTCTGACACCAGTTGTTTGTCTGTGTCAGCCCTCCTGAAGAACATTTGTGTCAGTGTAATTCAATGACGGCTCCTAATTTGCAATCATCTGCAAATTCAGTCAGCCAAAGACCACTGATATTGGCTATGACTTCTGAGACATAAATGCCAAAAAGGAGCAGTCCAACAACTGACCCTGATGGAATCCACCTGTGACTAGCCTCTTTGTAGAGATGGACTCCCCAGTTCTAACTTTCTGGGTCCTGTCTGTGAGCCAGTTGGCTATCCACTGCATGACATACGGGTTTGTACCTAACCTCTTGAGTTTATCAACAATGCCAGAGTGGGTTATTGTGTCAAATGCCTTGGCCAGGTCAAGGTAGGCAGTGTGAACAATTTTGCCCTCATCCATGGCTTTGGTGACCATCTCAAAGAAGTCCACCAGGTTGAGTAGGCATGATCTGCCCTTAACAAAACCAGACTGGGTTGGGTCTAGTGTCTGGAGGTTTGCTATATCTCTATTTATCATCTCCATCATCATTCTTTCCATGGCTTTACATATAAGACTAGTAAGACTTATATGTCTGTAGTTTCCTGGGTCAGTTGATGGCCAAACTTTGTACAGAGGGATGACTGTTGCTTTTCTCCATTCATGAGGCATGAATCCTGTTTGGAGGCTACAGTTAAACAGTAATTCCAAAGGCCCTGATAGGTCATCTTTCATGCTATTTAGAAGGCATCCTGGGATATTTTCTGGGCCCATTGATGCAGTGATTTGGTCTTAGAGAGAGCATTAAGGACCTGTTCCCTAGTGATAGTAGGGGGAGTTATATTTGATGATATTTCCTGAGGGAAGGTTGAGGGGGAAGGGGTAAAGTTGAGCTGAATTTATCAACCAAGAGGTTTGCTATATCTTCTGGCTCAGTATAGTTGGCTCCGTTTACAATGAGCTCTGCACACAATTGTGTCTTGCCTTTGAGGTTGCAGACATAGCTAAAGAGTGCTTTGTGGTTGTCCTTGGCCTGAGAGGCCAAACTTACTTCAAAGTTGGCTTTGGTAGACTTAATTTGTCCTCTAAGTTGTTTGTTTAGTTTAATAAGAGTGCTTTTATCTTGCTGGGTGCTCCACCTCCTAATGTTTGCCATGATTTTCTTCCTACTGTTATACAGCCTATTGATTTTGTGATTCCACCAGGGTGGCTTGTTTTTCGAGTTAGTTCTGTATTTCTTCTTCTTAGTGGCTACAGCTGCCTCTATGCAGCTATTAACATGCTTGTACAGGGTTTCTATGAACAGTTCTGCATAGGCAGTAGTGTTCTCAGGGTTTATGGGGGCTTGAAATTTTGCCAAGTTATCACTTAATAGCAGGAGGTTAGCCTGAGAATATTTCTTGAATATTCCAGGTTTAGCTGGAGGTCCGGGTTTTATTTTTATTTCAAAGGAGACCATTTGTGGTCTGACCTTACCAGGGATGGCATTACAGTAGGGGATGTGCAGTACTCTCCCATATTAGTGAGGTCCAGATCTAGTATGGCTGCTATCCTGGTTGGTGTATTGACTATCTGGTCCAGGGAGCTTGTATTTACAAAATCCAGGAATCTCTGTGCATGTAGGTTTGGTATTGTATAGGATTCCCAGTTAATGGTGGGATAATTAAAGTCACCTATGAGTATGGTATTGGGTTGGATGGTTAGTGTTTCTAATAAGTTTAAATACATGGTATGGGTTTCCTGGGTCATAGAGGGGGACCTATAGCTTGCAAGGAAGTGATTTTTGTTTTTACCTACGGTGATTTGAACATGGAGCAGTTCAAGTGCATTGTCCTGTTTGACCAGTCTTGAAGTGTATTTATTTTTGATGTAAATGGAGACACCTTCACCTTTAGCCCCTGCCTGTGTAGTAGCTGGTCTAAATGTGTGGAAGCCATTATAACCTTGCACTGTTGGTTTGCTCTCCGCAGGTTTAAACCATGTCTCAGTGACTGCACAAATGTCAGCATTCTCTAGGGTAAAGAGAGCTTCTGGGGAGTGGTGTTTTTTTTGTTTAGACTTCTAGCATTGAGCAGTAACACCTTCAGATTTTATTGGTTTTGATTTGCTATGTCGGAAGCTCTTTCAGTTTGGCATTGCCTAAAAAAGGCACTATGGGAGAAGACAATGTTTTAGCTAATATTTGAAAGCCTAGAGGAGAGGTGCAGACCATCCCTGGCAAGGCAGCATGGTCTGTTGACCATCTCCTTCCATGCTGATAAATATTGTACACCCTTAGAATGACACCAGAAACAAAGCCAATTATTAAAGTCAGTCATCTCTTGTTCATATTGTGGCATCATCTTTGGAGAAGGTAAAATGCTGCTCAATGCTAGGCTCAAACCGGCCTGAGACACATATTCTGAGAGCTCCATGATGTCTCTCTTCATATAGTCTAGGGTGGTATGTCTCAGGTCATTTACTCCCACATGGACTATGACTGAATCATATTGGTAATTATGGTCCAATGACCTGAGTGCATGCATAATGTGATAGATCCTAGTCCCTGATAAGCAACTAACTGTAACTTTCTCCTTACTCAGCCTAGTGAGATGGACATCAGTGTGTCTGGTGATGGAGTCTCCAATGACTAGAATGTTGGATTCTGTGGTGGCTTGCCTTATGGGCTTAGATGTAGAGGCTCCATAAGATGTAGCTCTATGTGTTGATGTGGGTGTTTTCTTTTTTGAAAGAGCACATTTGGGGCAGCTGAAGGTATTTGTTATGTGTATTTCTTCTAGGAGGTCTTTGTGGTTTAGTAAGGTTACAAGTAAGTGCCTCAGCATATGTGGGTAGACATACCTGCTTTGAATTGTGTGTGATGGGTGCAGCGTGTGTACTACTGACAACCTTATTGACATTAGGAGTACTTTTATGTGATAGCTTTGCCTCCAGTGACATTGTGTAAATACATCTTTCACATACCACATCAGTTTGTTTGAGAATAAACTGGTTGTCAGTAAATATGAGGCAATTTCTACATTGCCTCATGATCCCCATATCCACTAAGCCAGTAACGGAGACAATAGGAAAGTTCATATCCATGGCAACAGACCCTTTTATTGGACAGTTGGAGTGAAAATATCAATCACTGTGAGGAGTATCTGGTTTGCACCTACGTGGACAGTGATTGCCACTGCAAACTTGTTGTCCTGTGTGCAACTAGGTACTGGAGAAATTTCAATTGTGCTTTTACAGGAGAAATGTCACTCAAGGTGCCTGAGTCTGTACAGATCACTGCCAAACACTTGAAGGGAAACTAATTTGTAGACCCTGAAAATTTAAGGATGAAGTATTTAGGCAGAAAATCTGAAATTAGAAACAAATCAAGCAGTAATTGCTGAAAACAAAGACTTAATTTCTCAAGAATGATAAAAAGAGGGGATTCACATGAATGACTACTGCCTGTCAACTATTGACGCTGGTCTCACCACAGCTTCACTCTATGTCATACAATGCTCCTTTGCTTCTTCTCTAACCAGCAGCAAAATGTTAGCACTAGTCCCAAGAAGCGAAGCAGGCCACAGCCTGTTTGGTGATCCACAGTCTTGTCCCAGATGATGCAAGGTTCTATAGGCTTGTACACTTTTTCTGGTAGATGCCTTGAATAGCAACCAGACCAATCAGGAATGTTAAGCACAAACACAAACTCTACAAACAGAAACAGTCAGGAGTCAATGCACTCTGTTCCTTTTCTCACCAGGACCAGAATATAAGCACAGACTCCAAGCTGTCACCTATAAAGCAGTTATTAGGCTTTCTGGTGATCAGCAGTCTCCAGGAAATAATGTCCCTGTACTCTTTCTTTCACCAGGAGAAAGCAGAAGCACTAATCCCAAGATGACTACTGAGAGGCAGACTGCTTGGCTCTCCAGTAACTGGTGGTCTTGCAATAGATGTTTAAAGGTAAGATGAAAACAATGGTTTGTCCTAAACACTGCAGTGTGCACTAAGCAGTTAGATATAAAAGGAGGTAACTCACTTTAGCTGTCTAGGTGGAGAGCCACTATTTTGAAATGCGCAAGATAGATTGAAAGACGGTGGGCACTTTTGTATTCTGGTACTATGGAATACAGTGGGATGGCCAATAAATTTAAATAGTTGAATGGTAGTGATTTCACAAAATGATAGTTTTGTGCTTACTCACACCAGCCAATGAAAGGAGAGAGGGAAGGAGATATATGGTCATATTAACATAAGGGGCTGGCAACTACAAAGACAGTAGTGTTTAAGAACACAGCAGTAACAGGGTAGGAGGGTCTGATTCACAAGAGACATAGCTGTGGTCCCTTTTTAAGTTTTAATATGCAATTAAAAGCAGAATACAAGTAAAACACAGAATAAAGAAAACAAATCACAGTTTACAAAACAGAAAAAGGCAATAAAGTAGTACAAAATACAAGAAAACAAATGCAAACTAACCTTTCCCTCACAGCAAGCTCAGGCAGAGTCTAGGTGAGCTTTTCTAGTAAAGCGTCAGAGATAGTATGGTTGACCCAGGATGTGCATGCTGGCCATACCTCTCAAACTCTTAGCTCAATAATTCTGGACAAAACCGAACATAATAGGACAAAGGCCCAAAAATAGGGGCAATTTTTAAACACTGCTAATATAAAAAAAAGTTGATAGAATAATAGATATTGCATTAACATGCATTTTCTGAAGGGTATGAAGTCCAAAACTCAAATGTCAAGTCATTATTTAGTGACACCTGGCTTGAGCGAAACAAACAGTAAATTTCAATCCTCTGGCACAACAATGACTCTCCGATTATATTAGATAGTTACAGAAAGGAAAGGAAAACTACAACAACAAAAGAAAAATAAAAATTAAGGGACAATGATTTGATCAAATTAGGTCATGTGTTCACTTGGCTTAGGTATAATTAGCAATAATCGAGCTGATACCAGTTATACTATACCCCTGTAATCATGCTAACATTATGAATGATAATGTTGCCAATGATAATAATATGTCGATGTAATACATATTCAGGGGAAGATAGCAATTTATATCCTGTGGTGAAAGTATAAAAATAAAACTAAAATGGATGCTGATAATAATATGGTTGTCTATAGTTGGTTGTCAGGCGGAAAGATACACCATGTACACCAATGATACCATTTTACATTCCCTTCCTGTGAGGATGGAGAAAGGGAGGTGAGACACACGCCAACACCACCAGCGCTCCGGCGTGAGCGAAGGAAAAAAGGAAATGATCTTCCACAGAATCAAAACATTGAAGAAAAAATGAAAAACTCAGTGTATAATTAACTCGAATATCGTATTAGTATATAGGACGGAGCAATTAGCTTTTATTAAAAAAAGGTATGAATTTATACAGGGGTAAAGTGTTATTACAGAAACAGTAACAGACCTTAAAATTTACCACAACAGAACATCTATCTGTATATGAAAGAAGAATCTCAGACCAATAAAAAAAAAATAGGTATGTTCTTAGATTTCCAAACAGTTTTACTTGAACCTATATGCTTGCATTGGTGAACAAGTTGAATGTATATTTGTGTTCAATTGTTCATAAAATATCCAAAATGTTTTGGGGCTTATATATCTCTATAGTAAGTAAACAGCACTAAAAAAATGATGATAAAGATGATTTAATTATAAAATTTTGAATTTTTAATTTTAAATATTATTAATAAATAATTTTTGTTTGTTTTTTGATTTTATTTACAGGTGACAGGGTGATGGTGTTTACAGCACACACCATGTTAATTAGTAATACAATTTTTTGTTTTTGCTTGGAAGAAAAAAATGTCTTATGCAACAGAGCTATATGAAAAAGTATGTAATACTGTAGACATTTTGTAAACTTTTAAAGGTTTTAAATTCTGACTGATTTTGATTTTTTTACTACGAACTACTACTATTCAGTGAACAAGATTTTGGATTTATATTTATTGAAATAAAAAAAATGGAAATAGTGATACTATACATAAGAAAGAGAAATTGCTACAGCAATTCTTTATTAATGAGATCCGCTACATCACTTAGTGTTTTCTATTAATATCTATTAAGGATGAGATAATGAGTATTAACAAACCAAGAATTAGGAGATAGAGAAAACAGACCATGGGGCACGCCCAAGAGGGTTTAGACGAGAGAGTAAACCAGAAATATCTATTACCAAGACTAAGAAAGAGGAGAGTAGAAACAGATAGATGGTAAAGAATTATATATAGTATATATCTTTATTATATTATATATATTGAAACATAGTATTACATTACACATTATGACATTTATCTGATAGATTTTTCTTATTATTATTTTTAAACATGTTATCATCAGTGAATCGAGTCATTGTTGTGCCAGAGGATTGAAATTTTTGTTTGTTTTCGGCCAAGCCAGGTGTTTCCGCTTAGTTTTATTTAGTGAGATCAATCCTCAATGATTTGTCAGAAACCACAGATTTTATGAGGAACAGACAAAAAATATAATGCTACAATCTTGGCATTCTGTGAAAATCTTGCCATTTGTGAGGTATGATGCTGACCTATGAGAGTGTATGTGTGATCATTTGGATAGAAAGAATGACAGAATGGACAGTGCCATGTCTCTCTGGCTCAGCTGCCAGTGGTGAGGGGCCATCCTCAGAGGTGATTATCTACTTCATCCACAAATGTTAGCCATCATGGCCATGGATGTCCAAGATCCTCCTCCCAATGTGCTAGCACTTCCAGATCCACATGTATTATGGAGGTGTCTACTCCCCCGAGAGGCTGACCCCATGGTCCTGGATATTGTTATGCTGGCACATATCTTAGATGTCACTCAAGGTCAGGTAGCACACCATCAACTAGTTAGGCTTGCGGTACAGCCAGTTGAACCCCTGACAGAGCCAGTTCTTATGGGCAGAGCTATGCTGAACTTTCTGCCATGCATGCCCTGGACCTGTCCAGTTGGCTTGAGCTGCATTGTTTCATCAGCTGCTGAAACTGTACCCTTGTAGACCCACAGTCATATCACCACAGCCCCTAGCACATCACTCATCTCCACTGACCCTGACTTTTCATGCCATTAAACCCACCATTCATGCCAGTTCTTACTCTTCTCTTAAAAGCACATTTTCTTTTTATGTATCTCAACACACACATACGTCTTTGTGAAAGACTTGCATTGCTTTACTCACTTCTCCACTTGTGCAAACGATGATAACTGTGCCTTGCCTTTTCTACATTGTTACTTGGATTATCTGTGTCTGTTGCATAGAGTGGCCACCTATGCACAGTTAAGCACATCCTGGTGTTGGTTTTGCGTGCATCATTTTTATTGTAGTGTATCTGATTATCTCTTGTTTACTGTGTTCTGAAGCTGTGTGCAGCCTCCTCCCTCTTTGCTCATGCCATGGGACAGTATCACCACTTCCATCAGGCATGATCATCACCTGTTGCTGGCTCGTCCTCTGACTCCACTATGTGGGTGTCATACTGGACATGAACTTTTATGCAAATATGATAACTCTGTATCTCTGATGATGATGTTGACCACTGTTGGGCATAGCGTCTGTAATTAGAGCCTCTTGCTGATACACATTTACAATGGCGGTGGCAACCTTTAACAGTCTTCCATGATTTACTTTTTCTAAACACGGGCTTATGGCCCAGCTCTAATACACTGTGGGTAATGTCCCATTGTGTGGCATGTAAATGTTTCTGAATTGTTCCACCATCTTGTTTTGCCTCCTTATCATACACAACACCTCATTATATGGTCATTAGTCTGTACCATGCCCGTCCTTGTTATTTGTGCTAACCACATCGTGTAGTTTAGTTTTCTGAATCACATAAAATGTGCCTGTCACATCTTGTCATGCAGATTTTCTTAGCATGATGTGAGCAAGTGTTCTGAATCCAGCTGATTATGTGTCTTATTATATGGTAAATCTTAAAAAGCCAGCCAGATGAGCATGTATTTATGGATATTTCTTCTCACTGAAGATCAAAATATTAAGACCTAATTTATGCCAAGTGTTACAATATGATATATTTGATACTTACTAGAAAGTTTGTGATTTGAATAGAAATTCACATTTTTTTCCAAATCCTTAATATATTATGGTAAACTGATCTCTATAAATATAAATTTGATATCCAGTGATTTTTATTGCCTGTTTAAGTAATGCCATGGTTGAGGTCATCAAAAAAGCACAGAACATTTCATTTGCTGACATTAACCTGAAATCTGTTTTACCTCCTGCCCTAAGTTTGCTTTCAAAAGATGCACAACATTTTTGATTATCTTTTCATAGTCAGTTTCAAAGACCTAATGCTAGCTTGTCTTCTTTAGCAGAGTACAAGAGCACTATTCCCTGTGGTTAATGCATGTGATTTTTTCATAAAAGAAGCTGGTAATATAAATGATTTGCCTTTTAAAGTGTGGTCTTCATATTGATCGCTGCTGTAGTAGCCGTAGTTGTATGGATTATATCCTGCCAAGCATATAACAGCCAACCAGTTTGTAAAGCTTCAGGGCACCTTCCATCTGCCTAAACTGAACTGACTAAAAGACAAGTATGGGAGTGAAGCCCTTCACTGCCTTCCTGCCACTGAAATGTACACTCCTCTGGTGCTTGTGAAGGTCAAAGGGCAGCTTGTGCTTTCCTGAACTGGGCAGATAAGTTCCCTTTTGGAAAAAAAATTCAATTTCGTTATTTTTTACCAATATTTTATTACTTTTCTCTTCAGGAAAATTATTTTACAAATAGGAGTGTTGTGTTTTAATGGATTGTCTTGAGACTGTAATGTACTTTTAAATGGAGCATTAGTTTTTGTCAGTTTAAAAGTAGTGTTAACTAACTGATGAAATATTTTCTGTGGAGAAATTGTGCTTGTTTTTCCATTGCTGGGCTGTCAAAGTATTTGAAAGTGCTTTTTACTGTGTTTTTTTTCTGCCCAAAAAAAGTAACTTTTGTGGACTGGTAGTTTTTGTTGTTTGTTTTCCCCAGGATAGAGGTACTATTTTTGCCTTGACCATGGAACAGATGGTCAGTTGTCAGTCCCATGCTCAACTCAAGCTGATTGACAGTTTGGGTGAGTGGAATGTTCCCCTGAAGCTTTGGAAGCTGGCTGGCTGCTATATCCTTGGTAGGATATAATCCATATTGCTAAGGCTACTGCAGCAGTGTCTATTCAAACATCTACTGTTATGGTAAGTTCAACCTAAAACACAAGTGTATTTTTAATATATTTTTAATACGGCACATTGTATATGCCCTCAGATATCCCTGTGATTTTATTTCTATTGGCAAAACCAAGGAGAAATTCAATGTGAGGAGACAGGAGAATGCGCAAGACACAGCTAAGTAATGATAATATCCTAGTGGCTCTGCATTTCTTTCGGTATCATGACAGTACTGTTTGTAATCCTTCCACTGTTTTGTATCAAATTATTAATAAAGGTGAAGTTGTGTTATTGCTAGACAACTTCAGAAATGGAAGGAAACAACATTGATTTTGAAATTTAAAATGATTGCATTTAGTGATTTGAATTTAGAATTTGATTGTCAGGTTTTCCTGACCTAATATTTTTTTTTTATTTTTTTTATTGTTTTTTTTTTCAAAAAACTTTTTATTGAATTATTAATATATGCATATTTACAATACAACAAGAACACAATAACCAAAATGAACATTGGATATAAGAGCATGGGAGTTCAAGTATAAATGCAAGACTATAACAATGTAAATGCAAGAACTCCAAACAGGACAACTATAACATAACTATATACAAAGTATGAATGTGTTAAACCAGAGGCAACAACGTATATAAGTCTGTATATAAAGGAGTATGCATGTAAATGTAAGTGAGAGAGAGCTAGGTTAATAAAACTATAAAAAAAAAATGACAGAGATTATTAAACACTATCCAAGATGTGTAATACCTTTTCTAAGACTTTATTGTTAAGAGCTAACTTCTTTGGACTCTTCACCAGTAATTTCTGAGCTGAAATATAAGAGTAGGCTAAGGTTCTAAAGTTATTCCAATTTAGTTTGGTGCGGTCTAACCAATTTTTAGTAATATAAAACTTAATGAGTGAACAAATATAAACTAACACATGTGTATCAAATTTTGATAGATGAATAATAGTAATATGAAGGATCGCTAATTCCCAGGATAGTGTGGATTTTTGGTATCCCATTTTTTGTAATCTGATTTTAAGGGAGGTCCAAAGTTTATGTGAGTGCTGACAGGACCACAAAATATGTAAGAGATCAGCATTAAAAGAAGAACAGCAAGAACATGAGGAGGGAATTCTGGAGTCAAACTTGTTAAGTTTGGAAGGAGTATGATATGCATTATTAAATATCATTAACTGGGTATAAAAAAGCTTCTTGAATGGGGAATAGTCTAAAGTATCCTTGATGGCTGAAAGTTTCTGAGTTAAAGACAAATGGACATTCTGTTTATCCCAATAATCAGAAAATAGACAAGTATTATTATGTATTATCTGATTAACCAGATTATAAGATTTAGATAACATCTTCTGTGGTAATGTTAGAGCTTGTATAACAGTGGTAAGATTTGTAAAATCATTTATACTTACTTTAATGTGAGCAAATTTCACAATGATGCTATCTCTCAATTGACGTAGTATAGTAATGTAATTAATATTTGCTTTCAGCTTTATGCGTAGGTTAGTGAGAGATAAATCGTTATATTGTAGCAAGTCCCACACAGTGAAACTTTGAATAAGTGGAAATTCAGAAAGATTAAAAGGTACATTATTAAACTGGATATTAGGATTTAAGTGTAAAGGTTGTGTTAGTTGAAAAATGCTATCTAGATTAATGAGTTTTATTAATTCTTGACAATAATTGATCTTTTGTTTTAAGGGTTTGGAAATTTTCAGAATGTTAGCAGCTTCCTTAGAAAGGAAAGGAAGAGCAATCGGGTTAATATTTTTACTTGAAATGTATTGATGCCATAATTTGGTCCAAATGGGGTACTGCCTATACCTATCAGTTTTCAAGTTCACAATGGTGAGTAGTTTGTTAGCCGAAATAATTAAATAATACATGTAAAAGTTCGGAAGACCTAGGCCTCCTTTATTTTTAGGACACGTTAATTTAAGATATGATATTCTGATTGACTTAGGAGACCAGATAAAATCTAGCTAATTCCTTATTGACTTTTGTAAAGAAAGATTTAGGAATAATCTGGTCTATGGCTTTAAATTGAAATAGGAGTCTAGGGAGTATATTCATTTTGACTATTGCTGCTTTGGATAAGAGTGATATATTAAGTAATTCCCATCTATGTAAATCTAAAACTATTAATGACCATACTCTGTGAATATTATTTTGAAATGTAGAAAGACCATTATGCTCAATTTGAGTACCTAGGTATTTAATTGCATAGGTGAAAGAAAAAGGGGAATCTGAAAATATGTGAGGTTTATGGGCAGATGGATTTATAGGAAATATGAAAGTTTTATGAGAATTCACCTGATAATCAGAGGCCTGTGAAAATTTATTAATAATATTGATTATTTTCACAAGGTCTGTACTAGGTGTTTGGGGGTATATCACCAAGTCATCCGCAAATGCAGAAAAGGGCACCTCAGTGTTTAAAATTTTGGGAATCTTGTGAAAAGTGTTTTGTTTATATATAATAACATTGGCTCTAAGTATAGATTAAAAAGAAAAGGAGATAATGGGCATCCCTGTCTCGTACCATTAGTGACTTTTATAATCTTAGAGGCATTTCTATTGATATGAAGAAAGGTGGAAGAATCCTTATATAAAACCTTAATAAAATCAATAAAAGCATTAGGTATTTTAAAGCAAGACAATTTTTTATTGTTTTTACAGTTTCTATTGCATGGAATGCATGTTGAGGTAATTATACCCATAGTTTATTTTGTGTCAGTCTTAGCATGTACTTAAACTGATAGGATTTTTTTGTTATGTAATTCATTGAAGGTCTTCTTTATTAAACTAACATGAAGCTGTACTAAAATTCTGAACTTTTCTGTTTTGTTTATATAATCAGACAACTTAATACCAAGGTAATATAGTTTTCTAGCCTTAAGGGAAGTGCATACTTTCCTTAAGGAAAAACAAAACAAAAAAGTGAAAACTAATTTTACAAGAAAATAGAAAAGGATATATTGCTTGCTATTTCTTTGTATAACTTAGATCTGATGAAGCTCTGCCAAGGGCGAAAGTGCTCATCTCCTGTTTTAACTTAATAAACTATGGTTTAAACAAGCAATACCAGCTTGAATTCTATTTTTTTATTTTTAAAATGAATGCAAAGTGATCTTTGGCATGGAAATGATATAAGAAGTTTTAACAACAGTGTTTTTTTAATAATTCAAATGCTGATAATAAGAGTAATAATTCCTGCCAACAAGTTTTTCCTTTTTTGTTTTATATATATATATATATATATATATATATATATATATATATATATACATATACATACACACACACACACACACACACACACACACACACACACACACACACACACACACACACACACACACGTGCTGGATTTATTTTGTCCTTTTCTATGTACATCCCTGATTTGCATGTCATGAACCATTGTATTTTAATGAGTTAAGATCACTCTGAAGCCAGGAACAAAGGTAAGTGTATAAATCGCATAGGACTTGCCCCCTTGAGGATCAGCTTAGACTGGATCTATGGTGTGCTAATTATCAGGCAGAGATCTCATATAATATGGATCCTTTGTATCCAATGAGATCTCCACTAGGTCCAAACATCTTGATGCACTCTTATAGGTGGGGAATTAGGTTGTGTAACCCAGTTTCTGCTGCTCAGACAGCTTTACCCTCTGGAAAAAATGTTAGGAAGTAGCAAGGTGCTTCACTAATATGTTGTTGAAGATTAGGCAAATTTTCTCCATTAGTTCCTTCACTGACATATTATGTTTTTACTGAGATGAGTTTGGTTCTTTACACCCTACTACATGCAGATTGGACTTTGGCCCTGTGATGCTGACAGCTCCTGCCTACAGTCATTAGGGACAGTCATTTCCCTGATTGTTCCATCACTATTGTGAAATGTGAAGCCTCCATATGTGTTAAAAGAAGCCTCAATCAATCTGATCCTAGGAATAAAAAGAATATTTATTTGTCTTTTGTTTACCAGGAAAGTCTGACTGTGCACAAGTCCCATTTTTAGTGTGATCTTTGGAAAAAAAGCTCCTCATAAAATATACTGATACAATGAACAACAGCAACAAATTAAACATTTTAAGCAATTGCTTTGCAGGTAATATTGAGACATGAATAGTAACATTTTTTTGCTATACACACACACATATATATGTATATATATATATATATATATATATATATATATATATATATATATATATATATATATATATATATATATATATATATATATATATATATATATATATATATATATATATATATATATTAGAAGTCATATTGTTGTGTCTTTCGGCTTTTCCCGGTTAAGGGTCGCCACAGCAGAACTCCGGTCCGCTAATGATTGGCAGTTGATTTTTATGTACTGAGTTTCCAGCCCTGACACACAACCTTCAACGAAGGAATGCCCATTCACACATGTCTCCATGCAAAAGACGCTCTAACTGAGAGTCAAACCGGACAGCATATTACTGTGAGGCGACAACGCAGCACCACTACCGCAGTTATTGGTCATAAATCAAAGACATAGTGATATGATAATGAACATAGGTTCAGTATGTATTCTGAGATAAATGAGGTTAGATGTCACTAGAGCTGGGATAGAAAGTAGAGCATTAGGTGAAAGGGCATAATCAGAAAAATCAAGAGAAAACTTAAGTAGAAAAAGTTCTGATAGTGGGGAGGTTGCGATAACAGTAGATAGGTAAAATGATGAGGTGGGTATGGAGGGGGTATTAGTAGTAAATGATTATGGATATAGGCTAGTTGGAGGAGCAGTTGTTGGAGTGAAAGAAAGAGAAAAAAAGACAAGGCATAAGAAAGGTGAGAGTGTCAGGTTGATTTGATAGAGGAACTGAAACAGAAAGAAGGGTGGGTTTATTCAGGATGGGAGGATGAAAATAGTTCTGAGGCAGTTTGGTGTTCTAGGTTGTGCTTCAAACTTGTTGTAATGCTGAATTCTTTTAGGGAGGGTGAGATGGAATTCCAGTGCTTAGCAGCATAGGTTGAGTATAGTGAATCTCCTGCTCTGTTATGAGACTCGATCGTGGTCTGGAGATATTTTTCTGTGAGCGAAGATTCCTAGGAGTGGAGTAGTGTTTGATGATATTTTGTAGTGATGGGCAGGTAGTGGGTTTGTGTATTATTTTGTGGCAGTAAGCAGCTGGGAGTAGATAATGTAATTAGGTAGTCTGATGCAGTACAGGTGCTTTAGTGCTAAACAGTAGTGTGAACAGTTTGGTAAGTTGAATATAAACTTCACAATTTCATTGTAGCAAATGTCTAGCTTATTTTTTTAAGGTGGAGTGAAGATTAGTCAGGATGCGTGCTGCATTGCTATGCTTAAAAAGGTCCAAATAGTCATTAGTCTAGTACACACCTATAAGCCTATGAACTATGGAGAAGTGAAGGGAGGAAGTAAGATGTTGCTAAAGAATTCCTAGAAGAGTCAGTGAGAAAGGATTTGTTTTGGTCAAGTAAGCCCAGCTTTTGGCGAGTTTTCTTCAGGGCTCGAGGAATGTATTGATCATATTTTAAGTAACTGTCAATTGTGACACCAAGAAGTTCTGTGCTGAAAACTAATTCACTTGTGGTATTATTTGCTAATGTGATGTTGAAGGATTGTTTCTGTGAGGACAAAGACTTGGGTAAAAACAGCATTCATTTTGTTTAGCATTTAAAAGTAGTTGGTAGTTATCTAGACTAGACTCAGTAGACAAAAAGGAGTCCTGGGTCATCTTGTGGAATAGTGGTAGACTTGGCACAGAGAATATGAGAGTTATATTGTCTGCATATTGGCCTTTGGTAGCTTTGCAAAGGTTATTAGTGAATATGTTGCATAGTAGAGGGCCAGGAATAGATCTTGGAAGCATGACAACAGAGACAGACAGAAAGAGGGGGAGATATCATTTCTATTTTACAGCCTGGGTGCTGTTGGTGAGATAGCTGTGAAATCATTTAAGGGATGAATGAAAAAGTCAGATGGTGGATAGTTCATGGAGCAGGCATTGGTGTGAAACTCTGTCAAATGTTTTTGACATGCCTTAGAAGAGGGAGGATGCTAGTTTGCCACAGTTTCTATTTGTGTAGAGCAGTGGTGGTGATATGGTAAGGTTGGAAACCATACTGAGTGTAAGAAAGGAGACTATCATTGTGAAGATGGAATAAGAGTTGGGAATGAATACATTTTTCTAGTATTTTGGAGAGTGGAGGTAGTATGGATATAGGTCGGTAATTGGAGAGGTTACTGGATGTTTCACCTTTGTTCAGAGGTATGATGTGGGACATGTTCCAGATGGAGGAGATGTAGCTTTCTGTAATGGATTGGTTTATGAGTATAGATACAGGGTACATGACAGCATCTGCAGCAATTTTGAGATATTCTGGTGGCAGGTTGTCAGCAACTGGGGCAGAATTTGTTTAGTTTTAGGAGATGTCTTTTGATAGACGAGGTAGATTGGAAGGAGAAAGGATTTTGGTAGTGATTAGTACTGTTTGTGATAGTGAGGCTGAAGGGTGGGTTGTTATTAAGTAAGGAGAGGGCAGAGTGTACAAAATATGTATTGAACTGGGAAGCTATAGGTCATAAGTTGCTGGTAGTTGGTAAAGGAGTGATAGTTTGGCCAGGGTGTAATAGTCTTTTGATTGTGTTCCAGAAAAGCTTGTGCTTCTACTAATGGTTTGTCTTGGACCTTGGAAAAGTGTTTATTTTTATTTTAGAAAAGTTACTAATGTGTCTAAAATATTGTCATTTTTGTGGTGTTTTGTCAGCAGATCATGCTTTCCAAGCTTTATCCTTGTTTAGCATGAGCTACCTGGTTTCTCTTGTGAGCAATGGGGCCGGGTTGGATTTGATTAATTAGGATCTGATGGGAGCCAGTTCATTTATAATGTTAAGAAATATACTGTTAAAGTAAGTTACAGTGTCATCTAGGTGCAAGTATTTTTAGAATATTCCAGTAGTATGTTTTGAGGTAGCTGAAGTAGGTGTCATTAACGAAGGAATAGAGTGTATGCATATTATTATATTGTATATGTTTTTATGCATGATTAGGTTGATATATATATGATCATCATTTCTGAAAAACAATTGGCCGCCATGTTCTTTTTTTGTCCTCTATTGAGAGGGTTTTAGGAAGTGTTTATGCAGAGATGCATTTCACCCACCTCTTTTCAGTTTTAGTCCTATGGCCTAAGCACAGAACTGAGATGAGACTCATTGAAACACTTTTGTTGCCATTTGTTGCTACAACACCGCCTCTCACAACAGGACACTAATTGAAAAAGTCAAACCACCGTTGCTGTACCATAAAGGGCTGCCCTCCAAAACATTAAAAGCACAATGCTATCACCAATACTGTAGCTGGTGTAATTCCAAAAATGTCCAATGCACAATGGCAAACTCAAAAGATAAATTTAATATAAATCCACAAGTCGACACAATAACATAAATAACATAAAAATAGTAATGATTGAGCGCTCTTTCGTCTTCAGTATGTAGACTTCATCAGAATCAAAAATTCACACTGAATGAATGCTTTAAATACCAAAACAGGAACAGCACTGGGTAATTGATTAATTGTTACACCAGAGAGTATTATATTAATTGTTACATCCACGATCTATTCATATCGTAAAAACAAAACAAAACATTTTGTGTAACATGGAAATAGCCAGAATGTCTCAATTAATCCCAAGAACCATGAATAATGAAGAATAAAAAATATAAAAACTATGAACATGAATTAAAGTGTGTAAAATCACATAAGGTCAAGAGGTCAATATGACCCAAAACAGCTGTACTTCAGAATTGATGTCAGAAAATAAATAAAAACCTTCCTATATGCATAATGGTGTTACTCTGACTGTTATGAAATGAAATAACAACAATAAATACAATAAATAAAGTATGCAGTTAATTAACCTATTCTTATTATGAACACATGAATATATAAAGATATATATATTATGTTGTTAAAACCATTGGTGTTTAAAAATATATATGTATGTGTTTAAAATATATGTATAAATATGTAATAAATAATATTATTTATTACATATTTATACATATATTTTAAACACATACATATATATTTTTAAACACCAATGGTTTTAACAACATAATATATATATCTTAATACTTTTTATATATTCATGTGTTCATAATGAATAGATCGTGGATGTAACAATTAATATAATACTCTCTGGTGTAACAATTAATCAATTACCCAATGGTGTTCCTGTTTTGGTATTTAAAGCATTCATTCAGTGTGAATTTTTGATTCTGATGAAGTCTACATACTGAAGACGAAAGCGCGCTCAATCATTGCCATTTGTTGCTATTTTAAAGGCACTGTACTCGGATGGTTTATCTCTTACTTTTCAGGTCTCTCCTAGAGGGTGCTATTAGGACTCAGTTCCACTGGTTCTTTCCTCTTAGTATGCAAAGTGCTTCAGAGTTCCATTTGGCACTATCTTTGCTCATCTTATAGATGCTGCAACTGAAGGAGGTCATTAGAGGGCGATAATTGTTTATCAGTTGTGCTGACAGTATCATACCCCTAACAATGCTGTACACCATAACACTTTTTGACAACCTTTCTTCAACACATAACCACAGATGTCCTCACCTAAGTTATATATATCCACCACATTAAGTGACAACCTTAACCTTTTGTTCATCATAAAACCTATATACTGGAACTAATGGTGACCTTGCAATCCCTAACACCTTTAAACTCCAATTCAGAAAGCTATATTTTACATTCCCTAGCCTATCCCCTCCCTATATCAGTCCTACAAATAATATTAGAAAATGTCCAAAGACCACCCTACAGATTGTCAATAGCACTACAAAAAGGGTATGAAATTTGAAGACTGGCTACAAGAGAAAGTACATGCCATGACCATAACAGAATCATGGTAAAAAAATGACTTTGCCCATCTTTTCAGGAGTAATGATCCAAAACACAGACTAGGTGGGGGAACATCACTTCAAATTAACAGAAGTAGAACTGCTGCTGTTAACATCAAATGTGCAAACTCAAGAAAAGATGATGCATCTGTCTGGCCAGTGGTTGATCTACTGCAGAAAAACTACAGCAGATTGCATACAGAAGTTATGCAATGACCACCATGCCCCAAACTAACTTTATAAAACAACTAATGCTACATATGTGCCCTTTGGGGGCCCCAAAACAATACCATAATCCTTGGAGATTTTACATTGAATACAACAGGACCAGACGGTAATCAACTATTTTTGTTACTTAGGAAAATGGGCATAACTTAAGTGGTAAATAAATCCACTAGACAAAATAAAATTGGAGTTTAGGATGCCTTGCTTGATCTGATTCTTAGATATATGCCTCACTGATGTAGAAGTCTAGTTCTGCAAATAGTTTAAATAACGTCTGCCCAGTCTTATACACTTGGCCCTTTAAGGCATATACATCCCACTTCTGTATTATCTCTGTGCTATTCTTCACAAAGGAAACCACTCTAATGACACATTTGGGGAGAATTCCTTGATCACCCCGCAACAGTGAAAATATCCCATATGTGACTCTGTGGCATTATTTATTTGTTTATTCATTCATGTATTTATTTCATATATTTACCATGTGTTAACTGGGGTAGATCAATGGCCAAAACTGACCATTTTCAGGCCTAGACCAGGAGAAATCAAAGTACAAAAGTAGTAATATACAAAATATATTCAACCATCAAGTGTACAATTTATATAGTGAAGATGTTTGCAAATAATAAAGAGAGAGTTAGTACTTAATGCAAACAATTGATTTGTGCCAAAGCACATGCAAGAATATTTACTATAGTCCTGCTTTACATTATTGGTAGATACTGTGGTTTAAGAGGAAGTGGAGCTGGACGTGGATAGTTTGGAAAGAAGGGAGAGATGTGGAGGAATGAGGGGGTTTGGAGCGATGAGAAGGACAGACAGAGGAGTGTGTTAGGATGGCAGTGTAAAGGTACGTACCTTTGTGAGAAGTTAGTAATGAATAAAAGACTGATCAACCAACCTCAACAAAAGTAAAACCTACACTCAGCTAAACAGATATTCTATAGGGTCAAAGGTGTGACTGTCTTAACTCTGATATAAAGTCATTGCTAAGGTGGAGGGACAAATTATAGATATCTTAGAATAATATTCCTCCAGAAAATAAGGAACTACATTCCATTATAGGTTCATGGATTCTGGCCAACCATATGTAGCTTGGTCATGTATCCCAGATAGTTTGTTGGGTACATTTGTTACCCCACTCATTGAAGACATTATGGTGCTTGCTTGAAATACACTTGTAGATAGATGCTCATCCCATTGCCAATACAACATTTGAAGGAGGCCAGTGTGTTACAACGGTTGACATGTAAGAGGGGCTTGTTCCAAAGAAAGAATCCTTTGGTAAGGAGCCTATTTCTTCAAGAGGTCTTGTTTAAGCTGTAATAAAATGTTAAGTCTTGGAAATGTAGCTCATTAGTGCTGTCAGCATTTCTTAAGTGGAGAAGGTGTAGCATGCCAAGATGTTAAACATCCCAGTAGGAGATGGAGAGGTTACCATGTAAGAGCCAGTATGAAACAAAGAAACATGAGACATTTTCTTATCTGTCTTGGTAGCTAAGCAAACTTGGCTCTTTGATCTTTTAATTAGAAAATATTGGAGAGTTTCTTGTTGGATAAGGTGTCTGGAGAACTACATTCCAAAGGTTTCATTGTTTTCAATAACTGGCCTAATGAGGGAAGAACTGAATGGGATTATGTCAACTTTGAACATGGAAGATGTAACATTGGCAATGAATTAGGCAAACTATAAAGATTCCCTAACTATAACTGATTCATGATGATCAAAGGATAGATTATTTTCAGAAAAGGTACCTAGATGTCTAATGACTGTGTCAGTCTTATGTGGGGTCCCTTCCATGTAGTAACCAGTAGGTTAGATCTGTTTTGCAAAGGAGGCACATGAGATTTTTTTGCCATTCAGCTTATGGCCATAGTCAGTAGACCAAGTGTTAGGTCTGCCAAGTTTCTCTTGGAGAATATGGATGTCCATGGGAAGAGTCTGTCATAATGTCCAGTTTGTAGTCTTCTGTAAACTTGGTAAGCCATAGTTGACATATGCTTTCACATTGAATTAAATTCAGAAAAGGAGGGGACAGAGGAAAGACCCTTGAGGGACACCACTACCCACATGGCATTTAGATCAGAAGTTACCACCAATTATTTCTGCATGCATTTGATCAGAGTCAGCCTGAAGATAGAGATTTTGTTGGTAATATAAGCATGTAGTATCATTCTAAAAGTTTTATGGAGGTGCAGTTAGGCAGTGTGGACAGAACTATCTTTGTCAATGGCATCCATTTGATTTTTGAAGAAATCAGTGTGATAAAGGACACAGAATCTTCCTTTTACAAGGCTGAATTGAATAGTGTCAAAGGGGTTTGGGGTAAATGATTTCATTATTTTGAGGTACCCAAGATATGTTCCATGTTTTTACAGAGGATGAGATTTGCTAATGTTTCTGGTGGAGCTACAACTATAGTACAATACCACATTGGCTATTCTCCCATAGTGATTTTTGGGAAAGGGGACTGACTGAAGGTAAGTTGGTAGGGACAGAACACAGGGTGACAGGCAGAGGTGAAACTGGAATTGAATTTGTCAGATTTGGACATTGACTGTGGACTCAGGATCAGAATAGGCAGTGGTAACTGATTAGAGCTTCACGCAGTGCTGAGTATTTGTTTCAGTTCATAGCCTTCCTTAATCTTCTTAATGGCATGTTGGAATTCTTGGCTTTCCTGGAAGGGAGGTGGTGAATCTTTTATATGAAGAAATAGGCTTTTGCTCATATTCCGCAGTTTGTTTATTCTTTAGTTCCACCATAAGCATTTATTTTGAATCTCCCATTATACTTATGATGAATTGGGATGGAGCTCTTTACATTGATTTAGAGGGTCTATATTACTTGAACGAGTGATCAAAATGTCGAGTACAAGATACTCGACATACTTTGATCGACTGTTCATGTAATCGGAACCTCCAAATGTTGAAATTTGGAGTTCCGAAATATTTTGGACGGCCTTCCTGGTGAGTGTAGCATGTGATGTAAACACGCTACACTGTCAGGAATGGTTTTGTAAGAGGCTGCTTTATTTAATATACCAACACCGAGATCGCTGTACATTGGGGAAAGGGCAGTATCCCCATAATCGCTTGCACGATTATGGGGAAATTGCCCTTTCCCCAATGTACAGCGATCTCAGAGTTGGTATATTTAGTTGGGGGAGGGTGTGGGGGGTGAAGTCCCCCACTTTGTTTTAGAAGTATGTGTGTTTGTGTAGGTGTTTGAGTGTTTGAGCGATGTGAGTGTGTAGGGGTTTGTATGAATTGGTTGTATGTGCGTGTGTTGTATGTTTGGAGTGGGACGAACAAAATCTTTCAATTTTGTTTTTTTCAGTGTTTTGGGGTTTCGATGACCTGATAGAGCGATCAAAGTATGTCGAGCATGTTGTACTCTACATTTTGATCACTCATTCATGTAATATAGACCCGATTTAGATGGGTGTAAAATAAGAGATATATGCAGCAGCATTAGTGACTGGGCCAGTAGTGGGGTTTGATTTTAAATTTCTTCAGGCTATCAGACAAGGATATTAGGTTGGATTTGGAAAAAATATCTGAATATGGTAGCATGATAGAGAAAGACAGCAGTTGTTTTCAAGGAGACAATGATAGTTTGGTGGTCAGATTTGATCACAGAGGGAATGAAATTAATAGGAGTGCAAACAGAGGCAATATTTGTAAGAATATGGCTAAGTATGTTGCCATCTTTGATGGGGAATTACAGAAAAGAGAAGAATATTGACTACTATAGCCAAAGCCACCTTCTTTAGAAATAAACAGCTTGCCATGGCAACCTTCCCCTGATCTGGAGAGCAATAAAGTAATTAACTGGGCATGCAATTAGTTCCACTAATCAAGTTAACTGGGCATGCAATTAGTTCAACTAATCAAGTTAACTGGGCATGCAATTAGTTCAACTAATCAAGTTAACTGGGCATGCAATTAGTTCAACTAACTAATGTAGCCACTCACCTAACAGCCCTTTTACATCATCATCATCATCATCATAGGCTCCCATTTCCCTTTTCCCATTTCTACATGGTGGTGGGTTGTTGTATCAACTGTCACAACATGTCTTGATTCACAGCCACTCTCCTACCTTCTTTGACAGTCAATTCTGACTGTTGCAGGTCTCTCGCAAACAGTCCATCCATCCCGTGGCTACATACCCTTGTCTCCTCTTACCGACTTACTGGTTTTCCCAGTTTTTATCTACTATACCATTTTCTGTTTTCCCCGCACATGTAACCTAACCTCTGTAATCTGCAATCCCTGTCCTTCTCTTCACTAGGGGCTACTTTGACTTCTGCTCTGATGTCCTCATTTCTACATTTGTCTCACAGTGAGCATCCCACCACCTGTCTCAGACACTTCATATCTATTATGTCAAGCTTTCTCAGCTACTCTGCCTTCATTGCTTAGGTTTCTGTACCATACAGTAGTACTGCTCACACCACTGTTTGTACACCTTAATTTTCAGCTTCTTTGGCATTCTTCTGTCATACACTACCCCTGCCACTCTGTGCCAGTTGGCTACATCACTTCTGATTCTAGCTTTTAGTTTCTCATTAGGACTTTCCTTCTCTTCAGCCATACCTCCCAGATACTCAAGTTGTTACTTTTTTTCCACTACTTTCTCTTCTGTCTCAATTTTCAGCTTCTTTTTAGTTCCCTTATTTGCTGTCATGGCCACTGTCTATTCTGCAGTCATTTCAGCTTAGTGGAATAGAAAAGGTTTGATATAAAGGTCTCACAAGGAAATGATTTTCCTTCTGCAGTCTTTTGTGGTTTCAGTGTTAAGGGTTTTTGGTAATACAAATGTTTGAAATGGTTTGTATTCAGCATTTAGACATTTCAATCATTCTTGCTCACACACTCACATTCATACACAGACACACTCACACATGTATATATATATATATATATATATATATATATATATATATATATATATATATATATATATATATAGGAATATGTGAGATAATTGGTACTGCAGAACACTGCAGCACATAATAGTGACACAAAAATAACTGAACCTAAAAATGCCAACACTGAAACATGCAGACTATAAGACATAAACCTGGAACATTCATATAAGAAGACATGTTTTTTGAGAGAAGGGAGGGTCATGTTTCCCAGCATTCCCCTTGCTTGTTAAATATACCAACTCCAAGAATGCACAGTAGTGGGGGAAGGGCATACTTCTCAGATAGATTGATACATAGAAATATGTAGATATTTTTGCATAACTGCATCTTTGTTATTAATTTGCTCATGGCGGGTTAGTACAAAGTAGTGCTGCTTTAACAGAAAAATGAACAATACCGTGTTTTGTCATTTGCAGCATCATATTCAACAAAGCAACAAGAAATTGTGTTAGGATGTAGGCCACAGCTGTATAACTTCTGAAATATGGATAATCTGTTGCATACTGCATACTTTCTGTGAGACTAGAGACATGATATTGCACATGACAGGTTGAGAGTGTAATAATAATTAAAGGAAATAGCTCTCAGTGAAATGCTGTCCCTTTCACGCACAGTGAGACAGATGGAGTCATCATTAAATATAATTTCATGAGATACAGGGATAATAATCTCCCATGCATGAACCTGGCACTGGCAGAATGAATGTCTACTTTGAGCTACTGTAATTAGTATTTTTAAAAGAATGCAAGCAAATATTTGCCATTGTGTTAATTTCATACCTATTGATTCATGATGCAACAGGAGAATGTAAGTATGTACCTAACTTTAGGTTTGTAAATTCATATACAGTTTATTATTCTTTGAGAAATAGCATGTCATTTAAAAGCTCAAGCAGCTAATCTTAAAGCATCAAATGCAGCCTTCAAAATACAGAGATAAGGGGTGATCATTTGGTTATATATAATCTGAAATACTGTACTTTTTTAACTAAAAGCATATAGACACACAGTGTTGCAGCAGGTAGTGTTATCACCTCACAACGGGAGGCTCCCCGGTTTGATTCTTGGCTGGGATACCTTCTGTGCAGAGTCTGCATGTCCTCCCTGTGTTTGTGTGAGTTTTCTCTGGGCGGTCTGGTTGCCTCCTGCATTCAAAAGACATGCCGTAGGTTGATTGGACACTCTAAATTGGCCATAGATATGAGAGTGTGTGTGGTGTGGAAGAATTACCACAGCAGGGCTAGCCACATGGCAGTGAAAACCTTGGATCTAGATGGTTGTCACTATTGAAGTGACACCCCAACCCCATGTCCAAAAATGGAAAAAAAGGTTGTGGATTGATAGATACAGACAAACATGCAACAGATTTCTCTGCAAATAAAAACAACATTAAAGGAATAGACATGTATCTCTTAGTTTGCAAGATTTTTCAGTCTATTCCATGTCCACTTCTGAGGGACCAGCTGACTCTATAGTGACGTTAGTTACAAGGTTTGAAAGTCAGTCTATAGGTCATAAGGGACAGTTGTTTTATTCTGTTTCGATTGTACATAGATGGTAGAAATAATACCTCATCTATCTCTATATATGTTTCATCATGTTATAAGAAGGCAGAAACATGCTCTTGTTTGACATTTTTAAATAAAATGTCCTGTAAACTCAATATTGGAAGATGTCCTTCTAATAGCATAGTATAATCATCAGGACTGATAAGAACACCACGGTAGTGAGGTGTCTTCCATTCTTAAGCAGACTATTATAGTTATAATACCTGTGTAGGGTAGTGATATGAAGGAATTTTCTGCCAACTAGCCAGGTTTCATCCTGAGGACATACTTCTCAACCTCTTAGAGCAAGAAATCTGGACAAAGCCATAAATAAAAGTAGGACAAAGGCCCAAAAATTAGTGACAATTTTTAAATGTTGCTCTTACAAACTTAGAAAGTTGGTAGAACAAGTTTTGCATTAGCATAAATTGTCTGAAGGCTATGAAGTCTGAAACTCAAATGTCTGTCATTATTTCCTAACTTCAGTCTGTATTGATTTACCACTAATTTGCCAGAAAACCACAAGTATATGAAAAACATACCAAAAAATGAAGCCAAAATCTGGATATTCTGTGAAAATCTGTACAGCTGAGAGGTATGCCTAAGGACAAAGCCATATGGACTCAAAGACATGAGACAGGGTAAACATTCTGCATGATTTCCACCTCTAGCAGGTAGAATTGCTATTTTCGCCATGCCAAGAACGTATTTTTTTAATCATTGACTAGTAGTAGTTTTGCAGTGTTTGTGTACTGAGCATTTCTGATTGTATATATCACACAAGTCCAGCAACATGAATCTTGTCTGCGCATAGGAAATTTTAGTTTAGAAAAATATAGTAAGTAACTACTGACCCTTTAATTTTGCTATAGTTTGTGTATATTTTGTGTGTGAGATAGGAGTTGGTGAGATCTTCTGATTCAGAGAAAGCACTATTGCGCATGCCTCTGCAGTCATTAAGTTTTACAGTGTGTCAAGTCTTTATCCTTCATCTTCGTATGTGCTAAAGATTAATATATTATGAAAATTAGGATGTTTTTTTTTTTCTAATTATCAAGATTTGCTTTTATTCATTAGGGTTTATGGTAGTTGTATTAGGTTATTCTTTGGGTTTTGAGGGAAGTTGGCGAAGAGTAATAAAGTTTGGTATTTTGATTTCCCTATGCGTGTCATGTTTTCTGACCCATTCATTTGTTAAATTGTATTGCTTAGCTTCTTGCAGGATGTATTAGGTGATATAACCCCTAAAATATAGAAAGTTAAAGTGTTAGCCCTTCTAAACCCAAAATAACATATTTGTTATTTTCTATGAATTTAATGCTACAACTTTTTCTGTAGCCTTAACCACCTTTTTCTCCATGAAAGTAACTCACGCATTTAAATTTGATACTCTCTTCTTTAAAATGTGGTATGTCTGTTTTGTATGCCTTGTGCACTTGGAGAAAGACTTTGAAATTATCTTGATGAGCTTGGCTTCCAGAAATGTGCATATCCATTTAGTAGAGTTATGTACTTTAGATCAGTCAGCAAATAGTTTACAGAAATGCCCAACCCAGATGGGAAGCATTTGTTAAAAACAGAAGAAATATCAGTGTGGATGGATCTGTAGAGTGTTTCAGATGTGAGTATTCCATCACAGGTAAATGTAATATATCAAAACTGAGTTATGACTGCAGTATAGGATGAGAAGACTAAAATGAAAAGATATATTTTGCTGGATTATCCAAGGAATTTATGACTAATGATTTAAATCAGTGTACAAAAAATGAAAGTGCAATATGTCTGCATCTTGTGAAATGCAAAAGCTTGAAGAAATGATTTGCAATATGTGATTGGTTTCAGCAGTTTAGTCTCATATGTTAGACGGAAAAGTTGGAGTGCCTTTAGAATGTGAGTAGGAGAATTAACAGATAAGTCAGAAAGAGGCGTAACAAGCTTTTGCTAAGCTCCTGTCACTACTGTTAAGCTATACTGTCACAGTACAGTACTGTTAGTAGTCAGCGGTTGCCACAGAAAAGTAACAGGAAGTACAAACAGCTTTAAAAGTTATTAAACATTTCATTCAGCCCAAATGAAGTGTTTAAGAGCTTTTTAAAACCTGTTTGCTCTTCCTCTTTTCTGTGGTAGTACTGTCTGTATAGCAGAGGTAAGTGTATTATAGCCTTTTTTTAGCTAACATTTGTAAATTTTATGCAATACAAAGAATTATGACCAGGTGCTTCAAAGCTGTTATATTAACATGGGTTCGTAGGTTCATAGGTAAGCGCTAGTCTAGCTACCCTTTTGGGCCATTTTAAGCCTATCCAGTTTCCCTTGTGTTCAAATTAACTTATCATAGTTGGTTAAAGATTGGCTTGCCAGTCACATGGTCAATAATTATATATTATCCCTAGTGAGAATAACTGGGATCATACCATAAATAATTTGAGGGACCCATGCATGGGATAAAGCATTTAGGAGCAGCCTCTGTCCATTAGTGGTACAGGAGACAGTCCTGGGATAAATTTTCAAATCAGAAGAGCCAAGTTACATGCTGTTTTGCTGATGTTGCAGAAGAGGTTTGGATCCATAAACTGAATATTTCTGATGCCATTTGAATTACTGATGTGCAGTAAATCCATCAGTATTGGATTGGAGGATACCTTGTATGTTAGACTCAGGTCACCTATTAGCAACCAGTCAGATACTGACAAGCTTGAGGTGAACTTCTTGACATCCATATTTTAAACATATAACAAGTTGGTTATGGCTAACAACTTGATCACAATCCTCTGTATTAGGAATTATTTAATGTTAGCTAAAAGAATCATAGAATCATAGAATATACAAGGCAACCAGGCCCAGTGGCTATTTATGCCTTGACAGTACCCCCTCTTATACCTTACCTCCTTTGTCAAGGAGCAATAGGCCATTCATATCAGGGGTGTATTTGTGGATACTCATCCAATTGTCTCACTTCTTTTTGAAGGAAGAAAGTGTGTTGCATTTCTTAATTTAAAGTCGAAGTTTGTTCCAGAGAAGGGATAAGCATTGTGTGACAAGTCTCTTTCCACAGTGTTTTGATTATTTACTGAAGTAAGTATAGATCCTTGGTTCTAGTGTTAGGTGGACTGTTTGATTGTGGAGACATAAGAGGTCTAGGGCTACTGGATCCCTAATAGACTGAAAGACTTGTCACACATTGTTCCTAAGGAGTCTATGGGATACTTGCATAAAGGATCAGTGCTTCCAGCCTCTTCTTGTAGCTCTTGTCTTTTAACTCTGTGTTCTTTTTAGTTAGGAAACTCTGGGTTATTTCCAGTTAATTAATATGTCTCGTAAGATACATCCTGGTCAATCATCTAGAAACAAAACTCACCAAATGAATAACTTCACAACAGCTAAACATATCTTAAAAAGCAGACATGAATAGCAACCAACATTACTAAATCCATATTTTTAAGAAATGAACAAATGAGAACCACCAGAATACCTAAGCAATGTTGAAATAAAATAAAATCCCTCATTTATTTATTACAGTTTGATGACCGGGGAAGTTCACTGGGCCAAGAAGAGCCCGTTTTCAGTGGAGGCCCGGGGGAAAAGCTCCATAAGCGATATAATACACTATATGAGTTCTTAGACAATAACATAGACATAATAATCATAAATATAAAGCAAGGTATATAATATCCCAGTACTAGAAGATATCCTCTTCTGGTTTTCCTCTAACATTAAAAATGAAACATATCCTAGGTGACACAAACATAAATTGGGCCACAATAAATTCACAAGCCACTTCTCACTCAGTCAGCCTCTACAATTTCACCCAACTAATAAACTACACTACCAGACCTAACAAAGATGGGACCTCTGGCACCATCATTGACCACATCCTTACATCCCAACCCAACCTTATCTCAAACTCAGGAATCCTTCCAGACCCTGTTAGCAACCACCTGCCTGCTTTTGCTGACCATCACCCCTCACCTCTTCAACAGCAACATGACTATATAAACACTCGCAACCTCTCCCACTTCAGAATGTCTAAAAATTACTGACTGGATCCCCCCTAAGAACTCTCCCCCTTGACAATGCCATTTCCTACTTCAATGATACATTCTTAAAATTACTCAACAACTATGCTCCTCTAAGTAATAAATAAGTCAAAGCCAAAGCCTCCCCCTGGCTACCAAAACAAACTAAACTTAACATGTTACAAAGAGATAAAATTTGGAAATAATACCAAAAACGCAAACAACATAACTACTTACTTGAATTCAAACAACTTCAAAACTCCATAAAAAAACTAATAACCAGAGACCGTAAAGTATACTACCCCAAACTTAAATCCAAACACTCAACTAACCCCAAAAAATGTGGGGACACAATCTCCTCCCTCCTCCACCCTGGTAACAAAGAAACCCCCTGCCCTAACCCCAACCTTACTGATCTTGATACTGCCACCCAATTCAACTCCTTCTTTATAGATTGCATAGCTAAATTGTCCTCCTCTTTCCCCCATCCCCTCCAACCCCAATACCTCCAGCCCCCCCCAACCCCACCGATCATTCACATCCCTCCTCCTTCAACCTAAAACCTATCCCCACAAGTACTATAAAAAACCTACTCCTCCAACTAAAACCTAGACACAATGCACCTGATAATCTCCCATCAACCTTCCTAAAAAATATCTGCTGACAGTATTGCCTTTCCCATTTCCATCTTAATCTACAGATCCATCCACGAAGCATATGTCCTTTCTGTCTGGCAATATGCCTACATCATCCCATTTCACAAGGGAGGCAAAATCGCAGACATCTCCAATTTCAGGCCTATAGCCATCCTTTTCACAATGTAAAGCCAAACACAAGCACCTCTTTGCAAAATAGAAAAAGAACAACAGCCAGTATATCCAAACAATTTATTCACAGTACTACTGTGAATAAATTGTTTGGATATACTGGCTGTTGTTCTTTTTCTATAGCCATCCTTTCCCCACTTTGCAACATCCTGGAAAAATGTATCCATACACAACTCATGTCTTATCTGACACATAACAACCTTCTCATCCCTACGCAACAAGTCTTCCGCCCTGGTCACAGTACCACGACTGCCCTCCTATCCTTCCTCGATACCATAAACCAAGCATACTGCTCTGCCAAACTCGTATCTACTCTGTTCCTTGACCTATCCAAAGATTTTACACCATCTCCCACCCTTTACTCATATCTCAACTCTCATCTGTCAACTTCTCCACTTCCACCTTAGCCTGGTTCTCTAGCTACCTCGCTGAATGACAACAAGACATTCAATGGAAATCCTCAACCTCCCCCTTCCTGCACACTCTCACCGGGGTGCCACAAGGTTCTGTCCTAGGACCAATACTCTTTGATATATTTATCAATAACTGTGACTGCACCATCCCTGACTCCTCAGTAATCCAGTATACAGATGATTCAACAATCATCTGCTCAACTTACTCTCCCTCTGACCTACTTCTAAAAACTCAGCCAGCCTTCTCTAAAATTGATTCCTGGATGCAAAACATTGACCTGGCCCTAAAAGCTAATAAAACTAAACGGATGATCTTTTCCCCCTCTAGAAACTCCCCGATTGACAAAAACTCATTCTCTGTACTCAGTCTGGACAATGTCCCCATCAAAACTGTATCTAATACAAAACTCCTTGGTGTCATCATTAACTAACTCCTAAAATTTGACACCCATATCCAAACCTCCATCAAAAAACCCACCAAAAGCTAGGACTCCTATACAGACATAACCGCTACCTCTCCCCCTCTACCAGGAAAACGCTAGCTTCCTCCTACCTTCTCCCCTCTCTTATGTATGGCGCTCCTCTGCTAAACAATCTCCAACTTGGCATACAATCCAAACTGGAATCATGCTACAATAAAATAAGCAAATTTGCTACCAACTCAAAAAACTCCTCCCGCCACTGCCATTCTCTCCATACCCTACAATGGCTCGAACTGCCCAATCACTTAATCTTCCTTAAACTCACCAATGCCCACAATCTAATCTACAAACCTTCCAGCTGTCCCTCTGTCTCTCTACCACATTAACCACCTACAGTCCCACCTGCTCACTCAGATCTGAAAACCAAAACCTCCTACAAATCTACAAATCTTCACAACCCCCTGGCCACCTCCTGCTATCCTGCTCCATACTTAAACTATGGAACTCTCTCCCTCATTCCCTTTGCAAGACACCTAACCACACCAAATTCAAATCTCTTGTTTTTTCATCTTACTTCAAAATGGTTATGCCCATGCCAACCCACAACTTAACTTCCCCCTCTAGCCATCCACCCTCTACTACTCCTACTTCTCTTAACCTCACTCACCTACCCCAATACTCCATTAAAACCTTACTGGATAGTCTCCTACCACACCTTACCTCAAACACTCTCATATGGAATCTGTATCCTAACTCTGTATTTACAAAACTTCCACCTAAATCGCATTATCGGCATTTCTTTGTACTTGTTTATTTTATCACATTCTATTTTTATATTGTATTTCTCTGACTATGAAAATGATTGTATAGATCTGCATGTCTGTAATTGTCATTGGAGCTTTTCTCCCTGGGCCTCCACTGAAAATGAGCTCTTCTTGGCCCAGTGGACTTCCCCGGTTATCAAACTTAAATAAATAAACTTACTGTTAGCATTTTATCCCTTAGCAGACGATGCAGCAGCTTTCTACTTCACTAAGATCTCTGTTGAGGAAACAAACAACTTACTAAAAACTTAAAAGTTTTTGCTACAAACAACAATTCCCTGCTCTCACTTTCTTTAATAGACATCTGAAAACATTGCCAACCCCCTTACCTTTATCTTTAGTCTTTTCACTTATCACAGGAATAGGACTACCAATGCTCATTATTCCACTTCCAGAGGTACACCCCCCAAACCCTAAAAGATTATAGACCAATATCCAGTCGCTGCCCTCTAGCTAAAATATTTGAGGAAATTCTGTGCAAACAAATGTTAAAGCATATTAATAGCTATGGCTTCATCTCAGAAAAGCAATATTATTTGAGAACCACATTTAGTACCATGAAATCTATCTTATTGCAACAGGTATGATATATAGTAATATCGACAATGACCTCATTACACCAGGTATATTTGCTGACATGCCTAGGGCATTTGAAACTGTAGCCACAAACGGCTCATTTGCAAGATCCAAAAATTCAACTTTGGTACTAATACAATAAAATGGTTCCAACGCTATCTTTAAAACAAATCCTTTCAAGTTCTTTCTAACAATCAGCTTTCATCAGCTGGCAATCTAAGCACAGTTTTCAGACAAGGATTAATGCAAGGATCTCTTTTATTCTCATTATTCATTAATGAAATGACAGAAGGCTTTCTCTTACTGAACGCTACATTATACACTGATGATATACTACACTTTCATCAGTCATCATCTTGCCTATAAAAACAACTCCCAAACTCCTTCTCTAACCACTGCATCTGGGCAGAAAATAACAACCTCCTCATTAACCATAAAAAGACCAATGTGATGCTTTTTTCCACCCTTCACAAACTTCCACAACACCCACAATTAATGATAACTAATAACTCTGTTATAAACTATGAAATTGAACCTATTTCAATAAACCCTACATAGCTCGATAAAACCATGTGAGTGTCATGCCACGATGTGTGCATGACAGCATGCTGATTTGCATTCAGTATGTGGCACTACACAATGTTTTGAGCTGCTCAAACTTGGTAAATATCATGAAATGCTAATTAATTCATTTTCTTCTTCTGGCTTTTTCCCAGTTAGGGGTCACCACAGCAGATCACCTGTCAGCTCATGATAGGCAGTGGAGTTTTACAGTGTTGAGTTGCCAGCCAGGCACCCAACCTTCCACAGAAGGCACACACATGCACACACTCACACCTAGGGCCAATTTAGAGTGTCCAATCCATCTACAGCATGTCTTTGGGATGTGGGAGGAAACCGGAGCACCCGGAGGAAACCCACTCGACCACAGGAAGGACATGCAGGCTCTGGCAGAAGGCACCCCAGCTGAGAATCGAACTGGAGAACCTCTTGCTGTGAGATGGCAATGCTAACCGCTGCACCACCGTGGCCGCCCAAAATGCTAATTAATTTATAAGCAGTTGAATTATATGCTAAATTAACCAATCTAAGATGGCAGAGCTATTCAACAAGCTATAAAGCAATCATGTACACTTTGTGTAGCCTTTTGTCTTGTATTCCAAAACCTATTGGAATACAGCCACTGAAACTGCACTGGAGGGAAAGAATGTTAGGGACTGCTGCTGCACTTCTGCATGTGTTTGTGCAACAGGCTCAGGTCTATGCTGCTCCTGCTGCTGATGCACCTTGGGTAAGGAGGAGAAGGGTATTTAGACCCTGTTTAGCTTTTCATTGTCTGCATGAGGCAGAAATAGCAGAGCATTACAGGGTGGATAGAGAGACATCCTGGAACTCTGCAACCTCTGTCATCTTTACCTGAAAGCAAGGACAAACCTAGGAGAAGCAATACCCGTGGAGACCAAAGCATGTATAGCATTTAGAATATTAGCTACAAGAACATTTCAGAAACCCACAGGGGCATGCTGGGGATGTCACAGGCATCAGCATCCAGGATCCTACACCAATTCCTTAATGCTATGCTATAGCATGTCAGTGACTACATATATTTCACCCATACCCCTGAGGACAGCGCTAGAACTATGCAGAATTTCTACCCCGTAGCACACTTTTCTGAAGTCTTGGGTGCCATATATTGTATGCACATTGAGATAAAAGCACCACCCAGGAAACAAGGAAGGGTGTATATCAACAGAAAGGTATTCCACTCCACTAACTGCCAGGTTGTATGCAATGTTAAGGGAATCATCCTGAATGGGGGTGCTGGCAACTGCAGCAGGTCCTATGACTCAGATATCTGGTACAACTCATAGCTCTACCATGGGCTTTCCAGGGTTGATATCTACAAGGCCATTGGGGGATGCAGGGTATACACTCGAACCATGGCTGATGACACCTATCAGAAATGCACACACACACCCATTGAGGAATGCTATAATGAGCCACATGCTCAAACAAGAAATATTATAGAGCATGTATTTGGGCTGCTGAAGTAATGGTTTCAGTGCCTATATACAGCAAGGGGTGCTCTGCAGTACGATCCCAGTACTTTTGCTGAAATGATCACAGTCTGTCCTATTCTACACAATATCATCCTGTGAAAACAACTGCAACAGGAGCACAAAGGGATATGAGCAAATGTTCCACCACCACTGGCCAGGTCACCATATCCACACATAAGTAAGGAGTCAGATGAAGAAACACCATCTGCTGTGGGTATAGGTAGATGTAGGCATACACAATATGCCCTTGCCCTGGACAGCATATAAAAGTCAGTTCAAACTCTACTTATTCTTGCATTTGTACAAGTGGAACAATAAGCATGACTGCCATATCAATGATTTCAAGGTAGGAATCACAACACTAACATGTTGTAAGAAATCTGAAAATAATTCCATATAACATCACCAATACATATCCTACATACTCATTTAGCTATCCATACTGTGCATCAGACAATATACACATGTAACCCCAAATCCAAAAGATACAACCAAGGTGATGGCACAGTTATCTTCATTTGTAAAGGGTGGGGGTAGGAGGAGCAGGAGGCCAAGGCTGACACCAAAGTAGTGACTGTGTCTGAATAAGAAACACAGGCAGGCAGAAATGTAGATAATATCAAATATCCACTGAGACAAGATGACCTACAACCCTTATTAACACCTCATGGAGTTGGTATGTGGGTGTCTGCATGGACAGTTAATGTGAAATGTGTGTGGGTGTCTGCATAAACACAGACAAGCTCCAGGCTAGCTGTATGTCCTGGTATGTTAGACAGGCATGAGCCATGCATGGTAGAAGTGTTAGTTCGTTGTCATCACACCAGACCATGAGAACTGGCTCTGTCAGGAGTTGCACTGGCATGTTCATGCACATAGTCAGATGTGGTGCTACCTGAATGTGAGCAATGTCTGCTGGATGAGCTCTCCTCATGTCTACACCCAGGTCCATGACCCCATAGCCTACCATGTCTGGGTGAGTACACCTCAAATACTGATGGATAAGTAGAAGCAGTGCTACTACGGGACTGGGATCAGGCATGGCCATGTTGGCTAAGACCAGCTGATGTTGCAGCTCTTTGGACACATAGATGCTGCCCCCCCCCCCCAGCAGACATTCCAACACAGCCAGCTGTTCTTGGGCAACTGCAGCCACCCTTTTCCATGTTGATGAAATCATATTAGCTGGCCCGATGCCACACCTGATCATAATTGTGGTCAAGACCACCAACTGCATTCACATCAGAAAAGTCATTTGCAGTGGTTGTTTGTTCTGAGCACATGTCCCGGGCCATCTTGAATTAGCAGAAGCCTTTCTTCACCTTAGTGAGAGTTTTGAGTTGATTGGTTGCTGGCTGGTAAAGGTTGGCTGGTTTAAGACTTGGAGTAAGCACTCATTAGTCCTTCTGAGCTTGGAGTAAGCACTCATTAGTCCTTCTGAGCTTTTTTAAGTTGTTTCAGGTTGTACCTTCTGGTATTTAGGCTCTACCTTTGAGAGGAATTCTGTTTATTCACACTGAGCTAAATGGAGGAGAGACACTGACCACAACCCTGATCTGTGATATATAATAATAAGTATCCTGTTTTTGTTTATTTTTACTAGTTATTGCTTATTCTAACAATTTATAGCACTTTTTTATTGTCTGCTGCCTACTATTTTTACTGTATTTTATTGCTGTAAACTAATCTGCACTATTGTACTGAAATTGTCTGCCTTACAGGGCCTGTTAACTCACTTTATTATCGTCACATTGTTTGTAAAGCTTTTTTAGCTAGTTCCACTGTGTGAAATGCATTAAGTGGAAATTTTCTCTGTTTTTTAAGCATCAGTTTGTTCTGATTTCCTACCAAGGAGTGTATCATATAACTGATTTATTTGCAGTTAAAAGCATTTTCTAGAGTATCCTTGCTCCTTTATCTGTTTAAAACTTTCATTTAGTGTCTCACTGCTGGTTTTCTGCTGTGATAAACATTTCTGTAGTGTTTTTCTGCCTAAAATAGTGTAGGTAGTAGCTGTAGCATAGTTTCCCACCCTCCCCTCCTATTGGTGTCTTGTTCTAATACTTTGTAGCTTTGCAGTAGCTTGCCCCTAGTGTAAATTTGATCTGAGACACTCCTCCCAGTCCAGTGTCATTATCTCATTCTACCTAATACAGAGAGAATATTTGGGAAGGCCAGCCACCTTAGTTTCTTAACCTTGAATTATCTCCTTTCTCCCTTTCCATTTTACTAAAATAAAAAAAGATACTCAGCTGCTTTTACTGTATTTGTGTTTCCTCCTCCTACTCTATCACTTCAGCTTGTTTTTTCTGCTACTTGTTCTCTAAAGTGTTCAATTGCATCTTCTCTGCTGCATTTATTACTGCTTGTTTTTAGCCTGCTTAAATTTTAAGTGTTATTCTAAGCCTCTTAGTTTTGGTTTAAGCACTTGGGCTTTAGGCCTACCCTTTAGCTCTCCCTGGCCTCTCTCCCTCATATGCTGACAAATATGGATGGACAATTTCCTACGGTTCCTCCTGCAAGCCTGGTTAATATGGGCATCTGGAGACAGTGTAACAACTGTCTCATGTACATGGATAACCATCTACTACTACCACCTAGGAACACAATTTGTGAGAGATACAATTACATAAACAAGTTAGAGTCTATGCCCTCTCCCTCACAAGCCAGTATATCTGGCACTAAGAAGGTTGTCAACACAATCACTACACTTCAAACACCACCCACAACTACACAACACACACCCACATATGCGGAGGTGCTCAACAAGAGCAAACCCAAACAAAGGAGACCTCAGAGGCAAAAACACATGAGAACTCCACAACCCTCCTCACCACATACCACGCATAGTCCATGCACCAGTGTCTCGCAACCACTAAGGCCTAACCATAAACCCAACATCTTAGCCATATGAGACTCCATTGTGAGACACACAGATGTGCATCTCACCAGGCTGGATAAGGAGAAAGTCATAGTTAGTTGTTTGGCAGATGCCAGAATCCGCCATATCACACATGCACTCAAGTCTCTTAACAAAAGGTACTGTTATGACACTGTCATAGTCCATGTTGGCGTGAACGACTTGAGATGTACCTCCCTGTGCTATATGAAGAGAGATATGCTTGAGCTCACTGAATATGTGCCCCAGGCAGGTATGTCCCTAGCCTTAAGCAGCATTCTACCATCACCCAGAATGATGCCTCAGTACAAACAGAATATTATTGACTTTAACAATTGGCTTAGTTTCTGGTGTCATTCCAGGGGGATCCAGTGCCTGACAGCCTGGGAAGATATGCTTGACTGACCATGATTTGCTAGAGATGGCCTGCATTTGTCCCACTTGGGCTTCAGGCTTCTGGCAAAGGCCCTTGCCTCCCCATATTGTCTTTTTTAGGAAAGTCATGAGGTTGATACTACCAACATAAAAATCTCAACAAAATGCAAATTAAAGGTCATGCTGCTAAACGCTAGGAGTCTAAGCATGAAACTGCACTCATTGCAAGCATTCTTAACCCTGGAAGATGCTGACATTTGTGCAGTCACAGAAACCTGGTTCAAAGCTGTGGAGAGCACCCCAGCCTTACCTGGTAACTCATCCTATCATACACTCAGACACCAAAATGTGGGTGCCAAAGGAGGTGGAGTTTCAATATATTTATTATTTTATTTTACATTTGTTGACCGGGCTAGTCTAGCTGGATACATTTCCATTTTCAGTAGAGGCCCGGGGAGAAAAGCTCCACATAAATTTGAACAAAAAACGTTACAATAGACAAGCAAATGGACAAAATCATCATAGATGAAAAGACAAATAAAAAATATAGTACCCAATAACAGATATATACAAAGAGAGTATCACATTTCTAAAAATAACATTAAGTAGCTGAAATAACATCAAGAACAAGGCACAAAACAGAGAGCAAAATTGATTAATAATATTAAAGAACTAATCTTAGTAACAGAAGGAGAAAGAGAAGCACTAAAATAGGAGAGGAGGAAGGGAAGCAGTATAAGAAAAGAGAAGGGAAAGTTGTGAGAGATTAGCATAGAGGAAAGAAGAAACAAAATACTCTAAAGGAGGTAGACTGAAGCAGATACAGTAAAGAGAGAGGGAAAGTAAAGTAGTAGGAAAGTGCAGAGTAGTAGGAAAGCGCAGAGGAGGTAAAGGATTAGTCAGGTTTTGAACAGGAACAGAGCCAGTGGCTTTGGAAGTAATCTTTGATTTTGTGTTTAAAGAGAGGCAGAGATGTAGTAAGTGTTATGTCGCTAGGAAGCAGATTCCAGTTCCTTCCTACAGTATTATTGAAGAGAGAGTCACCGGCAGAATTATAAGTCTTTGTTATAGTAGCCATAAGTTTACTGGATGAGCGAAGGGAGTTTAGGTTGTTATAAGGGATTAAAAGTTTAGAAAGAATAGGGGTTTTGTTTGGTTGGTATAAGATTTTATGGCAATAGTGAGTTGAGGGATTAACAGAAGGTTTTGTAGTTCAAGCCAGCCTAGAAGTTTCAGGTTAATACAGTGATGAGTTCTAAAAGGGTTACTAGTGGCAAAACGGGCAATGTTGTTGTAGCAAGTAGCCAGTTTGTTAAGGTTGGCTTTCTTAAGGTTAGTAAAAATTGGTGAGGCATAAAGAAGAATAGACAAAAGATGAGAGTGGGCAATCTTGGATCTGGATGATGATGTTAGGAAAGGTTTAATTCTATATAGGCTTCCTATTTTTCTATTGACTGTTTTAATGGTGTTGTTGATATGCTGGTCAAAGGAGAGGTTGTTATCAATTGTTATTCCTAATAATTTTGTTGTTGGATCAGGAGCAATGAGAGTGGCATTATTTGAGGAGATGGTGAAGTCAAGGGGTGGACCTAGTGCTAGGAGAGAAAAGGAGAAGTTTAGTTTTTGGCATTGAGGAGGAGGTTGCCTGGTGAACCAAGTTTCTACAGTGTTGAAGACATTTTGAGTAATAGATGAAAGTTCATTAGGAGATGAAGCAGAGCAGATAAGGGTGGAGTCATCTGCATATTGAATGCAGGTAGATTGAGGAATTGCTAAGTGAAGATCATTGATGAACAGGGAGAAGAGAAGAGGTCCTAGAATGGAGCCCTGAGGTACACCGATGGAAACGGGTGTGAGTGAAAATTTGGTTTTCCCAACGAACTGCTTGCTGTCTATTGCCAAGGTAGGATGTAAACCAGTTAATGGCAAGATTATCAAAGGAGAGGGATGTAAGAGTGTTAATTAAAATGGAGTGGTTGACCATATCGAAAGCTTTAGAGAGGTCAATGAAAAGAGCAGAAGAGAGAAGGTTGTTGTTGCGGTTCCTGTTGATAGTATCTACAAATGATAGGAGAGCAGTGGTAGTACTGTGATGTGGTCTGAAACCATGTTGACAGTTTGCTATTATGTTGTTTTGAGAGAGATGCTGTAAAAGTTGTTGGTGAATACATTTTTCCATTATTTTTGCTAAGGGAGAAAGGAGGGCAATTGGTCTATAGTTTGAGTACTCAATGGAGTTTCCACCTTTATGTAAAGGGATAATATGGGATATTTTCCAGATGTCTGGGATGGTTCCCTCTTGGATTGTCCTGTTTATAAGTATAGATACTGGATATGCAATTTCTTTGGCAGCTTTTGGAGAAAAAGTGAAGGAGCTTGTCAGCAGAAGGGTACAAGGCTTCAGTTTGTGGATAAGTCTAGAGATGAAAGATGTAGGAATAGGTTGTATTTTAAAGTTATTTGAAGGGTGTCTTTGGTTTATAGGTGGGCTGGAGTTATTAGTGCTAAGTTGTTTAGCTAGTGATAGAATAGTGTCAGTAAAAAAGAGTTGAGCACGATTTGCAGTGAGGTGGGGAGTATCTGGGTCAGCATTGAGAGGGGTGGGAGTTTTGGATGTTCCTGGGGAGAGGAGTCTATTTATAGATGACCAAAACTGTTTGGGGTTGTTATGATGAGTTTGTTGAAGTTTGCAGAAGTAGGTTTTTTTGTCAGTAATTATTGAGTTTCTAAGTTGGCGGAAATGAAGAAGGTCAAGGGAATTTCTATGGTGTCTCCATTTGGCCCAGACTTTATTTCTGGAGAGAATTAGCTTTTTAGTTTCTTTAGAGAGCCATGGGGCAATATTGGGTTTCATTCTGATGGTGCGTTCAGGAGCATGTTTGTTGAGAATGGATAAAAAAGTGGTATTAAAGTATGATACTGCATTTTCAAGGGGAAGAGATTTCAGGGGGCTCCAGTTGCATTTGCTGAGTTCATTTTGAAATAGGTCTATGTTAAAATTTTTAGTAGAGCATATTTTTTGAATGTTAGGGGGGTTTGGGAAATCAGTTCTTTCTCTAGTAATAAAGGTTAAAGCATGATCACTTATATCATCAGGCAGGGTTCCTGCTTTGTAGGCGTGTTTGATTTTGTTTATGAGTATCAGTCTAAAATACTCTCTTTATTGTTAGGCTTGTTGATTCTAGTGGTTGAAGTAATAGTCTGGGTGAAACCATATAGGTTCATATGACAGGAAGGATTATCTGCATTGATAGTGTTCCAGTCAACATTGATGTCACCTAGAATTATAGTTTCTTGGGGGTAAGTAGTAGATACCCAGCTGAGAAAGGGTTCTAGTATGGGTATATTGTTTCCTGGTGGTAAGTAGATGCAGATAATGTAAAGGGATTTCTTGGTGTTTATTTGGAGTTTTGTTATGATGGCTTCTACTTTGCAATCTGGGGTAGGATAGGCTGGAAGAGTAGAGATATTAAGCTGATTCTTAAAAAGAATTGCTACTCCACCACCTTTACGTTTTGGTCGGTCAAGTCTTATTATGCTATATCCTTGGGGTGTGATCTCAGTGTCTTTTGTTTCTGGTTTGAGCCAGGTCTCTGAGAGGCACAGAATGTCAAACGAATGAATATCAAGGAGGGCATGTAATTGAGCTATTTTGTTATTTATACTATGAATGTTTAGGTGTCCAATAAGGAGGGAGTCATAGATTTTAGGTGAATTAGTTTTGGGAGAGGGATAAGCTGGCCCAGGATTAGGGTGGATGTCTCCATCTTGTAATGTAAGAAGATTAGGTTTAGTTATTAAATGGTTCTTTAGAAAGATTTGAAGTATTAGTTTCTTATTGGTAGGATATACATACTTAAGGTGGGAGAGTCTGTGGTATTTAGGTAAGAGATAGTTGGGGTTAAAGGTAATGTTGGAGTGTAAAATGGGAGAAGTATTTGTAAGGGTAGATGTGTGTTTATTGGGGTAGATGGAGTGGGCAGAAAGAGGGTTTTCAAAGAAGGTAAGAAGGTATGCAGAGAACAGGATGGTAAGGAGTGGAATTGTAAGTGTGGGCATAGTAGGGAAGTTGGGAGGCATAGTTAGAGAGCATTACAGTAGGAGTTAAGGAAGATACTAGAAGTGGCTAAGATAGGAGAAATGATATAAAGCCTAATAGGAGAGGGAGGAGAGAAATAGGGCCAGTAAGAGGTAGTAAGAGGGTGGAAAATGGTAGTGTAAGAGAAAAATAAAGAATAAAAATGAAGTATATGACAAATATAGAGCTGTGAGGTCAGATATAAGGGAGGGATTTTGGAAGGAATGAGGTAAGAGGGGAGGAGGTGGTAAGGGGTGTGGTTAACAGAGGACCGGGATAAAGCAGGGTAAGATATTGGAAGAAAGAAGTAGGGGGTGTGTTCAGAGAGGTATAAGAGTAGGACCCTGGGTGGGTGGGAATTGGGGGTAGGGAGGGGAGCGGAGTGAGCCCACAGGTCGAACGGAGCGGGAAGAAACAGCTGAAGGAGAGATGGGAAAGGAGGCAATCAAAAATGCAGGTAAGTAAGGTGAGAGAGGTATATAGTGAGAAAAAGAAGGTAAAGTAGAGACCAGAGTTCAGGGAGAAGATAGAGCACAGACAGGTAAAAATCAGTATGTGAACATACAGTGAAAATAGAGGAAGAGCAGGTCTAAGTTAACGAGGAAGGTAGGCAGCTTACAAGGAATAGAGCAAAGCAGAGAGATAGGGGACAGATGGAGAGTGAGGCTAGGATAGATGTGAAAAGGAATAGGAAGCCAGAGTACTATTGTAAACAGATGTAAGGGCTAGTTGGAGCCAGAAGGGAACAGCATACGAAACAACAGAAACGGAGGGAGGGAGCTACCTATAAGATAGCAGATAAAAAGAGAAAGAAACGGAGAAATAAAGAATAAGACCAAGAGGGGTGTGAGGGAGAAGAGAAAATAGTTAAAAAGTAGGAGAGTAGAGCATACGAAGGGTGGGAGAGGGGGGGGGCTAAGAAGGGCAGCTACTGGCTGCTAGAGACTCACACACAGGCAAACTATAAGACCCTTATAGGAATACCAGAACAGGAGCCTAATTTGCAAACAAATCTATGCCCAGAACCTACTTTCTCTACTTTTCTTTCCTTTTCTTTTCTTGGTAGAGTGTACAGTATAGGACAGGCAGTTTCAATCAGTCACAAGAGGGTTGGCAGGTTCTTCCAGCACCAGGAGGATTTACAAGAAGACTGGAAACAGTATAGTTCAGCTGAAATTTCTCTACTTTTCTTTCCTTTTCTTTCCTTGGTAGAGTGAACAGTATAGGACAGGCAGTTTCAATCAGTCACAAGAGGGTTGGCAGGTTCTTCCGGCACCATGAGGATTTACAAGAAGACTGGAAACAGTATAGTTCAGCTGGAATTTCTCTACTTTTCTTTCCTTTTCTTTCCTTGGTAGAGTGTACAGTATAGGACAGGCAGTTTCAATCAGTCACAAGAGGGTTGGCAGGTTCTTCCGGCACCAGGAGGATTTACAAGAAGACTGGAAACAGTATAGTTCAGCTGGAATTTCTCTACTTTTCTTTCCTTTACTTTCCTTGGTAGAGTGTACAGTATAGGACAGGCAGTTTCAATCAGTCACAAGAGGGTTGGCAGGTTCTTCCGGCACCAGGAGGATTTACAAGAAGACTGGAAACAGTATAGTTCAGCTGGAATTAGTGTACTTTTCTTTCCTTTTCTTTCCTTGGTAGAGTGTACAGTATAGGACAGGCAGTTTCAATCAGTCACAAGAGGGTTGGCAGGTTCTTCCGGCACCAGGAGGATTTAGAAGAAGACTGGAAACAGTATAGTTCAGCTGGAATTTCTCTACTTTTCTTTCCTTTTTCTTTCCTTGGTAGAGTGTACAGTATAGGACAGGCAGTTTCAATCAGTCACAAGAGGGTTGGCAGGTTCTTCCGGCACCAGGAGGATTTACAAGAAGACTGGAAACAGTATAGTTCAGCTGGAATTTCTCTACTTTTCTTCCCTTTTCTTTCCTTGGTAGAGTGTACAGTATAGGACAGGCAGTTTCAATCAGTCACAAGAGGGTTGGCAGGTTCTTCCAGCACCAGGAGGATTTACAAGAAGACTGGAAACAGTATAGTTCAGCTGGAATTTCTCTACTTTTCTTTCCTTTTCTTTCCTTGGTAGAGTGTATAGTATAGGACAGGCAGTTTCAATCAGTCACAAGAGGGTTGGCAGGTTCTTCCGGCACCAGGAGGATTTACAAGAAGACTGGAAACAGTATAGTTCAGCTGGAATTTCTCTACTTTTCTTTCCTTTTCTTTCCTTGGTAGAGTGTACAGTATAGGACAGGCAGTTTCAATCAGTCACAAGAGGGTTGGCAGGTTCTTCCAGCACCAGGAGGATTTACAAGAAGACTGGAAACAGTATAGTTCAGCTGGAATTTTTCTACTTTTCTTTCCTTTTCTTTCCTTGGTAGAGTGTACAGTATAGGACAGGCAGTTTCAATCAGTCACAAGAGGGTTGGCAGGTTCTTCCGCCACCAGGAGGATTTACAAGAAGACTGGAAACAGTATAGTTCAGCTGGAATTTCTCTACTTTTCTTTCCTTTTCTTTCCTTGGTAGAGTGTACAGTATAGGACAGGCAGTTTCAATCAGTCACAAGAGGGTTGGCAGGTTCTTCCGGCACCAGGAGGATTTACAAGAAGACTGGAAACAGTATAGTTCAGCTGGAATTTCTCTACTTTTCTTTCCTTTTCTTTCCTTGGTAGAGTGTACAGTATAGGACAGGCAGTTTCAATCAGTCACAAGAGGGTTGGCAGGTTCTTCCGGCACCAGGAGGATTTACAAGAAGACTGGAAACAGTATAGTTCAGCTGGAATTTCTCTACTTTTCTTTCCTTTTCTTTCCTTGGTAGAGTGTACAGTATAGGACAGGCAGTTTCAATCAGTCACAAGAGGGTTGGCAGGTTCTTCCGGCACCAGGAGGATTTACAAGAAGACTGGAAACAGTATAGTTCAGCTGGAATTTCTCTACTTTTCTTTCCTTTTCTTTCCTTGGTAGAGTGTACAGTATAGGACAGGCAGTTTCAATCAGTCACAAGAGGGTTGGCAGGTTCTTCCAGCACCAGGAGGATTTACAAGAAGACTGGAAACAGTATAGTTCAGCTGGAATTTCTCTACTTTTCTTTCCTTTTCTTTCCTTGGTAGAGTGTACAGAATAGGACAGGCAGTTTCAATCAGTCACAAGAGGGTTGGCAGGTTCTTCCGGCACCAGGAGGATTTACAAGAAGACTGGAAACAGTATAGCTCAGCTGGAATTTCTCTACTTTTCTTTCCTTTTCTTTCCTTGGTAGAGTGTACAGTATAGGACAGGCAGTTTCAATCAGTCACAAGAGGGTTGGCAGGTTCTTCCGGCACCAGGAGGATTTACAAGAAGACTGGAAACAGTATAGTTCAGCTGGAATTTCTCTACTTTTCTTTCCTTTCCTTTCCTTGGTAGAGTGTACAGTATAGGACAGGCAGTTTCAATAACAGGCTTGCCAATCCCTAGCTGATGTCTTCTTATTTAATGAAGCAGAAGTAATTCAAAGACTGGTTTATAACTGAGTCCTTTTTATGAAAAATATGTTATCAACAGGTTTTCTTTATAGAAAGATAAATAGTTATATAGAAATATATAAGGCAAAACTATGTTTTATAGCCAAAAACAATATTCTAGAATGACGAACACAGCTGCTGAAAATTCAATAAAACCTGGATTGAACAAAATCAGGTACTCAGTCTTCTTATAAAATCCAACAGCCAGCCATACAAGACAGCACTCGTCCTTCCTGGGAATAACTTATTGATGTTCACAATTCACATACTAGTTTCGGCTGCATAAGCATACTGAAACCTGTTATATAATGCCTGCTGACGACAGGCTGGTCAAACAGTATGACGCACAAGAGACACTCCAGGTGCAGTTAACCGTTGACAAGGCCCCTATTCAAATTATAGCTAGCTACAGGCCCCCAAATTTGACTCAAGATGCCCATTTCACCTATCTGGACCTCTTCAAATCTATCAAGATTTAACCCTTTACCCTGATCCTGGGTGACTTTAATTACCCAACCATAGATTGGAAAAATTACTCATGCCAGAACACAAATTCCCAGAGATGCCTCGATTTTATCAATGCAAATGCCTTTGAACAGCTAGTTGATACCCCCACAAGAGGTGAAAATATCTTGGACTTGGTATTAACCAACATGAATAATCAATGCAGCACCCCTACAATATCATCCTCCCTGGTAAGATCCAACCATAAAGCGGTCACTTTCAAAGTCACCATCTCCCCTGACCCCCCTCAAGCTAGGGTCAAGCAAAAAAACTTCTTCAAAGCTTATAACAACCTCCTGAGAGATGGTATAAACAGCTTCACAGTCCCCTCCCTGACTGTGGGAACTGGCACCAATGTCCAAATCTACACTGAAGTACTATATAAGCATTTATATAGATGCATGGAATCAGGAATACCTGACAGGACAAAATTATCCTCTGCAAGGAAAAGCAAACCTGTCTGGGGGACATCTGCAATAAATAAACTATATAACAAAAGGAAAAAAATGCTGTCCAGGATCAAGAAGGAGCAGGTTCCCAATTGGAAGTAATATCTCCTTAGCCTGAACAAGCAAATAAGAGCACTAGTGAAATCATCTAAACCCAACTTCAAGTCCAAATTGGCCACATCTAGTAGAGACAATCATAAGCCCTTCTTTGCATATGTTCACAGTCTCAAAGAAGCACCCAGATCTGTTCAGAACTGGTGGTCAAGAACACCACATACATGAATGTTGTAGATATAGCCAATCTACTGGCTGACAGATTCAGCAACAACTTCTCCCCTCTGCCCCCCATCAATAAACCGAGACATCTCAGTAACTGCCCCCACCCCTTATCTCTAGGGAACAGGTCATTACTGCCTTCTCAAAGGCAAAAATACAGCCTCCATGGGACCTGATAGCATTGCAGGTTGCATCCTACATAAACTCAGGCATGAAATTGCAGCACCATTAGGCATCCTATTCAACCAAAGCCTGAGTACCAGCTTTGTCCCAGCTGAGCAGAGGACAGCCACTGTCATCCCTTTACACAAAGGTGGAGCATCCACTGATCCATGAAATTATAGACCCATCAGCCTAACTAGCCTGATCTGCAAGGCCATGGAATTGATTATCATGGACCTCATTAACAGGGACATTGGCAACCTCCAAACACTCAACCACACATAGTTTGACTTTGTCAAGGGGAGGTCATGTCTGTTAAATCTGGTTGACTTCTTTAAGACAGTCACCAAAGCCATGGACGAGGGGAAGACAGTGCACACCACCTATCTTGACCTGGCTAAAGCATTCGACACTATTCCTCAATCGGGCATAGTAGATAAACTCTCTCAACTAGGCATCACTCCATATGTTGCTTAATTGGTAGCAAACTGGCTCACTGACAGAACCCACCTAATCAAAATAGGGGAAGCCACCTCAAGCAGTAGACCCGTAATGAGCGGCATACCCCAGGGATCAATCTTGGGGCCTCTGTTGTTTGGGATATACGTCTCTGAGGTGCAGGCCAAAACCAGTGGGCTATGGCTGACCAGGTTTTCAGATGACTGCAAGCTGGGTGCTGTCATTAATTCCCCAAGTGATATGGACATTCTCCAAGATGGTCTCAACCAAACAAATGACTGGTGCCAGAAACATGGCCTCAAGCTGAATGCCAAAAAATGCATCATCATCCCCTTTGGGGAGAGTGACAACCCACATATTATCACATTAATAACAATGTCCTAAGTACAGAATCAGTAGTGAGGAATTTGGGCACCCAGGTTGATAGCAACCTGACTTTTGACCACCATGTTGCTTCCGTTGTACAGAAAGCTCTCTACATGGCCCACCTCATAAGTAAGGGTATCTCATCCAGGGACAAAGAGGTCATAAGATCCCTGTATTCTTCCCTTATAAGGCCAGTTATTGATTACAACACCCCCTTTGGCATGTACGTCACAAAGCACATGCAGCAGCTGGAGAGACCACATTGGTTCCTCACCAGGAGAATCCAGGGCCTCAAACACCCACCCTACACAGATAGACTAAAAGGCTTGTCCCTCTACTCACTCTCATATAGACTCTTCAGACGTGACCTCTGTCTGGCATACAAATCAATCTCAGACTCCGCCTTGATGGGACTGTTGCATATCCGCAAGTCAAGCTCCACTTGACCAACCCATACGAGCAACCTCAACCTGGTCTGTGATATCAATAGGACTTGTTGGCAGGACAGATTTGTGTCCCAGAGACTCCTCCTTCTGTGGAATAGACTTCCTCTCCACATCAAGCAGAGTTCTTCATTATCCCTTTTTAAGTGCAACCTGGATAACTGGATGGGAAACATAAAATACACTCCAGGGAGTACACCTTTGTCCCTGCTGGACAGGGGCTCTGGATGCTGACTTGTCTCAACATGGGCTAAATTCTTGGCTAGGCTTTTAAGGGCCTTAGGGCCAATAGCCTAGTAACCTCCTATATCCTATGATCAGTGAGTAACTGGTTCCAAATCTCCTTTCTGACAGTCATATACCATCCGGTCTGTCTCAAGCAGGAAGGCTCCATGCCACTTCAGAGCCTGGATGATTACCTTATTCTCAGCATCACCAAAATGTTTTTTTTTTCATGGATTTGTAGGTTTGGGTGCCATAATCCTATGTGGCATAAAACAGAGAAGGATAAAACACATTAATATCATGTAAGTAATGTATTTCTTCACAAAAAATAATCTATTTGTGTACCCTTTCGTCAACATAAAGCACTTGAAACACACTTTTTATTTAGGACAACAGAATGGTAGGTTGCACCACACACCCCCACACACTCCAACAAAAATGTAAAGGTCTGTAGAAGCACCCATTCTCTCAATGTTCATATAGTGAAGACTGAAAATTTATGTCATTGATTACTGGATAACAATTATCATTGCTAAATAGTAAAGAAGTTAATTTATGGATGCCAGTCCAAGTTCACTGTACCCACCACTCCTGCGGAGGTTGCCTGGGCCATCTGAGAAGCATAACACCAGTGTCAGTGACATGTACATTACATTTCTTTCCAACACCATATGAATTTGCAAAATCAAATGTTAAGAACATAGTTGCACTGAAAGTATAACCTATCTATCTCACAAATGTAAATGCCTACCAAAACTGCCTATGCCACCAGTGAAGTATAATAAATACATATAGATAAAACTTAGATTTCTCTTGGCTGTATAAATAAATTTTTAACAATTTACAAAATCTAAAATGTCCTTGAATACTAGAAGCATACCTTAGCAAAATAATGGCTTCTCTGCAGAGAAATCACTTTCAAATAAATACCAGTCTTCTGTTATGTCCTAGTAAACAAGTCTCCTCACCTTCAAATTCCCTAGCTAGAATGTGACCTTTTTATAGTGTAGATTCAGCCTTGTGAAGATATAAATGAGGTGTGAACTCATTAGAACTGCTGAATGCTAAATGTTTGACTTTGTGTAGCAAACGTAAACATAATATAGGCTCTACACCATTATAAGGTGCTAATGGCTTGCAACTGTGAATGATTAGTGCAAGTGAAGGAAAACGGAACAGCAATTCAGGCACTCTTCCCAGCAGTGGGTGTGTCAGTGAGGATACACTTACAAAGTGTGTAACTAACTTCAGTGAGCCTTTAAATAAAGCAAAACACCACATATGTATAATTTTTGTCCATAATAGCACAAGTCTCCAGCCTTTAATGAAAACTATCGTTTGCTGTTATGTATTTTTATCACACCTTGGAAGCAAAATGATAGAAATTGCTCTATGAACTGCATGTCTGGTGTTAAAGCAGGGAAAAGGGAAGAATGACTAGAGTATAAAAAGAAGACATAGCTGCATTTTTGCAAGCATATTTATAAATGATTGTGTTATCACTAATTGCACTAAATATGTTAGCTACACATGTACAAGCAACTTAGAATGTCCAAGTCTATGAACTGTTAATACTGGATATGAAATGTGAATCGCTTGTATTCACATGATTTCATTGGTGTTCCAAAGCTGTGTCTGTGCCAAAGGGAAATAACCCACTACAACTGTGTTTTGTTAAGTGCAAAAGTCTAATGGTTCCGATCCAGAGCTGTCTAATTGTTTAACCTTTGTTTCACCTTTTTTCTATCTTTTCTGTTTTTTGTTTGTTTGGCTTTACCATTTGTGTGGAGAATGGCTTACCGCAAACACAGTTAACTGCCTAAAAATTGAAAATTTAATGTGAGTTGCCTTATGAAGCATAAACATGCTCAGCAGCATTGCGTGACAGTCAGCAAGGCAACATGGATGGTAATGACTGCAGAAATTGCACCTGTTACCTGACTGTCTGTGTAGCACAGGGTGTAAATACATTGAGCTGAACAAGACGGAACATAGGTAAAGCAGGGTTGGAGTCCAACAGTATTCACTTTTACTGTGGAATGGTCATAATGATTATTTACATAAGTAATATATGTTCGCCATTGCCTTTTGCATTTGTGTGTTGCCTACCAATACACAAACAGGGCTTGCTACTTAAGGTAAAAGTGTAGGATTTTAATTTGGTTCACCTCACTTTGCACAAACAGGCTTAGTGGCGAGAAGTGGCCGTCAGCACTCTGGACAGTACTGAGTGTTGAAATACAGCTGCTGCCTAGCTTTCCCTGTGGCACCAGGTGTAAGTTCAATGAGTTAATGGTCAGAATACAGGTGAGCAGTGTTCTAATCCACCACAATCCAATTTTTGTTAGGGTGTCCCACTGTAATTAAAAAAAAAAACTGTGATTATAAAGGTAATACTGCATACCAATAGCTATGTATAGCATGTTGATTGAGCATAGACATACTTTTGTAGGTACTGATGTATTATGTGGGTGACTGTTTTATCATGACAGTGATGATTATGTAAAAAAAAATGAAGTTGCATATATATATAATGGATGCAGCAGTTTACTGACAACCATCTAAAACTCTCCCATAATATAGGTATAACTGTGGAACAGAATATGTGAGGTATGTACCACAAAACACAAATCTTTGATTAAAGTAATGAAATTTTATCCATTTCCAGTATATTGTCAGAGATTAGACCTGCATCACAAATGAGAATGCATAAGCCAGGTCCTTCTAATGTCACACACATACAGTCTTAATGGATGTACAGCATCAGTCAGCCTTTCAATTGTATATTTGAGATAACCATGATTGCCAAACACCTCTATGGTAAAGAAGAAAAATCACTTCTGGGGAAATGTATGTATTCTCTTTTTTTACATAGGTTTGAATCCCATATTATACAAATTACTGTCACCAGTGTGCAAGTCCCCACAAAATATGTGTCAAGTCATCCCATTGATTTCTTCAAAGTCATAGCTTAAAAGCCAAGTCATTTAACATGTTAGTATTGACCACTGGACAAAGTGTGACCAGGTATAGCAGCACACATGCCATAAATTAATGCCAAATATCACATTATCTTTGCTGTTTCATAAACTCCCTTTCTCTTTATTTGGCAATGTTTCTCTTCACTTACTATTTTGCAAATGTGGTTGGCATGGTTGTGCGTGTTTGCACACTGATTGCAAAATACTATATCACAAATTGGTGGAAAAGCACTTTTACTGATGTTGGAGGACTTTTGCAGACATGACAGGAGATAGGAAGGGTGGTGCCAAATTCAGGGCACAGAGGTGAGATCTAAAGAAGTCAAAAGTATTTGTTGCACTCCTCGTGAAGTACTACAGCTGTAGGCTGCTGCAGAGGGACTATACCAGGTCTCAGTATAAAGCTGAGGCTTGGAACAACCTAGCCAAGGCTGTATCCAATGCGATTGGCATACCACTCACTGGGGAGCAGTGCAGGCACCATTACAGTGACCTGAAATGGTGCAAGCAGACACAACTCAACCAGTGGCTGGACGAGTTTAGAACTGCTGACATCCCACAGTTGTGTAAGTATACAGATTAAGCAACTAAAAGTTATATAGAATGGTGTAGATAGGCAAGACTGGAATGCATAATGCTTTTTTGACTCTTTTTTTCTCCATTATTTTACAGCTGCATAGGAAATCTCAGCAAACAAGTAGGCACAGGCTGAGAGACTGGAGGGACTCAGAGAGGCAATGGGTATCGCCATAAAAGAACATGATTGCATTAAATATATTGGGATCCTACAGATCAGTAACGACTTAGGTATGCATATCTTAACTGGAACAGCAAGCATCCACACGTTCTTCTCTAGCTGCTGGTAATTTTATTAGGGAAGTGTAATAGTGTATTCAGATTAGGTGGGTTCAATTCCCACAAGTAACCTATACATTCACATTCAACAAATTTCATTTTTAAATTTTAATTGCAACAATATTGGCTTTAATTACATGTTGTTAAGTTGATTTGTAGTAACTTTAAAAGTATATATGGAATATCTGCATATTCCAAGGATTACTTGTAACAATTCACAATCTTTTTTGGGATTGGGAAAGCTGTATAGCTAATACAATAATAAAGGAATATTTATTGCATAAAGCATAAATGTGACATATAAATGTTCTAATCATATCTTTGATTTTTGTCTCATCCCACCCCTTATCTCTTCTTTTTTTAAATGGAAACACACAGTTCTGATGTCATACCTTTCTGCCAACAAATCAAATACTTTTCAGCACAGGGAGGTTGGCCAACCTCTGTGGCTTAGCCTGTCAACCCTCCATTGGCTGCCACACCAACACCCAGCACCTCTGGGATGCAACCTGGCAGTACTGCCTCTACAACCCCTGCACTACCCGGCACATCCACATCAGGTAGGATTGCCCCAGCTGCTGGTGCATTGGTACCCTCTGAGAATATTGATGGAGGTGGTGATTACATCACCCACTAGGAGATGCCAGGGATTGTGTATGATGCCATAGAAATTGGTGCTGGTGCCCACATCAGTTGCTTGGAGAGGTTACCCATTAAAATACAAAAGAGACTTCCACATCAAGCAGTCTCACAGGGAATTGAGGAAGGAGACATTGATAACAGTTTTAAGGGTGAGGACTAGATTCTCACTATTCCTATGCTTCACGGACATGTGTTTCCGATGTCCCCTACCTATCCCCATTCATGGTGTCCCCCAACCTTTTCAGTCCATCACCATCCCTAAGTCTGCCTTGTTTGTCCTGTTTGTCTGCACTTGCTTCCTCACCTACCCTACCTACCTGACCCTCACATTCCTATGTCCCTTCCCCAACATTTCTCTCTTCTTGAAATAAAAAAAAAAAAAAAAAAAAGGGCACCTGTCCCACAAAAAAAATTGTCCCATACATAGCTTTCCACTTCACATATGTGTCTTCTCAAAGCACTTGTTATAGTCCAATTGGCTATACAGCATTATTGTGTTGTTGTCACCCATCTGAGTTGAGGTGACACACCATATTCAACCAATTTTCTGTACATGTTCACATTATGGGGTTGATGAAGCAGATATCTATGGTTCTTTCCTAATTTCCTCCTCCAAATTCATTTATTGCTTCCCCTTTGTTCTTCCCTTCCCACCATTTCACCACTTTCCTATCAACCCCATTTTCACACATGTAGTCTAGTCAAAAATAGAATTACACACCACACACGACCAGAAATGGCCCATAAAAAGGTCTTCACCTTTTGTCCTCTGCATTTGTGCAGAGTTTAGCATCATGCACCAATGCCAAGTGGCAGTAAATTGTTCTATATGTCCTATGTCAAAACCTGGTGAGTTTTTGCCATCACCCACACTAGTCTGGTTATCCCACAATGTTGCTTAAATTTGCTCCACTAAAGGAACATGGAGTTAAAGCAGATGAAAGGCACTACTTTGAAACACTTATTTTGACAGTTCTTCAAACTGCTGAATTTAACAAAATGCAATTTCCTTTGGGGACTGTTGTCATAAATTACTTGAGTGAAGATTTTTTTTTGCCAATAGCATGAAAGGTATGATTCCAGATGCATCATTTCTTAGTGTGATGTTATAGGTCTATGATATGTTTAATCACCCACATCTTAACATTTGTCACAGTTATGAGTTCTAATGGTGATAAATTGATTACTGGCCAAAAATGAGTATTTGCATTGACATCCATCCCCACAACTATCACATATTTATCCAACCTTACTCTACTTGTCATAAGCTTGTTGTCCTTCTCCTAAGCCTTCTTTACCCTTATGTCAGTCACTTCATGCTAAATGGTGTGATGTCCGGATAATATCCCACTGAACTTACAACAATAATGTGATGTCTGGACAATACCCCACCAGGCTGTTAACAATGATGTGACATCTCCTACTAACCTGGGTCAGAAACTAAGGCACTTCAATCCTCACTACTGACTCCAATGTGAGACTGTCACTTAAACAGGAGTAATATTCCACAATTTTCCCCTAAGAGTGCAATATAGCTAGAAGTAGGATCTGGGCACTACCAACTGCCATACTACCTCACCTTCCAATCCTCCCTTAAAGTCCACTTTCTATACAGCAAACTTTCTTTCTCTGTCTCAATATCACATGTAAAAGGAATATTAGGGACCATAACTAGAAGTGGCAGACAGTAGGCTCTAGGCTCTACCAAGCATACTCTTTGACTTCTCTAGTATCATTCAGATGATATTTGTACACTGGTACATGACTTCACAGCAATTTCCTATATCCTTCCCAACATCATCTTCTCACAATACACTGATGGCATCATCCTCTATAAAGTTCACTCTGATACTGTTAAAGTCAGAATTGTGTTGTGGTGCTAGTGTTAAATTATGTCTTCTCTAGCTTGTGTAACTAGTTAGGTAGAGGATTGAATCTCATGACAGTCAACATGTGTGTGTGTGTGTGTGTGTGTGTGTGTGTGTGTGTGTGTGTGTGTGTGTGTGTGTGTGTGTGTGCATGTGTGTGTGTGTGTGTGTGTGTGTGTGTGTGTGTGTGTGTGTGTGTGTGTGTGTGTGTGTGTGTGTGTGTGTGTGTGTGTGTGTGTGTGTGTGGATGTGTGTGTGTGTGTGTGTGTGTGTGTGTGTGTGTGTGTGTGTGTGTGTGTGTGTGTGTGTGTGTGTGTGTGTGTGTGTGCATGTCTGAATGTGTGTGTGAGTAGTCAGAAGAGCTTGACTCCAGCTCCTGCTGCCCTCACTCAAGTATCCTTCAGAAAATACTTTTACACTGGTACATGACTCCACAGCAATTTCCTACAGCCCTCACACCATCATCGTCTCACCATACACTGATGATATCATCCTCTATAAGGTGCACTCTGACACTATTACTGTCAGACTTGTGCTGTGGTGCTAGCATTAAATGATGTTTTCTCTAGCTTGTGTAACTAGTTAGGTAGAGGACTGAATCGCATGACAGTCAACGTGTGTGTGTGTGTGTGTGTGTGTGTGTGTGTGTGTGTGTGTGTGTGTGTGTGTGTGCACATAGTCAAAAGAGCTTGACTCCAGGCTCTGCTGCCCTCTCTCAAGTATACTTCAGAAAATACTTTTATACTGGTACATGATTCCACAGCAATTTCCTACAGACCACATACCATCATCTCTTCACCATACACTGATGATGTCATCCTTTGTAAAGTGCACTCTGACATTATTACTGTCAGACGTGCCATAGTGCTAACATTAAATGCTGACTTCTCTAGCTTATGTAACTAGTTAGATATGGGATTGAATCTTATGATAGTCAAAGTGTGTGTGTGTGTGTGTGTGTGTGTGTGTGTGTGTGTGTGTGTGTGTGTGTGTGTGTGTGTGTGTGTGTGTGTGTGTGTGTGTGTGTGTGTGTGTGTGCGTGTGTGTGTGCGCGTTTTCATTCAACTATCATTCTGGAGTCAATTTTACACTGGTGTGAGTCCACATCTGTGTCACACAATCTTCCCAACGTCGTCTTCTCAGCATAAACTGATGATGTCATCCTTTATAAAGTGCATTCTGAGACTGTTAAAGTCAGACATCTGTAGTGGTGCTAGTCTTACATTGTATGGAATACAGCTTGTATACCTACACAGATATTGTGTTCAAATCTGGCCTCAGTCAGCCGGTGTGTGTGCTTGTGTATTTGTATGTGGTTGGTGATATATTATGGTCATTGTATGATGTTTTGAATCTCTTTTCATTTGTCTCCCACTCTGTAGAACATTTTATATATCCCTAGAAATCCAATGTCCCGTTCCCTCTGTCCACATAACATCCTTTCTATGGATCACTGAGGATGTCAAACTCTCAAAGATGCATACACATCTTGAAGCTGAGCCCTACTTTACCCTATGCAAGCCATCTGCAGACCACTGGATGTGTGATTGCCAATTCTGTCATGAGGTGGTGCACATGTTACATATGGGCAGATACAGTCTGTAATGAAATCAAACACATACACACATGCGCACATACATCTACTATCTTCCATTACATAGATATCATGATTTTTGCTTAAATGGTATAACAATGGCAAGGATTTTATGTGCTCTTGACCATTAGTCCAGTAATGCCTCATGACTCTCTGAACATTGCACATATCAATGTTGTTTTTATCCACATGTACTATGTTGAGGTGTGGATGTACTATAGTCCTACAACAGTGTATTCCAAACTGGGATTTGAGCTACCTTATTGATGCCCACTGCTACCATTTGGTTACATGTTCCTTCCATAACAGCTGTAGTAATATGCCTCCTGAGGACTGAGGATATGGAATGATGCTATGTATATTGTTGTCTTACTAAGACATGTGTTTTTGTACTGTAGTATATCCACATTCTACAATGTTCTCATTAAAACATTGCAGTGACAGCTACAGTATGGCACAGGTGCACCTGGCCATAGCATCTGGAAATATTATCTGACATACAGCAATATTACATCATAGTGATTCCATGGGCATATACACGTGGGATCATCCAGATGTAATGCTGTTATATATAGAAACATATGAACTGTTCAGATTCACGTTCAGTCTTGGGGAATTCATTGTATGCACAATTGTATTACTATTCACAATGTGCATTCATGTGCTCTACAGAAGCATTTTGTGATTGTCAACATTTGTGTCATTAAATGTTCTGCATGAACTGCATCCGCAACAGTTGCAATGTGTACATAGATGGTGTCAGGAATGTCACCCATACATCTCCACTGATAAACATATAGGCATATGATGTACAGGTGATATATTGACTTGAAATAGGTTGGATCTTATGACTGTGTTAACAATTTCACAATGTTGCATGTGATTTATACACAATGTATTTGTAGGTCATGTCATAAAGCATTTTGTAACAATATCTGACATCTTAAGGGAAATGCTCTTCAATACACAGAGCTGGTTGTGGATGGCAACACTCATACTCAACCACAGGAACTAGATAACCTGATAGTTGACGGATTTGGATCATACTTCAACCTCATGTCTCCACTGGTTATCACCTAAAATAAAATTGCCACCAAAATTGCCGCCTATTATCTCAAGAGAACAGGTCATCTTTAACCTCTCTAAGGCTAAAAACACTGCATCAATGGGCCATGATAACATCCCAGGTTGCCATATAAATAACTTCAAACATGACCTAGCAGACCCACTTGGATCCCTATTTAACAACAGCCTCCAGACAGGCTATGTTCCAGCAGAATGGTGGGCAGCAATAGTCATCCCTCTGCACAAGAGGGGACCCTAAATATAACCAGGGAATTATAGACACATAAGCCTGAATAGTAAGGCCACGAAAATAATCATCATGGACCTTATCAACAAGGACATAGGTAATCTAACAACTCTGGAACTAAACCAGTTTGGATTCATTAAGGTTATATCATGTCTGTTAAATCTGGTTGACTTCTACAAGAAGGTAACCAAGGCCATGGATGAAGGAAAGCCTGTCCATCTCACCTAACTTGACCTGGCCACGGCATTTGACACAATTACCCACTCAGGTATTATAGTGAATATCTCAACTGGGCATAAACTCCTACATCACCAGGTGAGTAGCCAGGTGGATCACCAACAGGACATATACTGTTAAAGTGGGTAAATTCACCTCTACAAGAGGCCAGTCACCAGGGTTGTACCACAGGTTTCTGTACTAGACCCTTTCCTGCTCAGTATTTATTTTTCAGAAGTCAATGCAAACTTAGACAATCTTTATGACCAAGTTTGCTGCTGACTGTAAATCTGGGTCAATTATGGAATCCACAAACAATACTGATATACTGCAGAAAAGGACTAACACACATAAATGATTGTTGCCAGAGCCATCAAGAGAAAAGAAATGAAAACAAATCATAATTATTCCCTTTTGTAAAGCAAATACCCCAGCTAATTGCAATATAGACAGCAGCCACAAAAGCAGACCAACTGGTCCATGATGTGGTTACTCATATTGATACTAATCTGAACTTGGACCACCCTGTGGCCACAGTGGTGAGGAAGTCTTTCTGTGTGGCACAACTGATAAGTAAGAGCATGGCATGCAAATCAAAGTACGTTATAATTCCATTGTACTTGGCCCTCATTCTAACAATAATTGAGTACAAAGTACCATTTTGCATGTACATCACCAGACATCTGCAACAGCTGGGGCAAATCCAGAGTTTTCTCACCAGGAAAATACAGATTATAAAAACAAGTCCTGCACTGAAATATTGAAAGCCTCATCCTTGTTTTCTACTAAGGGCCACTCTGTGTCTGGTCTACTTTGCAAGTGTCCGATCAGGCCCTGCTGGAAATGTTATACATTTGGAAAGCAAACTGCATGAGGATCTTAACCTAGCCTCTGACATAAATGGTATTACATGTGGCAGATGCATGAAATACCCAGCTGTGTGTAGGGAATCCATTCATAATATTGTGGTGTTTTTATGTGCTGTTATCCATATGGCCAATACCTACGTCAGCCATGGATGCTTTAGTCAAGTGTATCACATTTGTCACAGTGAGCTCCCACACATCTGGTAGGCTATACAGAACTACTCTTTGGGATGCATAACCATTAAGGTTTGACAGTGCAAAATTCCCTTCAAGGTGTTCTGCTAGATGCTTGTGTGATACATCTTTCTGTGTTGCACAAAGTAAATACACAACTCAGTGATGACAGTGATGCCATGGATTTGATTCTTACAGGTGATGATTGTGGCTTATGTGTCATGCAAACCTATCAAATGGCCATGATTGGCCCTGATTTCAAATCTGATTTTAACACTGTCACTCTTAAACCATCAAAAATTGATCATTTTTGGGGTTTGGTGAATTCCACTCATTACAGTTATACACACCTGTTCCTAAAGAACATGTATAATAAGTTACACTCACATATTCTGTCAGTGCTGCAGATTAATGGTTGTAATATTGTAAAAGTGTCCATCATTGTGCCTGTTTCTGTCTACATTTGTCCAGGAATCTGTTGCTATATGCCCCTGATTGGTTGAGTGATATGGTGACATGTCAGTCATATTCAAGCAAGTCATTTTGCAGATCTTCAGAGTATGCACATACCCCTAATTTATATACCATCTTTGCTAAAATGTCCTCTCCAGTGAGCAAGTCAGTGATGTTTGTATCACAACCATTCACCTCCTTTGACAAGTAACCTTGTGTGGCCATCACCTATATACTATAATGCATATTTATATCATAATATACTTGCTCAGGAAGTGTAAACAGCAGTATGTACTGTTGTTATCTACACATGTGCTTAATGTTATGCTACTGATTTGTGCTGGAAGTGTACATGCATTGACATATGCTATTTTGGAGCCATTGACATATTTACCATGCTGTCTTATTCTTTATTCATTCCTATGATACATGTCTGTCCCCATTTTCATCAGCATACTTTCCCTGCCCAGTGTGTGTTTCCTTGTATTCACCTTTCTCATTTAACCCACCTAATCCATTATTTCATTCTTCAAATACGTCTTTTAGTGTACATTGCAATGAGTACACTTTTCTTTATTGTTATTTCTGCTGGTATTGGAGTATTTTTACCCATGGTAGTCACTGTGGCTATCCGCACAAATTTGAATGCATCTTCTTTCTGTGCTTATGCTGCTCTAAATTAATAGATGTTATGCATTTAGTTGTACTTTGTTAAGCTTATCATACTCAGTTTGTGCAACAGTATTCTTTCAAGATGCATAATTTGTAAACAAATGTATAACTGACTGTAAACACGTATATAACTGTTGGCATCCATTTGTAATCTCTGCACTCTTACCCTGTGGGTTCGAATCATTACTGAAAAAGGTCTTTAAACCAGCTTATACACCTAGTTAAGAAACAGCAAATAAATAAATAAATGCTTCTATGCATACATACATATATACATACATGCATACATACATGCATGCATACATCCATATGGGAGTACCAGGGAGACAATTGACATCAATGCCATACTGGTAAGGACAAGGTCAAGAATATTTTTCTTCTAGTGGATTCAGTGGGTTCAGTTTAATTTTCTTTATGAAATCGAGCAGTTTTGGGGTGTAACCGACTTGCGGTACAGGTATCCTGGTTTATTTTTAGGTCAGGTTAAAGTCTTGTAGGGTAAATAAATTCCTATTAGTTTGGAAGTTCATCCAGTGTATTTAGGAACCTAACATGGTTTTGCTGGTAGTATAGAGAGGGTCCTATGACATGTTATGATCTGATAGCTGGTCTTATTTAGTGTGATTTAGATTTCAGTCAGTTCAGTTTTTGGCTCGCTAGACATCTGACAAGAAGTGATGTGGTAGTCTTTAACAAATATCGATATTCCACAACATTTATCATTGGGCTGAAAGGTGAATCAGATGCAAAACACTGGCATGGAGGCAGTGGTTTTTGTACTCAAACCATATTTCTGTGATAACATATACATGTATGCACTCCAAATGAAGAAAAGCCTCAAGATCAGGCAGTTTGTTATTTAGACTCCTGGCATCAAGCAGAGCCACCTTGATATGGTCTAGTGCTTGATATGTTTCTTCTGTTAGGATGGGTGATCAATTAACAGGACTCTGCATAAAAAGACACTTTGGGGGCAGCAAAGGATTTAGCCAGTATCAAGCCCTGGAATGAATGGTGTAAACCATCCCTTGCAAAGCAAGAATGATTGTCTGTCACCTGCTTCCATTCTGACACATACCGGATCCTCCCTTGGAATGACACCAGCTATGAAACTAATTCTTGAAGCCAATCATATTTTTCCTGCACTTTGATATAATTCAAGGAGAAAGAACAATTCTGTCCAAAATCAGGGTCTTACCTGTATTTGTGACATGGAGAGCTTTGTCATGCCAATCTGCATATCCCTCAGAGATTTCTCTGCCAGGTGATTTGTACCCGCATGGACCACTGCCATCTCATGCTCATAGTTTTTTTTGGTTTAAGGGTCTTTAATATCCTTCATATGTCTGCAATCTTAGCTCATGAATGGCAACTCACTGGTTCTATCCCTTTGTCCAGTCCTGTTAGAGTTGAGTCAGTGTTTCTTATGATGGAGGCACCAATCACTAGTACACTTTTGACAGAAATGTGTCTAGTTATACTAGTTTTGGAGTGGATAATTGCCTGGTGACCCTTTACTGTGCTTGTGCTAATAGTTGTTGTAGTGCTTTATTTACAGTGGGCTCTAGAATCACTAGGTTTTGCAGGCTTAAGCAGGACTTTTTAATGGCATCAGCACCTGATAGTTTATTTTGTATTTATATGGAATGCAGTGGCGGTGTGTTGGTTATAGGTTGAGTTTGTTTGTGAGAGGGAGGCCTACAGTTTGGTTAAGTACTTGGATCTCTTATTTATAAATAGTGACAAGCTAAGCAATAATTCATTGATCTATGTGCATCAGACAATTCTTACACTTCCTGAATAAACAAAGTGCTATGAGGCTGGCAAATGGGGGTAAGCACATTAGCTAACCTTCCATTTTATTCTAAGAATACAGTAAAGTAATGTAATATCATTTGTTTGTTATGCTATTCCTAATGGTATACTTGTTGGGCAGGATTCACGAAGCCTCCGTGTAAGAGTTATAACTCTTACACGGAGGCTGCAGTTAAACGGAGTGATGTCAGCATGCTCTGCATATTCATGAGAGCATGCTGAATCACACCTAAGTCTAACACGGTCCGTGTAAGACATGTGGGGGCGTGTCCGTAGGCTGAGCCCTGCAAGCGGACACCCCCCCAGAAGTGTAAAAGTGCCCAAAGTAGACACCACAACAGAGTCCACGGAAATGTGAATAAACACAACACAACACATGCCCCCACAGACTATGAACATAAAATATATATAAATGAGCATGTTATATATTTTCTTAAAATTGTAAAGATGTTTAACCGTGAGTGCGCTCGTTTGCGCGGGCGTGCCTGTAGCGCAGCTACAGTTAGCAGTCAATGGGAAAGCATATAAGAACTAAATATGCAAAATAAGCCAGGAAGCAGTAGCGTAGCAGTAGAGATGTTGGCTGCAGAGCAGGCATTCATGGTTCGAGCCCCCACAACACCAATTTTTTTTTTTTTTGCAAAATAAGCAGGAAACAAGTCCCTGACAAATATGTACACATAAAACCGCAATATATGTAAATTGTAATGAAATAGCCCATTTATATTGAAGAAATGTGAGGTAACAAAAGACTAAAAAATGCCAGATGTGCCCATAGCTGAGCTACAGTTTAACAGGGTGAGTGCATGTGCCCGTAGATGAGCAGTGGTTTAACTGGTGCAAATTGAGTGCCCGTAGCTGAGCATAGGTTTAACACGCTAAATATATGTGCCCCTAACTGAACTGAGCATAATATGCGTGCCGATAGCCAAATGAGGCTTAAACCAGCGTACCCCATTTGCGCGGAGCTGCGCACCACGCAAACAAGCTAACCGACGGGCAACGTTGAGCAAGCCGTATCAAAACTGCCTTTACACAGACACACCCCTCAGCATGTCTAGACAGTCATGAAAAATAAAAAGCAGTGGTCAGGTTCGAACCCAGGATACTATACACCATAGTCAAGGTACAGAACCACTAAGCCATGACAGCAGTACATAGAAATGCAATAATAGCTAATATATAGGAATGAATACAAACTACAGCATGACAATGCAGGTTTACTGAAGTTGATACAATTCCAAAATGGCCAATCACAGATATGTGCGGGAAAAACAGACTATATAAGCCCCATAGGCGGGAATACACAGCATAAACGATTGTAGAACAGACCTGCAGGCAGAATGTCAGGTGTAGGAGAGGGTAGTCACTTTCGAGCGCAGAGGTGGGGTGTTGAGGAGTCCAGGTACATGGCCTGGCTCCTAGTCCACAATCATGAGGCCCAACTCATGCAGGGCCAGGTCCTCTGGGGAGCGTACAGGGCTGAGGCGTGGGACCAGTTGGCTCATGAACTCACCAGTGCCACAGGGATTCCAAGGACAGGTGAGCAGGTCTGTCACCACCATGCGGACCTGAAGAGACGCAAGCAGGACCAACTGAACCTTTGGATCCAGGAGGCTCGGCAATCACCCAATGCCCCACCACTGAGTAAGTAACAATTAATTATGTATGTAAAAAGTTAAACTAGCTGAAATTATGGAGATGTGTATTCCAATATTACTTCATTTATATTACAGCTGTAGGTGTCCGTTCTGCGAACCGCAGAGCCTATGGCGATAGGCTGGTGCGGTTGCACCACCAGTCAGGTCAGTAATCCACTACCACTAACTGTAAAGAAATATAAAAGTATGACAGTCAGCAAAAGAGTGCAGTGTAGCCAGTAAGGAATAGAATCTGCAAGTAACAGTGTGAAAGTGTATGCAAGTACTGCTTGATTACAAGAGTTCCCAGCCTGTAAGTGTAAACTAAACATGAAACTGTCCAACATATATTCAGAAATAAAAATGCCCTGCCTGTAAGAAAATAGTACACAACCTGCAGCAGGATGTAAAGTATAGCTGCAGAAGATGATGAAATCACATGTGTGAAATATATCCCTGTGGAAATACTGAAACATGACAGAAGTGAGACTGCTGGAAAGTATTGTAATAACTACTGTTAAAACATGTAAATAAAGCCTAGAAGTACCATCCTGAATAGTAACATGAAAGCAAGTGAGAGAGTGTGAGAGAGTGTCATGGATCCAGCAATACAGTAGTAATAACCCCTGAATAAAGTATGCTGCAGTCAAGACAGAATTAAATGCATGTGAGACTCAGAACCAAACAGCAAAATCTGTTCAAAGTGTTGCTGCATGTGGAATGTGTATCCCAAAATCTGGATATGTTGCTCCCAGTCTGAAATACGCAGATAGGATGATTGTCTGATATACCAAACATCCACACTTGTCTACAGGTATATAAAGCAAAAGGAGCAGGATGATGTATCTGAACAAAGCTTGATATGAATGTGTATGAAGAACACTAAAATGTATATTGATGTTGCAGTAACAGTCCTATCAGCAAGGTGAAGTAGTTAACATATAGGACACTGTAGTTAGAACAGTAGTGTGTATATAACTGTAGCTATTAGAAATGTACAGCATATGTATTGGTATTCGAAGGTGTTAATATTACCTTATTTACCCCACCCTATAACCACCTATAACCCATTCCACGTGAAAATGGTATGTGCAATCACAATTAACACCCCTGGACGTTTGTCCTGTTGGGTCATATATATTTGCATGTCTGTTGATGCATCTGCCCTGTTCATACACCACACCTGATGGCCTGTTGCCATCAATTAACCCTGCATGTTGTTGGACTGTGTATTTCTGTTCAAATTATGCATGTGTTATGCACGCTGTTCAATGGTGTGAATATCTGGGTGTTTGGTTAATGGGAATACTAATGCATGCTGTTACAACTAACTGTGAATGGTATTATATGTCACTAACCCAAACTGTCATGACATAATGCAAAACATAGAACGACAGGGAAGGCGGGTTCCAGCAGACCCACCTCTCCCACCTCAGCTGGCAAGTGCACCTGGCACTAGTGCCGAGTCCGGACCCTCCTCCGGTGGCCCTGTGCCACCTGCGGGTGGAAGCACTGCAGGGGATAGGGCTCGCCCCCCCTCTGCAAGTGTGGCTGGAGGAGATCCACCTCTCACCCTCCGTAGCGTCCGGACTGTGGTGCGTAGGGAGATTCGGGACTCTGTCCTTGAGCCCCTACGCCAGCTCGAGGCACTGGTGGTGCAACTAACGGGCATGCCCGTTGCCCCGCCTACACAGCCCCCAGCACAGCCCCGTCCTGGGCAGTGAAGGAACAGTGGCAACTGCCTCTGGGTGGGGATATCAGTTCCACTGTTGCCATCTGTGGGCTCATGGGCTCTGGACATCCCAACCTCCATCCCGTCAGTTGTGTAACCCCCACACATGTCATACACCGCCCCTGTATGCGTCTTGTTTGTCTTGTCTGTTTACCTACCCAGCCTACCTCCCCAGCTGAACCGACTTCCTTCACCTGACATACCACTCTTACCTGAAAAAAAAAGGGCACTCTGTACCCACAAAAAAATTACGCCCCATACATAGCTGCCCATTCCGCACACATGTCCACTGGATATGGAACCTATCAATTACAATTGGCTGTACAACAAGTATTATTGTTGTCCTGACACCTCTCCCAGGGGTGGAAGGTTTCAAATGTCACACCAAATTACATACATATGCACAGCTGTTGCTGCAGAAGAAATGGGCAGCTATGGGCCTTACCTACATCCCTCCTGCACATCCCAAGCTTGTTTCCCTACTGTCTTACCCTCTTTGTGACCCCTTTTTCACCACTTTCCTGTCTCCTCATTTTCTTTTCTTTCAAAGAAAATAGCGGGTGTCGCCAGAGTAAGCACTGTTAGCGGTTGTAACTGGGTGTCTTGAAGCTAACCGCCAGTGCGCATGCGTGAGCTCTGTGCAAACCAGCGCTAGCCCAGTTACAACTGCTTAAAAGTGCCTTAGTCACTGTGATTGACAGGTCCTGTACTCAGTTCAAAAGAAAAATAAACTCCCACTGTCAGTCCCGAACCCAGGACCTTGGAAACACTAGTCTGTACAACCTACCACTAAGCCATGACTCTTATGCAAACACATTGTGCTAAAATAAATATAACATGTAAAAGTAGGGATGAATGTAAAGGGAATATAGGATGTGTAGTACACAAAGCATGCCATTGAAAATAAATGTCACAAATAATGGATATCCATAATAGTAGTGTGTGAAAAGAAACAGCCATGCTAGTTGGCAGCCTGTAGATAATAAGGTCAGTTAAAGTACATAGATATATGTATGCATATGTACATATATATATATATATATATATATATATATATATATATATATATATATATATATATAAATATATCTAGATATACTTGTAGGAGTCAATGTGCATACACACTTGCTACAGGGAACATGAAAGAGGAATGGAGAACTGTGAATATACAACACAGCCTGAAGCATGAGAGAGATATTAACCTTTACAGTCACAGAACACTGTCCACAGCATACCAGCATGGTCCCCGCCCACACAATCTGAAAGGGCAATGCCTATCACACATACCCTTTTATAGCACTGACCTGAAATCACAGTGAGAACAGCAATCAGTACACAACCGGCTGTATGCAATTAGCAAATGCTGGCCTTCAATTGGTGCAGAGGCCATCACATGGACCTATGCAAATACCTACAAAAGCATCCAGTGCTAACACTCCCCACATGCAAGAAATTAATTGCATTGTCTGTAAGTAGACAGAGAGAGAGAGAGAGAGAGAGAGAGAGAGAGAGAGAGCACCAAAATAAAAAAAAAAACACACTGTGACTCTCCCTACCCTGAAGATGTCAGCAGTGACAGTAATAGCAGCAGCAAGCAGAAGCTGTAGAATGCAACCAGCTGTGACATACAGAGGTAATGCAAAGTAGCAGGTTAACAGTGTGCATACTGTGAACCCTCCAAATGTGTCATAGGTCTGTATCCATAGGTATGTCCATGTGATATGTTGTGTGTACGTAGTTCCAACAAAAGGGGATGACCACACATCACATGTCAAGCAGTCATAGGCCAGGATCCTGGTAGCATGTGTCTGTGCGTTGGCCTAGCAATGGCTGTAGTGACTGCTTTGAAATGTCATCCAGGCCCCAAGCCAGGATCAGCACATCCCAAAGGCACACTGGCTGGGAACAAGTGTCTGCAGGTACCTGATGTCACTGCACATGCATCCCATACCGCAGTACCCCATACCGTAGCAGACCAGGCCCATTATGCATATGATGTGGTAATTCCCAGGGTCAATCGAGGTGTCCCCTTAGTGTTGTGGGACCACTACTGCTGTATGTCACTGTCCAGGTACATATCCTGTAGCATGGCCAAGATACACCATCAGTGTTACATGCGGTGGTATGTCCCCTCAGAGTGCTGGTAGCACACATCCAGGGGGACCACGAGGACACAGTGATGCTGTGTGTTCTCCTCCAGTGAGGGCAGCCCTCACCTGGACATGTGCAATGATAGGGAGGTTACACCCAGCTGTGATAAATATCCGAAAGGTGAGGGAGAGGGAGGGGGGATATGTGCACCGAACATGTCTGTAGGAATGTTGCCAATATGCGTGTGTTTGGTGAATGTTAAGTAGGTGTGGACTAACACAGAGCATATCCGAGGCATGTGGTCCATATGTGTAACATAACTGAAGAAGGCCTTGTGGTCATCCACAGTGTTTGTGTCTATTACCCTCCCAGAGTAGGCTGTGGCTGTTGTTATGACGGACTGTAGCGTAGTACCAGTGTTGACCACAGATGCCTACACTTAACGTGAATGTGCTCTGTCCTGCAGTAGCCCCCTGCTATTGTTATACAATCTGCCTCTGTCTGGGGTCCACTGGACAGGATGCCTAACCGTTGTGCATAGGGTCTGGGTTAGACATGTGTGTGCAAGTGTCATGCAATCTGCAGCATGTCTGTGGTAAGCATTTGCAAAGGGGTCAGCAGTGTGGCCTGTGGCTTCCACTGGCCCAGTGTGCTGCATGGATACCATCCCAGTCCCAGCAAGGGAATAACTGTCTAACCACATACATATCAATGTAGTCTACTGTACTGGTGGTGGTGGTGGGATATGTATATCCAGGCCGTGTAACGTCTGTCCACAGCAGAGTAGTGGATGGTGTCCCACATACAGCACCTTGGCATGGACCCCCAGAGTGAGGTTGTGCATAGCACCTGTCAGTGTGTGCTGACCGATGGGGCATGCTACTACGTAGTGTAGAATGTGGCAGGTATTGTTGCACAGGTATTGGCTGAGCACTGATATCTGGCCATGTACCTGTGTATCCACCACGGCACACACACATGCAACATATGGGAGTAGTAGTATATCACTACACATGCATAACATGTATAGTATGTGTGCCATACATTGCTGACATGGTCTGCTGATATCCTGTCTGTGTTCTCTTCCAGGGAGATGGCGCAACAGCATAACCCCGCCTACTCCATTGCGGAGGATGAGGAGATCCACCAGAGCCTGGTGCAGGAGTATGACATCCTGTTTTCCCGCACCAGTCAGAACCAGCAGGAGAGGGCCGCACTGTGGCATGACCTGGTCCGTAGGGTAAATGAAATTGGCATGCATAACAGGACATATGAGCAGGTACGACATCACTGCAGTGATTTAATCCGAAGTGTCCGGCAGCATGCAGCAGATATCCACAGGCAACAGGTCGCCACAGGAGGTGGGGTGGCCACACATCCCCCCCTCTCCAGACTGGAGGGGCTACTCCTAAGTGTTGTGGCTCCAGCCCCGGAACACCAACAGCAGTACACCTGTATTATGATGGAGGCTGGTTCCACACAGCAGCACGACATGGAGCATGCAGGTAATATGCCATATGTACACCTGACTGTTCTGTACACTGTATCATATGCAATATGAATGGGACAGATGTGCCCACTAACATTAATCTCATCATTTCTGCAGGTCCCTCCAGGGTTACAGAGAGACAGGCCATCCATGCTGGTGAGTGTGTTTAACATAACCTATAATAGTCCTGAAAATGCTAGTAACAGTAGTGTAACTCAGTAGTGCTCTGTGTGTATACTGCAGGGTGTGCATGTGTGCATCTGTGCAGGTGTGTCAGTACCCATGTGTGCATGTGTGCAGGTGTGCCTGTGTCCAAGTGTGCATGTGTGCCTGTGTCCACGTGTGCATGTGTGCATGTGTGCCTGTGTCCACGTGTGCATGTGTGCATGTGTGCCTGTGTCCACGTGTGCATGTGTGCATGTGTGCCTGTGTCCATGTGTGCATGTGTGCATGTGTGCATGTGCACATGTGTGCATGTGTGCATGTGTCCATGTGTGCATGTGTGCATGTGTCCATGTGTGCATGTGTCCACGTGTGCATGTGTGCATGTGTCCATGTGTGCATATGTGCATGTGTCCACGTGTGCATGTGTCCACGTGTGCATGTGTGCATGTGTGCCCATGTGCATGTGTCCATGTGTGCATGTGTGTATAAGTGCATCACTGGTAACAATGTCTGGAGAATGTAAACTGTGTTTCCTGTCTTCATCCCACAGGTTCTGGGGCTGCTCTGGTGACCTGCAGCAGGGAACCTGAATCCTGTGCCATGGCTACTGGTAATGATGATATATGTGTAATGGTACAGGACGGTGTGTCAGGGTCTGCCATTGGTCAGCCAATTGACAGTACACAGCTGTCAACCCCATCATTGCGCACAGTCATCCTGCCTATACATCCTATGTCACCATTGTCCCTAGGTGATGGACAGGATACAGCGGGCATAGACCAGGGTAATGTGGTACCTGTGGCACATGCATCCCCACACAGCAGCCATGGGCAGGGTCCTCCGATGGTACCACACAGACAGTTGCCCATGGGTTCTCGTGGGAGCATCCGTGGGCGTACTGCCTCTGGCCGACGTGCCCAACGAGGTCTGTCAACCTCAGTGATGTTTCGGACTGTCATGCAGGCTCAGTCACGTATGGAAAGGTACACCAGACAGGGTCTGAGGGAGCTCAGAGCATGCCGCACAGCCATGACAGACAGTATGCGTGACATTGCGGATGCTATCTGTAACTTCACCGATGTCATAGACAGACATTGTGGGGACATCTTACAGCAGTTCCACAACCAGATGTCCATGAGCCAGGGCAGTGGTGGGCATCTGCGGCGTCGACGTGGCCGTATGCCAGCGGCGGCAGCAGCTGGCAGTCGGCGCGGACGGCAACAGGCTTGCGCACGCCCCCATAGTGCCAGCAGCAGCCCCAGCAACGCTGGGTCTGTGCTGTCATCGGAACGCCCCAGGAGACCACGTGCGCGTGGCTCTGGACAGTCCCAACAGGGACATGTGTCCAGTCAACACACTCCCGCTTCTGATGACAGTACCCAGACAGGCGTTGTACTGGATACGGTCCGTAGCACCCCTGCCAGGCACAGGTACCATGTCCGTGCACACAGACACTGATCTGTATGGCCTGCCAGGTGCAGTCTGTGGCTGTCCACAAACCCCTGTATATGGCAGCCATGAGGTGGAACTGTGTGCGTGCATACACACATGCAGAATGTCAACACTTAGGGCAACCACATACACGCACACATTGCAGCAACACTGTCCCACCCTGTACTGCTGCCCCTCACCAATGCACATACACACACATGTCAATTGGTGGTATCAGTGGCTGACCCAGGCATACCTAATGCACACCCTGTGCATATGATGACACTGTGCCACCTCCTGCAGTCTCCAACATCATTGCGGGAACAGGTAAACATGTTGCTGATGCACAGGGTGACTACATAGACGTGTATTAGTAGTATCATGTTGGTAACAGTACAGTGTGCTGCTATGACTGTGTGTGTACCCCAGCATGCCTGCTGTAGTAACTGTATGAATGTCATGAATTGTTATCTGCACCCATAGTACATACCAAAGCATAACAGCTGCACATAATTGCATGCCGGTGGTAAGGTTGTCAACAGATAGCCGCATACATGGGTAGCACAGGGGGAATGCTAACGCAAGTAGTGATATGCAATGGTGGACATGTACAGTAATGGTGTCAAGATGCCCACAACAACTATGCCATGTGTATGTTCACGCATGTAGATATGTGTGCAGTACCAATGTTGTCCAGACCACAAATAAGTATGACATAATATCGGTTCCACCATGGCCATCTGTGCTGCGTATTCCTGGGTACATGTTGACAGTGCCTACATATATGCATTGTGAATTACTGTTATTGTTACCCCTTCTTCGTTGTATGATGCAGTACTTCCAGCCCTGTGTACTGTAGCCTTGTTTGCATGCATGTTCGCCTGGGGTGCCCTGGAACACTGCTTACACCTGCAATGCAGGGTTACAGTGCTTCTGTAGACTGCTACTGACATCTGCATAGCGTACCATATGTATGTCAACCTTACACATGACAGAACGGCACTGTCTGTCCTGTACACATGTGAGTAGCCTGTGACACATTGCACACGTCTTACCCGGCATATACCCACGTGTGCAGTCATATATGTCAGTGCTATGAGACAGAGGCAGTCCACCCACACATACACACCTTCAGTATGTTGTTCCCCATTGGCCCTATGTGTTGGTACTCACCATGGCAATCACACTACTAGGGTGGCATGTCCAAAGGTAACTTGTGAATCGCCTCTGTGGTCCAGTCGTGGTTTATGTGGGTCATGTGTCATCGTCACAGCTGCCACATGTATGCAGTCAGCCATCACCCTTGGCCAGGTATATACAACACATGTGTGGGATGCCACCACACAGCCAGTCTGGGGACCGGTCTCTCTGAACCCTGTGATGCCATACCCTGTCAGGTGGCATGTCATACATACTACGTACAGGACAAATGTCAAACCTAATCCCTGCCGCTACTAATGATAATACCCCTGAAGACGTTCCTGATAGCTTTGACCAGTCCTTTACTGAGACAGTGCAGGCCCTAGCTTGTCAACTACCTCCTAGCTCCCCTGGTCCCGAAAGCAGCACCCCTAGAAAACTACTTGCGTCCAGCTGCCAACCGGTCGCCACTTCACTTCTCCGTACCTCGGTTGTAACAGTGGAACCCACTACACTGTGTGCCGATCAACATCCTGCCGAGTACCTATCAAAACCAAGTGATGCTATTGCTTACCCCATCTCAAAGGTAATCAAAGGTACTATGTTAGAAACTAACTTTCCCACCATCTGTAAAATGTCATATGTAATCCCACTTCACACAGGAGGCAGCTCTACTGACGTCTCCACTGATAGGCCAATAGCTATACACTCTCCACTTGCAGAGGTTATGGTGACCTTCGTCATAGACAAGTCATGCACCGCCTAGTCCAACATCGCAGTATGGCAGACACTCAGCATGGCTTATGTTCCCATCACAGCACTCCGTCAGGCCTCCTAGCCTTTACTAACACCATAAGCCATACCTGCAACATCAATGATATATCCACAGCCCTCTGTTTGGATAACTCAAAGGCATACGATATGGTTTATCACCAACTTGGACTCTGCACCCTGCACAGACTGTCTAGATACTGGAGATTTCCACTGGTGTCAATCCTACCTGCATGGTCAACAGCAGGCCGGCCTCTGGCAGACCAAACCCTCTAACCATCTACCAAACACCCCCAGAGTACCACAAGGCTCTATCCTAAGGCCCTTGCTGTCCTCCATCATTATTAACGACCATTATACTGTCATCCCAAACGCCAGCTGTATCCAATATGCTGTATACCCTACTCTGATCTGCCCAGCCACATCTCCAGTAGAGTTATGTTCAGCTACCCAGACCACCTGTAATACAATAGCAAACTGGCTTTGTGAACGTCGTCTGATCCTAAATCCCAATCAAACTGGACTGCTGTTATTCCACAAACACGTAGGTCTACCACGTTCACCATTACCATAACATCTACCGATGGCACAATACTCTACCCTGACCCATCTCAACAACTCTTAGGTGTTATCATAGACAATAACCTCACATGTGACATACATGTTAACCAGATTAGCCAAGCCATCAATAGAAAGCTAGGGTCACTTTACAGAATTAAAGCCTTCCTAGCCCCTCCAGCTAGAGGTGCCATAGCTTGCTCACACCGTGTTGCAGCCCTTCTGTATGCATCCCCTCTACTCTCACATATGAACAAGACTGTCCTTAACAAGCACTGGATTTGCTACAACCACATTGCCAGGTTTGCCACTGGCCTGCCTGGTAGGACGCATCATTGCATCAATCTAAATCAGCTTGGTTGGCTTGCAATACCCAGCCTAATACAGTATAACCAACTGATTATGGCCTATAAAATCCTGTATAATCCAGACAATACTCCTGCACTTAAATTACAATCACCCCCTATAACAATCCTAGACCGCTTCCAGCCTCTAACATTGTACTGCTTCGGACTAGCGAGTTGATTAACACAGCTGGTGATTCTGTCTTTACAAATCCTGTACGTAGATCCTGGAACCCACTTCCAGCTGATATTACCCTAATGTCCACCTTAGGTCATTTAACAGTAGACCCAAACAACATTTGTCATGTAACTGGCTATGTCAGTGTATCAGGCCTGGCTAACTCGGATGTGTAACCTGTGTGAACCACTGTACTGTGTAAATACAATGTAATCCTGGCTTGTGCTCAGGTCTGACATTAACCTGTGGAACATGTTGGACCTGCTTACTTATGTAATCTCTGTACATAATCTGTTTGTACTATGTCATGCTAGTATTTCCTAATGCTGTATCTGCTACCCTCGTAGCTTGTCTCCACAGGCCTACCCTGGGAATGGACATGCATCCAGTTGGGCTATCCCAATCAACATATGTAGGACCAATACATAAATCGAAACATGATATTACAGTGACAACAATACCAGGCAGACATTGCCACACACTGACAGCATGCTGAACACACTGGGGCATACGTGGGGACTCAGACTAGTAGCCTGCCTGTGCATCACACACCTCCGCAGCTGGCACACAGGCATATGTTCCGTCGGAACACAGCACATGCCACACATGGCACGCACATCCCCTGTACCGCACATCCACAGCCTGTAGGGCTACACAACACACCTGCTATAGACGTGTCAGGTACCTGTCATGTGTGCTGCACTGGGGTCCCGCTCAACAGGCTGTATCTGGTGAAGGGCACAGTGATATGACTCAGGGGCACTATGGTCCACCACAGCACACATGCATACAGGTCAGACAGAGGCATGGACAGATATGACTCACTCATTGACCATGCCAGTGTGGCTGCCTGGGACATACCTCCCTGGACTACGTGATAGGGAACATAGAATGGATCACTCAGCATTTGGCACAGGCCAGTATGAGCCTGATATTAGTTGCCAACATACTCTCCCCAGGTATTCTACCACTATATGTGGGAAGGCTGTTGTATGTCTGCATTATGCTCAGTCTCCACTGTCATTCATAGGGTATCCACTGGCTGTCAACGTGTGCTTACATGCTAGGGAAGCCACATTGCTGTTCACGGGTCATCTTGCACGTGACACACATGGCCCGATGTATACTGGCAAGGCTCCTTGGTACACACATACTGCCTTATGCTGCAGGACATGGTTTACATAGCGACCTCCATGGGTATCACACAGGTTAGGACACTGACAGTGCTGCTACACAACTACAGCAGTGTACACCGGAGGATGCATGCACTGGACACTGCCCTCAGCACGGTGAACTGCAGTGTCTGTGCAGTACCAGATGCATGGGTCATGGCTCACAGGTGTTACCCATCACTGACAGGCTATGCCCTTTACCATGCCTGTCGTCCCCTACACATGTAACACACATGGATAGGGGTGGTATCCCGAGTCAACACAGATACACACACCTCCAGGTTGTTGGCACAGCACAAACCATCAGGGCCTACTCAGGTGCAGCTGACAGTGTGTCGGAATGCCATCTGGTTCATAGCATGGCACACACAACCCTCACATACACAGGAAGACCACCTATCCTCCATAACAACAGGCAATATGACAGTCCCATGAACTGTGTTTATAAGGCCATACTGCATCCAGCCGAACATTGTGTGTGAGCATTGCTGTAGCTACAACACTCTAGTTGACAGGTTCACAGCATGTGGTCACTGAAATGCAGTGGAATGACATGTTACCACTACCACAACAGGTGGGAACATACAGCACCTGTACATTGACTACATGTACACTATATGGGCCAGACCAGATGTGTATCCCCTGCTGTAGGTCTTTCACCATAGACACCCACACTGTCTAGGGACATACCACGTGTGGACCCTGCACAGCAGGACACACAGTCATATTGGTATACATTGCTAATACCATTTATCCACACAAAGCATGTGTCAGACATGGTAACTACTGCAGGTCACAGGTATTTCTGTGTATGTGTCACACACATACATCATGTGTGCAATGCCATTGCTGGTTTAGGCAATGGCATGCATTGGTATGTACACACACCCGCAAGGTCATACTGTGTGACACAACCACACGTGATAGTTGTGGGTTACCCAAACATACCTATCTGTACTCTGGCGATGGCAATAGACACAGTAGCAGAGCACACTATTGGCATTACTAGCCAATTAGCCCTGTCTGGCTGTGCTGATAGTGTGGTGACATCCCTGTGTTTACTGGTGGGGTATGCAGCATCTGGTGTATAGTATTATTTGCCCAAAGGATCTGTTCCCTCACACTTGCATTTACACACACCCTACTACCCCCACACATGCAAACGTGCCCTATGCAGGATTCATTCCCCTACCTACCTATGTCATGACACGTGGGAGGGACGCATTAGCAAAGTGCACTGTTCGGTTTACTAGATAGTTCCTCGTCTCTGGATATACTTAGAGGGTGCTGACAACATCAGTACTTTGAAAGGGTAATGTGCATCAGGTAGTGTGATCACCTGATTGCCAAAACTAACATGTCTTTCATACGGACATGCACACACACACATGTATTAACAGGTTTCAAATTCCTACCTAATTATATTATGATACACAGGGGGAACACATTAGCAGAGCGCGCTATTCGCATTACTGGGAGGCTTCCCTTCTCCTGCTGTACCTATACGGTGCTGACATCATCTGTGTTAAGACAGGGGCATGTGCATCCTGTAGTGTGTTCTCCCATTTGGCAAAAGGAACATTTCCCCCATACATATCTGCACACACACAATCCCCCCCCTCCCCTCCAAACACACACACACTTGGCATCTGCAGGATTCAAACCACTACCTAACTATGTTATGACACATGTGATGGATGCATTAGCAGAGTGCGCTATTCGCATTACTGGGAGGCTTCCCTTCTCCTGCTGTACTTATAGGATGCTGACATCATCTGTGTTAAGCAAGGGGCGTGTGCATCCTGTAGTGTGTTCTCCCAGTTGGCTAAAGGAACATTTCCCTCTCACAGCCTTTCACACACACAAACCCCACTCACCCACACACATACACACACAATGAGCATTTGCATGATTCGAACCCCTACCTAACTATATTATGACACTTGAGGGCGACGCATTAGCAGAGCGCACTATCCGAATTACTGGGCATCTGTTCTCCACCCGTAGTATTTCTAGGGTGCTGACATCTTCATTTCCACAGAGGTCTGTGGTTGTCGTACAACCTGTCAGGTGGGGGATAGCATGTATATGCATTTGCAGCCACCTACAGCAGGGTCAGGTGTGCACATCGCACTGGCAGGTTATGTTCCATACCATGCTTTGGGACCACAGGACCGGTAACACACAACACTACCAGTCCAGCACACCACACCCACATCCGGGACACACACCTAGCTTCCCTGGGAACAGTGCCAGGATATGCAGGTATTCACATACACCGTTCCAGTTGTTAACATCAGGTACAGGCATATTGTGTGTGTGACCTACTCAGGCCTCTACCACTATACCCTACCACCACTACAATTTGAGGGTCCATGTGCTATGGCAGTACCACACACCACAGCCACATGGGTTAATACATATTGCACCTGTCCATCTGCAACGTGGGTACCACTGTTCCACACGGAGGTAGACCACCATTGTTGATAGCTGCCCATGTCCACCTTTCCTGGACATCCATATCCCATCTCCACCCCCAGGCAAGGTTGTCACTGCACACAAACTGTGTTTAGCACATGCAGACTCTACACTTGTGTAGACTGGGGTGAATTACTTCAGAGGACCCATGCTGGAGGACTATACTGGCCACGCAGCATATTCCTTGACATCTGCATCCTATGAGCATGTGTACAGTTTGCATTGGTCATTCAGATATTGGCAAAGGCTCTTGCTACCCCCATAGTGCCTATGTTAGGCAGGGCTCAGATGACAAACCCACCTTCATAGGTATCACAAGGGATACAAAACTAAGAGCAATGCTACCCAACGCCAGATATCTGCACCTCCAGATGCGTGCACCCAAAACACTCCTTGGCATGGAAAACATCGATATCTGTGCAGTTACAGATGCCTGGTTCAGGGCTACTGAGAGCACACCAGCACTACCGGGTTTAACCTGGTTGATTTCTTTGAAACAGTCACCAAGGCCATTGACGAGGGGAAGGTGGTTCACACAGCCTACCTGGACCTTGCAGATGCCTTCACAACAATACCCCACTTGGGCATTCTAGAGAAGGTCACCAGCTGGAATATAAGGCCCTATGTCACTAGATGGATTGCACAGTGGCTCAAGGACAGATACCACATGGTTAGCATTGCTGGAGCCATGCCAGACCCCACAACAGTTATGGGTTGTGTCCCACAAGGCTCAGTCCTGGGACCCTCTTGTTTGGTATATATTTCTTGGAGGTACAGGCCAACACGGACGGACTTTGGCTGTCCAAATATGCAGATGACTGCAAACAGGCCACCATAATCGCCTCTTCAGCTGACACAAGCATCCTCCAAAGGGGCATCATAGCAACAGACAACTTATGCCAGAGCCATGGCCTTCTGCTGAACAGTGTTTAGAAAGGGGAATGTGCATCCTGTAGTCTGTTCACATAGTTGACAAAAGGGACCTTGTCCTCACACACACTACCCCCCTCAGACAAACACACACACTTGTCATTCACAGGATTCAAACCACTGCCTAACTATGTTATGACGGACGCATTAGCAGAGCACGCTATTCGCATTAGTGGGAGGTTTCTTTTCACCCGCTGTACTTATTGGGTGCTGATGTCATCGGTGTTTAGAAAGGGAATGTGCATCCTGTAGTGTGTTGTCCTATTTGCCAAAAGGGGCATTTCCCTCATACACACAAACACCCCTCAGACAAGCCCACACACTTGTTATTCATAGGATTCAAACCCCTACTTAACTATGTTATGACACTTGAGACGGACGCATTAGCAGAGCACACTATTCGCATTACTGGGAGGTTCTTTTCTCCTGCTGTACTTATTGGGTGCTGATGTCATCGGTGTTTAGAAGGGGAATGTGCATCCTGTAGTGTGTTGTCCTATTTGCCAAAAGGGACATTTCCCTCACACACACAAACACCCCTCAGACAAGCACACACACTTGCCATTCACAGGATTCAAACCCCTACCTAACTATGTTATGACACTTGAGACGGACGCATTAGTGGAGTGCGCTATTCGCATTACTAGGAGGTTTCTTTTCTCCTGCTGTACTTATTGGGTGCTGATGTCATCGGTGTTTAGAAGGGGAATGTGCATCCTGTAGTGTGTTGTCCTATTTGCCAAAAGGGACATTTCCCTCACACACACAAACACCCCTCAGACAAGCACACACACTTGCCATTCATAGGATTCAAACCCCTACCTAACTAGATTATGACACTTGAGACGGACGCATTAGCAGAGCGCGCTATTTGCATTACTGGGAGGTTCTTTTCTCCTGCTGTACTTATTGGGTGCTGATGTCATCGGTGTTTAGAAAGGGAATGTGCATCCTGTAGTGTGTTTTCCTATTTGCCAAAATGGACATTTCTCTCCCGCAGACTTACACACACACCAACCCCACTCATACAGAGCATTTACAGGATTTGAAACCCCTACCTAACTAGGTTATGACACTTGAGACGGACGCATTAGCGGAGCGCGCTATTCGGATTACTGGGAAGTTTCTTTCCTCCTGCTGTACTTATAGGGTGCTGACATCATCTGTGTTTAGAGAGGGGCATGTGCATCCTGTGGGGAGGCAGACACCAAGCACACTCTGGCTAAGCTGTCATTCCCTAGAGCAAACGGCCTAGTGTTGACCTCTACACCCATATGTTTAATTGTCAAATGCACATTATTTGTTGCTGATAGACTGTTTGCACATCTTTATTGCCATAACATTCCCTGTTTGTATGAACAACTTGTGCATCTGTGGCAGATGTTTGCATGTTGGAGGGATCCACTATATCATGTATGTCTCTGTAGTCATCTAGCTGTGTGCACTGGGCAGACTGCTATAATGTGGTTGGTTCCTGGATTACAACATAACAATACCAGCTATGTGTGTCCAACTGCTACACCGAAATTTGCCTAAGTGTGTGAGCATGCCCAGTTCAGCCTTCCCATGGCATGTTGTCAATGTGTGTGAGCATGCCCAGTGTGAGCATTCCATATGTTGGACTCTGCAGCCCACCACATTTGTGGATGGGTGTGAACTTCAACAACTATCACCCGTTTATGGTTGTGTGTTGTGTGTCATGTTGTGTAGTTACGGTACAACTGCTTTGTGTGTGAACACAACAGGGTTATACTGTGCCTGCAGTGTTTGCATGGGATACTTTGCATACAGCTGTCAACATCCTTTCACACTGACCTAACACTGTAGTACTGTATAGTGTACTGGTAGTACTTTAACTGTGGTGGGCAGTATCCTAGGCTTTACTGCTATCACTGCTTTACATTTCGATAGTGGGCACAACAGCCTGGTTATGGGCCAGTTGTGTACATCTGACCATGTTGCATTCTGTTCAGATATGAACTACTTACACCAGGCTTGTCCGACATTTGTAGTGTATTCCACAACATAGGTGTACATTTGCAAACACTAGTGATGTGCCCTAGTCCATGTGTAATGCTAGTTGGAGAGTATGTTTGTCCTTCAACACACATTGTAAGTGGAGTTTGCCATGACATATGTCATGGTTAGTATACTGTGCCTCTGTCTACCTGTGACATGACAGTGGTACCCAGGTTAAATCTACCATCTCCCACCCACTCATCTGGATTCCTATTGAGATAGATTAATATGTGACTCTATGGGTAGCCTGTGCTGGGGGTGGCTTCTGTGTTATGGTGCACGCAGTACAGCTTGTCCTATGTAAGTCAGTGCTGGGGTTCAGGTCTCTCATGTGCATAGCTCACTGCCATTCAGATTGTACAAGGTGCAGCATGTTTATTGATGCCAGCAACACAGGCAGCACATGGCATCTGGGCAAGCTGTTTGATACTCCTGATGAGGTACTGTTGGGGACTTTACAGTTGATGGAGGTGTCTGCTGAGGTACATCCCACAGGGGCGATTGTAGTCAATTGTACCGCTGATGATGGATGACTGCAGAGCCACAATGACCTCCCCTTATGTAGATCTGACAGCCTTCGTGATTAGGTGGGTATATGGTATGTTCCTGTAAACACTACAGCACATGTTTGTCCAATGCAGGCTATCTATCACCTTGTGTCCCCAGGTCTCTCATTACATGTTAACTACATAATGGGTTAACACATATGTGGTAATTGGTGGGCACTTACTGTATATCCACGGGGGTTGACTATACACGTTTCTGCACTTAGCTTGCTGACATGGCTATGGCACCAGTTTTCTGTTTCTATGTGGCCCTTTTGTGGGATGCTTGTGTCAGCTGGTGGATCATATGTGGTGAGCAGTTTGTAGTCCTCTGCAACCATGTTCGGACATGGTCCTTCCATGTTTGCCTGTACCTATGGGACATATATACCAGATGGGGGAGATCCCAGGACAAAGCCTTGTGGGATGCCAGTTATATCTGGTTTGTAGTCTGACATGGCTGCAGCATGTCTGACCATGTCTGTTCTGTCCTTGGTCTGGTTTGCAACCCCTCTACTGACATGTGGGTTTATATTTAAGCTGGTGAGCCTATCTATAATGAACACGTAGGGTATTGTATAGAAGCCTTTGCAAGGTCCAGATACACTGTGTGGAGCACATTGCCCTCATCAATGACCTTAATGGCTGTTTCAATTGAGTCAAACATGGTTAGGGGCAGGATCTGCACTTGGGTGGGCCACACTGGGTTGGGTCCGGTGTCAGTAGGTCCCCAATATCTTTATGTCTGTGGTACATGCTGATCCTTTCCACAGCTGTGCAAACCAAGCTTCTCAGGATTCTGGGGTAGTACTGTTCAGTATCCATTCAGGCAACACCTTTGTTGAGAAGGACCACTGTTGTTGTACACTGCTCTTTGGGTACATATTCTGTGGTAAGGCTGACATTGAGCAGTAGTGTGGTTTTGCATTCCATTCATCTTGGTGTCCATGTTGCACTAAGCCCAGGACAACATCTCATACCATTGCTGCTGTGTGTTTTGCTTTGTAGATGTTGGCTGTTACCTCAGCATCTGCAATGTCAGGGGGCCAGCAGTCTGCTGGGATAGATATTCTGCATTGGGGTGGGGGGTTTGCACTGCACCTGTCAGGATGTATGTTGGCAGTATGTGTGTGTGTTTGTGATATTTGTGTGATTCAGGACATATCTGTGAATTCCCAACATGGTTACTACCATCAGTTGTGAAAGCCTTGGGATTATCCTTAGCATCCTGTACAATTTGTATCTTCATAGGTTCATAGGGTCATACTAGGCTATCCACCCTGGGCATTTGTTAGCCTAGCCAGAGTGTGTGTGGCTTTTGACACCCCTTGCTATGTGCATATTATGGCCATTTATGTTTTGCTTGGCTGTGCCTCTGTCTGGACATGACACAGTGAAGACCCCCAGTGTAACTCTACAATCATCCATCCACTTGGCAAGATTCCTGTTGAAGAGTGTCAGTGAGGGGCTCTGCCTAACATGGAATGGGATTCTGGTCCAGGGTGTGGGGAGCCTCTGGATTATGTATCTGTCCCACCAGCACATCCTATTTCATTATTAGTTGAGGTTGACATCTCTCCCTCTCACAGCTCCAGTGGATTTGTGTTCTCTAGGGTGGGGCATGTCCATTACTCCTGCGTTGGGCATGGCCTCCTACAACAGGCATGCATTGCCTCTGTGTAGGCCGTATGTGACTGGATTCAGCTGGGGTGTCTACAGCCAGGCAGCATATGACATATATTTGTGACCCTTTATCATATTGGTGAGGTACCTTTGAGGTCTTTCTAACTGCTGCAGGTGTCAGGTAAGATACATCCCATATGAGGCATTGTACTGGATTATGGGTGTGATTGGAGAAAGGTATAGGGGCACAATGACCTCTGTTGCCGTAGATGTGACTCCTTTCCTGCTACAGTGCCAAATGTAGGCAGTCTTCCTAGCCACATTGGCAATGTGGGTGTCACATAACAGGTTACTGTCCACGTGTGTCCCTAGGTCCCTGGTTCCTCTTTCTATACATGCTGGTTTACCACCTATGTGGTACTTTGTGGTACCTTGTTTGTTATTTGGTGGGACATTCATACTGTCCATTGTCTTCAGGACGGCTGGGTGGGGTTATTGTGTGTGAGAGTGCAGTCTGTAGCATGCTACAGACTGCACAGCAGTCTTGCCTACAGTTAGTTGCACATGTGTGTACTCAAATGCCTTGTGCATTGTCAGTTACCTGGACGTATGGGTGTCTGTGCTGACTATGGATACTCACCCTCCTTTTATGTTTTGTTCCAGGGTTTGGGGCCATGACACATGATCGTGGTATAACCTGGTAGTGCTGGTGTGCTGTCAGGAGGCTTGCAGCAGGATTCTGTCACTGCACAGACATCGATGTTCTCCATTCTGGGGATGGCCTCGGGGGCATGCATATTGGGGTGTACACTTCTGGCATTGGTCAGCATTTCCCTTATGTTTCTTCCCACTTATGTTTTGTAGGGTGGTAGGTCAGTCTTTTCTGCCTTGCCTACGAAAGGCTCTATGGAGGTGGCAAATGCCTTATCCAATATTCAGACACCCAGGGGTAACAGGTGCAGGCCATCCCAAGGACAGCTGCGTGGCTTGTCAAGCATGACATCCCAGGCAGACAGACATTGCATCCCCTTGGAATAACACCAGTAAGTGTGCCACTTGCTATGACTGATCATTTCGTGTTTGTACTGTGGCATTACTGTTGGTAAGGGTAGGATGCTGCAAACGGTGAGTGTCATACCGGCCTGAACTACATAATCAGATAGCTCATCTATGTCTCTTTTCCTGTAGTCTAGGGTGGTACATCTCAGGTCATTCACACCAGCATGGACTATGACTGCATCATATTTCTACTTGCTTTGGAGTGACCTACATACTTCTGTTATGTGGCATATTGTGGCAGCCTACAGGCAGCTTACTGTACCCTTTCCCTTGTTCAGTCTGGTGTGCAGGACAGCAGTGTGTCTGACTATGGAGTCACCTATTACAACTGTATCAGGCATGTTGTTTCTCCTTCTGGCCTGTGACTGTTTGGCACACCAGCTTTGTGCGCTATGTGTTGCATTTGCTATGTTTGCGGGCTGTTTGATTGGGTGTCTGCTTTAGAGGCCTCTGTTGGTGTGCTGTGTTTGTAATTTGTGCCTTTGGGAATGTTTGTCTGTGTTTATGTGTTTGGTTTGCAGTTGTGGTGGGTCTATGTGGGACTGTGTTTGTGGTGTGTGTGGTTACCTTCTCCTACTGACTTGTTTTGGGAGTACTGAGTTGAGGGAGCTCAGCCTCCAGTTTGGTTGGATGGCTGCATCTCTCACATATTTTTGTATTTCTTGGGTGGAGTTGGGGGTTGTCTGTGTACTTGGGCCAGGTGTGACATTGCCACGGGATTCACAGATTCCACTTGTTGCGGCTGGCCTTAGTGGATTGCATGTGTGGACAGATGTTATTGCCATACTACTGATCTGTGCTTACTTCATTGTTTGTGTTTGCTCTATCATGTAGTAGCTTCCTCATTCTCTTGCATGTTTTGGTTATGGCTGGTGTCCACCATGCCAGATTTAGGCACTGTGTCTTGTTTTAATTTAGGACTGCATAATCCAAGCATTCCTGGCAGTGTTCATGGAATGGCTGTATTACAGGTTCTGAGGTGTGGCCCATATTTTGCACCTGCACGGGATCTTTAATGGATTCCACATCAGTTTGGAGGAGTGCAGGTATTGCTTAACACATGTTTTCCACTGTGGTTTCCCGGGCAAGGACTGTGGTCAGGTTTTGTATATCCAGTGTGATTACTCTATGGTCTGGTTTTACCAGTGAGCAATACACTTCTCATCTTGACATCCAGTACCCATGTTGCTGATTATCACATCCGGTATGCTTACCGCTCTTGTGGGAGTGGTACGTTGTTCCTGGGCCTTTTGGTTTGTGGATTCTATGAACCTTTGTCCGACACTGTTGGAGCTAGTATAATGTTCCAAGTCTATGTCTGGGTATTTGCAGTCACCCAATATAATGTGGGTTGGAGGACTTGATATATTCATGTATTCCAGCATAGGCCAGATGCAGTTCCTGGTGTTGGGACAGTAGTCTGTAGCAGGCTATAAACTGGGGGGCAGTTTTAGCCACTGTTACTTGAGCATGGCTAGTCCATGCTGCTTTTTGTTGTGGTACCGACATGTGGGTGTGGTTATCCTTGACAATTCTTGCTAGTCACCCTCCTTTTGTAGTTTGTCCAAGTTTTGCGGCTGTACAGCACAGTATGAGGTGTAACCTGGTAGTGTTAGGGTGCTGTTGTGGGCCTTGCCTCAGTGTTCTGTTACAGCACAGTTATCAACATTCTCCATACTGGGTGAGTCCGGACTGCATGCATCTTGCTGTTTCAACTTATCCATTATCTTATTCTTATCCCTTCTGGTACCTATGGAGATAGGTTTGTCTTTTGAGCCTTACCTATTCAGGGCACACTGTGGGTGACGACAGCGTTTGCCAGTATCGATACGGCCTGCACTGATAGGTGCATGCCAGTCCTAGTGGGTGGTGCATCATGTCATGCTCAGCATGTCATCCCAGACTGGCACACATTGGGTCCCCTTTGACTAACTGCGATACTTCAGTCAATTGTTGCACTTGATCATCTCGTTGTCATGTTGTGGCATGATGCTTGGTCAGGATAGGATGTTAGTCAGGGTCCTCAGGTGTGCATATAGTACTTGGTGTTACATTACTTGACACATAGCATTCATGCCTCAGGTGGTGCAGCAGGGCTGTCTCTGTCGGATGTGCATATTACACTTCCCTGTACATGTTTGAGAGCAGGTTGTGTCATGTTAGGCATCCCTGTTACTATATGAGTGAGTCAGAGAGGGGTGTCATTCCCAAGGTTCCTACTGAGCCAATGTATGTGCTATGCGTTGCCTCTTTGCCAAGGCCAGGGCATACTGGGCACACCTCCTTCTGCCTACTGGGACAGGCTCAGGTTGTTCCTCCTCCGAGTCACGCTCTGCCTGTGCTGGCCTTGGCAATGGTGGGGGGCTGTTTGGCCCGGCCCTATGCTGGTCCTGCTGCAGCTGTTTTCGCAAGATCATATTATGTAGCATAGCACATACCATGACAATTTGGGTACATGTAGTTGGTGTGTACTGCAAGGCTCCACCAGATGTGTCCAGACAACGGAACCGTGACTTGAGCAGCCCAAACACATGCTCTATCACATTACGTGTTTGTGCGTGTGCCTCATTATGGCGTTCCTGTTCAGGTGTGTGTGCATTTCTGATGGGTGTCATCAGCCACGGCTCCAGTGCATAACCTGCATCCCCCACTAGGTGTCCATGTGGGATGTCCCCATTGGCAAATGTCTGGTACAGCTGTGTCAAATGCCAGATGTGGGAATCGTGATAACTCCCAGGGCAGCCAGCACACACATTCATTATTATGCCCTGGGCATCACACACGACCTGGCAGTTGATGGAGGGGAAGCCCTTGCAGTTTATGTAGGCCCTACCCCGCTCTCCTGCTGGTGCTTTGATGCATATGTGCGTGCAGTCTATAGCACCCAGTACCTCAGGGTATTCCGCTATTTGCTGGAAGAGATGCATATTGCTGGCCAATACCTCACGGGCATTGGGGAAATATACATGATCACCGACATGTGCTGACATGGCATCCAGGAACTGGTGTAGTACCCTGGAGGCTGATGCCTGTGATATCCCCATCATATCGCCAGTTGGTCTCTGGAAGGTACCTGTTGCTAGTATTCTTAGGCCAACACATACCTTGGTTTCCACTGGGATGGGTTCCCCTCTGTTGGTTCTGTGTGTGAGGCGTGGCCTGCACAGCTCAACAATCTGCTGCAGGAGCTCTCTGTCCACTCTATAGCGCTCTACTATCTCCAGCTCATGTAACCCGTGGTAGGTGACCCTGGGCCTGTACACTCTTCTCCGTCTCCTCACTGTGGGTTGTCTGGCACCATCTGCTTTGTCACCACCCTCAGCAAGTCGCCTATGTCTCATAATGACAGCTATGGCAGCCCCTAACATTTCTGCTCTGAGTTCAGCTTTTTTCACTTCTATTAGCTTACTCCTGTTTTGCAGTGTCTCTTAATGACAACATCCTGCACTATTGTTTGCAGTGTTTTAAGTGCTGGGCTGGGCTACTATTCTGCCTGTGTAATTGCCTGCTTCTAATTATTTTCACCTGCTAGCTTCAGCAGTTATCCCTGCTAGCTTCCTATTAATTCTGTTGCTTCCTTTTTCCTTTCTGTTTCCTCAGGGGGGAGCAACTTGCATACTATCTGAAACACACTCACAGTGGCTTAAACACGTGCACATGTGCTTACACAGTTATGGATCTACTTATTCAGGTTTAAACGCGCGTACACCCGCGCAAACACTGTTACACATCTGCCAACAGCCTCCAACATACTCAGACTGTCTTACACGCACGCACACTGCCTTACTCGCGGTTCATTGCGCACACACATGCGCATGCACGGCCAGCAAGAAACTTTAGTGTAGGTAACAGTGTACACCTTCCATTTCTTGTCTTTCCATGACTTATGTAGTGGCACACCTCTTTCCATGATCTGTGCCTGTCATCTGTCATGTTACACTGGCCTCCAATGAACTGCGTTTCTTTCTACCATTCCCCCCAGTGATGTCACCTATCTCCTACTCTATTCCTCCCCCTTTTGTATCTCTTACACTACTCAGGCCATGCTCATTTGCTATGTGACTGTGGTATTCAGTATCATAACCCTCATTTACATAAGATTGCCTACTAATGCTTAGTTACATGTCTTAGACTCAGCTTCCCCCCTTAGCAACCACTACACGGTGGCCATGTTGGCTTTGATCTGCTGGTCCCTGCATTGTCATTCCATGTATTACATGAATCCCACATTTGTGGGTTTATACCCTTCTTTTTTATGCTTCTATACAGCGCAGCCCGTTTGCGCGGGGCTGCGCTGGGTTTAAACATCGGCGATTGCCGAAAAAAAAAATATATTTTTCCATCGGGTTATCTTGCCAATGGCCACATATTTGGCCATTGGCATGCTGCCTGATTCATATGCAACCTTTTTTGGGAGCTGACATCGCTCCGTTGTGGATTTTGCAGAAATGTACTCAGTTGTCAACTGAGTACATTTCTGCAGCTAAAACGTCTCCTACACGGACTGGTTTCTGCTTCGTGGATCGCTAATATACCTCATTTGCATACCTTTCTAATGCAAGTGAGGTATTTAGCTTGTCCACGCCCAGTCCGTGTAAGAGACATTTTAGCTGGTCTCTTACACGGAGTTTAGGACTGTTCCTGGATCGCAAGGCTTGCATGGAGTGTTGCATGTCTCTTACACTCCGTGCAAGCCTTCGTGAATCCGGCCCATTATCAAATGTATGAACATCTGCACCTTAATGGTAAATGTAGCATTGACTTGACACTACGAACTCAATAATTCTTCAAAAGAAATTCTTATTTGTATTATTAAAGTCTGTTAAAATACCTGATTTAGTCGTGTTGGAGTTAATGTGTTGCATTTTTCAATGCAGAGAGCCATAACTAGGGTGGAGTGAATGGAGAAGTTGCACTGGGTATAAGCCATCTGGGGTCAAGATCTTGGCAAAAGTGCATACTAACACTGATGTATGAAGCCACGAAGATATCAAGGCTTCATAAACAAATGCTGATACTGCAGTTGTAGTCACCTGTGAAGCACTGAAGTCATAGTGAGGTAAGTTTGTGGTAGTAATTGTAACAAGTTGCTAAAACTACAACAAAGAGCTTCATACAATTACAGGAGTGGAGAAGAGTTTTTATATTTGGTCTTCATCTTTGAGTTAGTGGGTTGCATTTGTATTTTGAATGATAGTATGGCTTTAAATACTCCATTATGTCAATAATAATTTCCCCTTTTAATCAATAACATTTATTTGATGACTTATTTATTGCTGTTTGCTTTCTTTCTTGTTTCTACTGGCTAAGAACCCTTTTACACAGGACGCTGAGGGAGAAAAGCTCCAAGAGAGTAACCTCATTACAACAGCTCAAAGTATTTTACTGGCTTTGGAAGCTGATAAGGCACTTAGCACTGCCAGGGATATAGCAATTCTCCTCTCACCTTCTTTGCTTAAGAATTCTGGGAAAATCAAAAAAATAATGGTGGTGAAATAATGAAAATTAGGGACAGTATACAAGTATTGCTTTTATTCACTTAAAGTTAATAGAACAACAGGTTTTGCATTAATTTGTTCTTTCTGAACAATAAGTTTGATGTGCATTCTTGACTGACTTTAATCCTGATTTGCCAGAAAATAAAACAGACATTTTAAGGGATAGAGCAAAAATCTTAGACAAACCTAAAGGATAGTTGAGAGGTATGGACAGCAGGCAGAAACAAAGCTGTGTTATCTTCTGTCACTGTTCTTTGCTGGCTAGCACCCCCACCCCCACCCCACCCAAGCCCTGTTATGATCCTGTTTCATGCTAGGAAAGCTGTTAAGAAGTTTATCTTGTTCCCAATATCAGCTTATAATATTAGTACTCCATGCACTACAATACAGATGATCTAGTACCTGGGTTAGAGTTCAATATAAGCCACTCCACTGACACTTTTCTGAAAATTGCTGTTTCTAGCCTATGTGACGTTTAGCCTCTGTAGTATAAAAATGTGACCTCTCTTTTGTATTTACTTTGAATAAAGCCAGACTAACAAAGTCAAGATTTCTGAGTCACCAAAGCAATGGATGAGAGCAAAATGTTGCATACTGCCTATGCTGACCTGACCAAAGCATTTGCAATACCCCACTCAAGCATTGTATGTAAACTCATGAAATTAAGTATAAATCCTTATGTCACCTGCTGGATAGCCAGCTGACTCACAGATAGGACCAAAGAAATTAAGATAGGGAAATCTATCCGCAAAAAGAGGCCAGTCACTAGCAGAGTTCATCAAGGCTTAGTGCTGGGGCAGATATGAATTCAGTAATAGGAGTTCGGAGTACATTTACATATTGTTCCCCAAGATATAAAAACTGGGCTAGGCTAGACCAGATTGGCACATGATTAGTGGCAACTGGAATCCCCATGACGCTGCACACAGACCCCTCCCACATAGCAGCGCAAAACTAGACAACAGAGTAAAAGGTCTTACAGACCGCATCTCTGAAAAATGGAAGCCTAGGGCAGACTGGACTTGCATTAATCAATGCATCCAACAAGAAGGTGAGACTATTGACCGGTATTATGCCAGATTATTAGAATGTTTTAATAACCACTGCGGAATGCAGGTTCCTGAAGACCAAACACAAGATTCCCCATATGAACAGCAGTTAAAGAATGCATTTTTAAAAGGCAGTATTGCACACATAAGCAGTTATATTACAAAACCCATGGTAGACCATCGTACAAGCAGGTTACAGTCATTACTTGAATATGCTAGGCATGCCGAAAGGCATTTTAATAGCAAAAAGAAAAAGAAAGCTCAAGTATTTTCTGTAGAAGATGGAGCAGAAGTTTATGTAGTACAGTCCGGGAAAAAGGGCAAGAAAAATGCACAGGGAAACAAACAATCTGATCAGTGATCAGAGGACTTTGAAGGGCGAAAGAAAAGGGGTGAATGTTTCAAATGTGGTAAAAAAGGACATTTGGCAAGGGATTGCAAGAAAAACAAGAAGGCAACCACGGAAGACAAGGAGGGTGAGGACTGACTATATGGAGTCAGGAATCACTAGAAGGGGATAGCAGAGAAAGGACAAATGAGAATGTGATAGAGGGAGTAGAGGATGTGACAGAAGAAATAGAGGAAGTGCAAGAAATTAGTGACAGTGAAGAGAACGAAATATTAGACCTAGCTTTATTGAACCTGGAGCTCCATTTAGCAAACACAAAACCAGAAGTTACACTCTTGGTAGAAGGGAGAGAAGTCAAATTCTTGTGTGACTCAGGGGCATCACGAACCCTGATACATCCCTCCAAACTACCAGAAAACACAGATTCACCTGATTACATACTGGTAAAAGCAGCTAATGGACAGCTGTATCGGGAGCCCCTCTCCCGTAATATTTCAATAATTGATCCAGTTTCAGGATTGACTCAGAAAAGCAAAATTGTTGTTTCTGCAAAATGCCCAGTAAACCTCTTGGGCAGAGACCTCATGCAGCTATTTGGTATAGCAGTAGTCTCAACCATGCAGGGTATGGAAGCACAGTGACAAATTGATACCTTTGCAGTGCAGTCGGAGGGTGAAATGTTTTATTGGTACAGCCAGGACTTGGTTATGACTGGTCCAGGGAGTGTGACCAAAGAATTAATGAATGTAGCCATCAGCAAGTTCCCCTCCCTTGACATTGATAAGCAACACTTGTTGCACTGTACCCTGTATTATTGTAACACACCAGGACCTGATAAGGAATATGAGCAAGAATTGTTTAAAAATCATGCAAACAGATTGATATTACGTAATCTGTACTGGGACACAGAAGGGAGCAGTGTAGCCAGCTGTTCATTGCCCCAGGAGTTCTTTACACTTTATAAATCTAATTGATTACCACATGTTAGCTTAACCAAGAACAAAAACATAGAATGGGCAGACCTAGGAGAAAAAGTCACGAGATGGGAGAAACAGACAGAATTAGAATTGTCAGAGCAGGGAATACAAATGCAGAAGTTGAATTGGATAACTCAGACCCACCCAGCCGTACACTTACAGTCTAGCAAGGACAGCTGATTAGCACTCCTATTAAAGGAGGAAGAGAATGCCTTACAGAATATACCAGAAACTCTCTGGTCAACAGGAAAGTCAGATGTAGGACTTATTCATACAGCGGGACCAGTTACTATCACACCAAAGTCAGCATTTAGGCCACAGAAAAGACAGTATCCCTTAAGAAAAGATGCAGAGGCAGGAATCAAACCTATCATAGCAGCTTTACTTAAGGAAGGGGTGCTGGTGGAATCTCCTGATTCACCATGTAACACACCCTTATTTCCTGTTAAAAAAGCAAATGGAGAATGGCGTATGGTCCAAGATTTACAAGCTGTAAATGACGCAGTAATACCAAGGGCACCCACAGTGCCAGACCCACACACCCTGTTGAATGATTTAAAACCTCAACAGAAGTATTTTTCTGTGGTAGACATCAGCAATGCGTTCTTTTCGATACCGATACACCCTGACAGCCAGTATTGTATTCACATTTCAGGGGAAAAGGTATACATATACGCGACTACCACAGGGATATTGTGAAAGTCCAACAATATTCTCACAAGAAATGGCAAGCATATTGGCGGGATTTACCCCACCAAGAGGTAGTCAGATTTTACTTTATGTTGATGACATCTTGCTGGCGGCCCCCACCCAGCAAGATTGTAAAGAAGATACCATAGCGCTATTACGATTTTTAGCCGCTGAAGGACATAAGGTAAATAAAAATAAACTGCAGCTTTGGAAAAAACAAGTCAAATACCTAGGATATGTAATATCCAAAGAAGGTAGAACATTAGATGAGGACAGAAAAGTAGCAATTTTGCAAGCACCAAAATCCACTACCAAGAAGGAAATGATGTCCTTCCTGGATACAACTAATTTTTGCTGGAGTTGGATTCCAAACTATGCCTTGGAATCTGCACCTCTGACTGACCTGATATATAAAAATCCTATGGCAGCACAGGATTTGTTACAATGGACACCAGAGGCAGAATCTGCTTTCTGCAAACTGAAACAGTTAATAGCGTCCTCATTAGTTCTAGGATTACCAAACTATCATAAACGTTTTTTTCCAAACTGTAGATTGTAAGCAAGGTTATATGACATCAGTGTTAACACAACAGCATGGGAACAAGCAACGCCCCATTGCTTACTATTCATCACAACTAGATCCAGTGGCACAGTCCTTACCTCACTGTGTACAAGCAGTAGCTGCAGCTGCAATGGCAGTACAGGCTTCGGCTTCAGTAGTTTTATTCCACCCTCTCACTTTGAGAGTGCCTCATGCAGTCGCGATTATTTAACTGCAAGAGAAAGTAGCATATCTTTCCCCTGCTAGGCATCTTTCCTGTATGACTATATTGTTGAGCCAACCTCACATGACAATTGAATGATGCACGACTTTGAAACCTTCTACCTTGCTCCCAACCCCTGCAGACGGCACACCACACCGCTGCCTGCAGGTAATTGAGCAAAAGACACTACCTAGAAAAGATCTCATGGATGTCCCCTTGGATAATGCCGAGGTGACATACTACGTAGATGGATTGTGCAAAAGGGGTCCTGCAGGACAGAACCTAGTAGGATATGCACTAGTTTCTGACACTGAGATTATAGAAGCAAAACCTTTACCACACAACTTATCTGCACAGGCAGCAGAATTGATTGCCTTGACACGGGCATGTACCTTAGCAAAAGGTAAATGTGTAAACATTTTTACTGACAGCCAGTACGCTTTTTCTACTGTACATGTTTTTGCGCAACAGTGGAAAAAACGGGGAATGATAACATCTACTGGCAAACCTATCAATCATGCACAGTTTATTTTAGATCTTTTAGAATCTATTCAGTTACCTCAGAAAGTAGCCATTTGTAAATGCACAGCTCACACCAAGCAACAAGATAGGATTTCAAAAGGTAATGCGAGAGCTGATACAGCTGCAAAACAAGCAGCTTCTGAAGTATTTCTTTTAAATGAGGAACTACAACCCTCTGAGAGTTTAGACTTAGAAATGTTAAAGACAATGCAGACACTCACTACGCAAGCTGAAAAACAAAGATGGGTAAAACGAGGAGCAATTCTCAAAAAGAGGCTGTACATCTCTAAAGTAGGGAAACCGATACTACCATCTAATTTGTTTAGATATGCAGCTTTGTTGAGCCATGGGCAATGCCAAGTCTCAACAGGGGGGATAGTACAGCTGGTGAACCAGGTGTTCACAACGTACGGATTTACAAACTACTCTAAAAAATTTTGTTTGATGTGCCAAATTTGTAACAAACATCATGCACAAGGGGCGTTAAAGCCCAAGCAAGGGAGTTTCCCTACACTACCATATCCGTTTCACACTATCTGTATGGATTTCATAGAATTGAACAAATGTGAAAATAAGAAGTATTGTCTTGTCATTGTAGATATGTTTTGAAGCCTTTCCAACCAAAAATCCAGATGCAGTCACAGTGGCAAAAGTATTTGTCAAAGAAATCGTCCCTAAATTCGGCATTCCGGAAAGGATCTACAGTGACAACGGTACACACTTTGTAAACCAACCCATACAGCAGTTAAGTAATCATTTTGGCATTTCTTTAAAAATCATTGTGCATACCATCCGCAATCTGAAGGGCTAGTTGAGAGGCATAATGGAATATTAAAGAATAAATTAAGAAAATTAATAGCTGAGACAGGAAAGAATTGGCTGTATTGTTTGCCCCTGGCACTGTTGAGCATGAGGACTGTTCCGGCTGCAAAAGGATTGACTCCTTTTGAAAAACTGTTTGGAAGGGCTTATTATACACCCCAGTGGAAACTTCTCATGTCCGCAGACCAGGAAGCTGACTATACACTAGCTGAATATATGAGAAATTTGTTGAATTCTAAACATCTGTTGCAGTCAAATTCTGTTTCAGATAAAGAACAAACCGAAACATTGGAAGTGGCAGTGATCCCAGGGGACTGGGTTTGGGTGAAAAATATTAAGAAGAAAAACTGGACATCACCAAGGTGGGAAGGTCCATGTCAGGTGCTTCTTTCAACACCCACTGCAGTCAAAATCACAGAGCAAGCTTCGTGGATCCACCTGACACACTGCCAACTAGTTAAGAACTTTGAACTGGACAAAAATCTTACCTCTCCATCGGGGCCCTCAGCATAAAGTCTGGCTACAAAGGGGGGTCAAATCAATAGGACTGATCTGTCTCAACCCCAGTGAAGAAACCATTGGTGCTGAAGGTCCTATTAGGGCAAAGAGTAAGATCACATGTCAAAAGCAAAAATGATAGAATCCAGAAAAATCCAAATAAAACTACTCGGAAGAGTCGGAGAAAACAGGAATGCAGAACAACCATTTCCTCAGAAGTATTGCATAATCATCCTGTTGACTGTACTAGTGACAATAATCTTTTTGTTGTGGCCATTCCTTTTCCCAGCCACACAAACTGAACTGAATAAACATGGAGAGTTGCACGTAGAGTGGTACCCAAACTTCAACACTTACCAGGCAATCAAATATGTGTATGCTGAGACCTTCAATGTTTCGAATTGTTGGATTTGCACAGCTTTGCCAACAGCATACAGGGGGCTATTATTAACTTCAGTCCCCCTAGGAGCCAACAAGACCTGGGAAAATTTTAGTCTATGATACATCAGATGTTACATCACAAAATAAAGTAGCATTGCACTTGTCTGTTCGACAGAAGGGGACTGTGTGTTTTTACAAAAATGATACAGTTCAGGTGGGTTGGAGCAATTGCAATGTGACTGTTCCCTATAGATGCTACAATAAAACTGATAACACAGGTTCCTATTGCAACAGAAGCTATGATTCATTTTTTGAACTGATGCATAGGACAACTGATGAAGTAAGACATAATGCTGACCTTTATAAACAACTGATTATAGTTGACAAAAAAAAATGTTTCATCCAGAGCCAGGACATAGTAAAGTTACTACCAAAGTAGAGGACTGTTATTTTGTATGTGGTAGGAAAGCATACAAGTGGTTACCTGAGAATTGGTCCGGCAGTTGTTATTTGGAGTACCTGGTTCCGGCCATACAACACACAGCAGTTTTGCCTCAGGGGAAAATTTGAAATGTTCGACGAGAAATCAAGAAGTCTGTCAATCCAGTAGGGCAAATCAATGCGGACTGGAAAAACCATTATGCTGTGGGCCTAGGGAAAAATGGACTGTTGCATATGGACTTGGGTGATACCATCATATCATGGGCAGGTGTATTGCCAGCAACGAAATCAATCTGGGAACTGAGAAAACTGTCTAAACTTCTCGAAATAATGAGCAATGCAACCTCTTCCACTCTAGAATTGGTGACTGATGAACTGACTGCCATGAGAACTGTAGTGCTTCAAAACCGCATGGCCCTCGACTTCATTTAATCCAGGAGGAGTGCTGTTCGTATATTCCTGACCACAAACACGAGATAGACAATCACCTTGAGGTAATTCAGCAAGTGTCGGCTATGACCAAACCAGGACCAAATCCATTGACGGACTTTTTCCAGAGATTGTTTGGGGGGTGGGGCAGTATCCTGATGAACATTCTGATTGCCATCTGTGTAAGAATGATTCTACTGGTGGTATGTGTTTGCTGCTGCATCCCCTGCATGAAAAGACTGATTAAAGACTTTATAGCCATGTCAGTTTCAGAAACCTTATACCAAGGTGCTGAACTTAAAGAATTGTTGAAAAATTAAAAATGCTTTCATAAGTTTAAACTGAATGACTCTCTTAACTGCAAATCCTGAGTAGGAAGAGGTTAGGGGAAGAAAAACTGTTTATGCTTATTTTGAAAGTAGAATAAAAGTATTAAAAGGGGGGAAATGTTAGAAAAATATGTATTAGTAATATGCATGCTTAGTGCATTCGAGGTTTAAAAGGGTTAATACATTTATTCTGTTCACACTGCATGAATCTGCACAAGCTACTACAGACATTCCAATCCTGTTATGTCATGAAAATATGCGCAGCTATGATCTGCTTATGTTATGGAAATTAACAGGAAAGCATTTGATTTCTGCTAATGTCATGAAAATGATAATAATAAGTGTTTCATTTCTACTAGTGTCATGAGACTTAACAAAGAGTTATTGATTTTCTGCTTATGCCATGAGAAAGTACACAGCTGCTGAAGCTATTGATAATGAAAACAAATGCTGCTTGAAAGTATAAACCTTAGTCAGCATTACTTGTACCTAAGCTAGAAATGTACCTTGAATCTAGGTAAAATGTAACACATATATATTAGAACTGCACAACTGAAGAATAGAAAGTTTGTAGTGAGCTAAAAATAAGCCCCAAGGCCATGTTGTTTTTCTCAAATGTTTTTTATAATCCAGTCATGTCAGCAGGAAATCTAAGTAACATGTTCTATGTAACACATAGTGAGTTTTAAATCTGAACATGTCAGCAGGAAATCTAAGTAACATTTTCCGTCAACCATAGAAAAGTAACGTTTCATAGAACTGTATAAAAGTAGCATGCTGCTCACTAGTAATTCAGACAAATCCTGTATCTGCATGTTTTGTCTCCTTGCTGCAAGTAATAAAGGGTGCCATACTTGAACCTTACGTGAATTGGTCTTTGAAGTTTTTTTCCTTTGATACCTGACAAACTCAAAAACATCTGCTGGAGGAATACCTTTGTACAGTTAATGTAATAATGAAATACTTATCCTAAACATTAGAAACCTGGAAGTGAAAAAGAATGCTAATTATGAGCATGCCATACTCCTTCTTTCACTGTCACAAAATTGCAAGTCATGGCTAGCCAAGCTATCACATGTTGCTATGTCTCATAAACACTAATAACATCAGTTGTCTACACCCAGATGATGTCAGTGCTTACATTTGATTCCTACCCCATTCAGCTGACGGTGTTCATTTGCAGGTGTCACTGACTGTTGCCGAGCACTCATATGATGTTGAATATCATTTTCTGTGAGCAGTGTTAATAGCATATGCTGCATACAGCTGTGATCAGTTTGTAAGAAGTGCAGTAAGCTGAATATTCATGCAGCAGGAGGAGAAATAGCAACAGGACAGGATAAGCAGATGCTACAATCTGAGCGTCGTGGGGTAAGATGGAACGCAAAAGGAGAGCATGGCATTGTTTACAAAAGGCAATGCAGTTTTGTCTGTGTGTGTGTGTGTGTGTGTGTGTGTGTGTGTGTGTGTGTGTGTGTGTGTGTGTGTGTGTGTGTGTGTGTGTGTGTGTGTGCGTTTTCTGATATAGAAAAATGAAAAGAAACCCAAAGAAAATTCTTATACTAATAGGCAGTGTCTCATCATCATGCACAGATAATATAGCTGCTAACTGTAATGCTTCTAACATTAAGATTAGCTAGAGGGGGAAGAGATGTAGTTATTCATGACATGAATATGGTTCCTGTTGGTACAGGATTTTCATAATAATAATAATAATGATCCTAGCATCACTAGGCACTGTTTGAAAGCAATGTGATGTCCCTCTTGGCATGTGACTGATGCCCAGCCAAAGAAAGAGCACAAGCTTTCATGTTACAAATACTTCATCAGATACATAAAAGCAAGTTAATCAAACACCATTCAATTGACTTGTTTTTTGTACATCTGATGAAGCATTTGTACTGAGAAAACTCACACTGTTTTCTTAAGAAAAGTGCATATAATTCTGGAAATTACTTGATATGTTTTCCTGGACTTTTGTTTACTAAGTACAGATTTAACTAATTGGACTGCATTTTGGAGATTGGAACATTCTAACTGTGCCAAAGTATCTTCCATTGCCTTGCCTTCTTGCCTGTAGACAAAAGAAATAAATCTGGAAGAGAATTTAAAGAATGTAATCATAATAGATCTATGATATATTGCTGTTCTGTTTTACTAGACAGTGAGAAATATCAATGTCCGTCTGCAGAACATTTGATTCAGAATCTAAATAATCAAGAGTGCCTGCTTAATTGGCAGTACCAGAGCTTGTGTTAAGAGTTAAGTCTGTGGAATCCTCATAGAATAAAAAGTATATCTGCTAGAGAATGCTTTAAGATTTAAAACTTTGCTTGTAACGATCTGTCCTTAAAACAATTATGTTTCTGTTTGTATTTTGTGTTGAAAATATTGCAAATAATTTACATTGTCAGTAAGCTTGGACATTTTAGAAGAAAATACATACATTTGCCAAGCTGTTTATGATTGTATCAGTTTTATGGCCAGGATATCATTAGAGGATATAATCTAAGATAGATTCCAACATTCTATCTGCAATTGATGGTATGTATTATGGACTACTATATGTGACTATGGCTCTGAGCCTTCAGCTTTAAAATGTGTATTTATGCAGCATGTCTATACAGAATGGAATATAATGTTGTTATGTATGCTGCTGTTTTGATCTTATTTAATATGTTGTAGGATCTTAACTAATAAAGTTATGTTTGATGGTATCACAGACTTTTATTTCAGTCAGTAAAAATTATATTAAAATGTAGGATATAGTATTCAGCAGTTGCATCAAAATTTGCCTATCTGATTTGTAATGAAAAATTACAATTATTAGTCAAAATGCAAAGCATTTGAACTAAAGCAAGTAATTTTCTTCATACACTACCTTAACACGTATACAGTTTTAAAAAAATTAAAATATTCTACAACACACATTTTTGTAGTGGATCATGCCACCTACACTCAAAGAATTAGGGCTCTGCCCCTTCCCTCACCCCCTGATCTCTCTCTCTCTCTTTCTATACTACCTCCAGTGTCAAGCAAACTCACAGAAAAGAGAAAATAATAATAAAAAAAAAAAAAAAATCACACTTTATCTAACTTAAATGATATCAGTGACTGCACTATGGTACCCAAGGCAGAGTAACTTTTGATTTAGTAACATTTTGATAACATGATAACTTAATTACAAGTGTACATTTTAAGTATTAAGAAAACAATGATAGATAGATTGTAGTGCTCCCTGCCTGTTGCATCCTTTTAAACTTGGAAGAGTAAGGCAATTGTTGTAATGTTTTTTTTTTTTTTTTTTTTTTTACAAAGTACTTAAAGTTTTAAGCAAATAAACTAGGAGACAGTAGCGGAATGTTCTGTTGTTATTTCCAGTCTCAGTAGCTCAACAGGCAGCGCACTCACTTTTGTTGCTGGTAGATCAGAGATGTGGGCTGTATTACAGCACCGAATACTTTTAATACTGATGTTGCAGTGCAGCATAAGGGGAGGAGATGTTGCACTCATGAGTGTGCTGCCCTTTAGCTGACACATGAAACTGAGACTCATCTGCCTGAAATGGTAGCTCAAAAGATGTGAAAGATCCATGGGACTTAACAAAAAGAGCAGGGAAAGTTTACTGTTGGCCTGGCTACATTTTCCGTTGTCAGTATGAATGTCACCTTGGGTATCCACTGAAAGAGGACATTGGTCTAATAGGACTAACCTGGTGAACAACGTGAAATAATTTAACCAACATAAAATAAATAAATAAATAAATAAAATTTATTAGGTAAAATTGAAGAATACAAAGGCAAAAGCTCGACTGCTTACTTAGAAGCAGTCTTTTCATCTCATAGATTTAAATGCATAACAGTTTACATGTCCTCATTGTATTCTGTTTCGGTAAGTAGTGGATTCTACAGCTGAAAGATAAGCATTTTCTATTAAAATCATTAGATGACAAATATGAGCAAATAGACCACATTTTATTTTTTACATTTTTTTTTTTGCTTGTTACTAAGCATATATAATAAAACACACCTCCACCTTAGGATAAGAGATTTTTAAACTATGCCACTTTTACGCCAGCATATAATTCACATAACTAAACATAATACAATACCAATCGATACTGTTAGAAACCGAGAAACTGAAAATTGGTATAGATTCCTCCACCAGGTCCACAACAGAATTTCCCAAAAATATAAAGTTTTTAGGATGTCTGAAAGACAGGCCATTCAATAAATGACTGAAGCTGCCTGTTGGGGACATAAGAATTTAACAGCTCTGTCAAATAAACAAGATGCAGGTCATGCAGTGAGGGAGTAGAAAATAGGCATCATAATTTTGAAAATGCATTGTGCCACAACAGGAGCCAATACAAACCCCTAAGCCCTGGAGTAATGTGAGTGGTTATTAGCACACCTATAGTTCATCTGATTGGTGAATTCTGACCCCACTGCAAGCATGAAAACTTACTAAGTGAAAGCTCATGGTATTGAATGCATCATTACAGTAGCCAAGTGAACCAATACTAGGGCATTTACCACCATATGAAGGTTTGACCTAGATAAACAGTGCATTATCTGTGCAACATTTCTAAGTTGTTTTGTTGCCAACTTTGACTTGATCCCAAAATGTCAGCTTTCATCAGAAATAATGCCCAGATAACATAAATGAGAAACAAATTCAAAATGATTGTTGACATTAACAATCAACAACTTCAATAGTGGAATATTAGATGGAAGATGGGTAGCATGCACTATTAAAGCCTCTGTCTTGGTTGTGTTTAGTTTTGGTCAACTGCCACATGCCCGGTCAAGAATGGACTCTTACGTAATCCACTAAAGTGGAAAAATGTAGCACTAAGAGAAAAGGAACAGTATAGCTGTGTGTCATCTGCATATGACTGCTAAGAGATACTCTTTCTCATGATGATTACCCTCAGGGGTGTTAAAGTCATAAATAAATAACATTAAAAAATTACCGTATATGCCTTCAGTCAGGTGCAACACTTCAGGATGTGCAAACAGACATTTTTTATTACAGCACTGGGAGACAATTTTCATAGCAGTTGGTAAATCAGTCTCCCTGAACAAAGAAATACTGCATTGTTTATACACTTTTCTTATCAAATCAATCATGCAAACTTTTATGTTTACAATGACTGCAGCAAATAAATGACTTAGAAAATGTTCTCATCTCTCATAATTCTTGCCTCAGACTTCACGTGAATACCTTCCTATACATGACCCACCTGCTTCAAGGGGTCTTGTTTTCTGACCTTGGATATTTCAAACCTTCCCTAGCAACAATGCACTCCTAGAGTAGACAGGCTAACACATTCCTTTTACAGTAGTTAACATGCCTCTAACATGCCTCTGCTCCTACAACACTTACTTTTCCTTGTTACATATTAAAAGCATGCAGTTAAAGAACAGCAGTAACTTCAGCTTATGAAGCTGTATTTTTCCAAAGCCCTGTATACAAATTATATTTGCTTTTTAACAATCATATTATAGCATCATTAATGAAACTGAAATTAATATACATTTTAATAAGCTGATCTTATTCCATAACAGGGGCAAAATATAGACAGTGAATAATAAAGGAGCCAAGTTTGAGCCCTGTGGTACACTACAGTGTAAGAAATATAGACAATGAGAGCTCACCAGACACCCTGCACTGAGCATGACTAGAGAGATAAGACCAAAACCAGTATAGAACAATACCTGTAATACCACAGCAGGTATTTGACTGTTCAATCGGAATCCTATGATCCATAGTATCAAATTCTGCAGAGACATCCAGTAGAATCAAGATGGAATATGTCTTCTAATCTCTATAGTCATCAGATCATTTACCACTCATAAGGTGGCTATGCTGTGCTGAGATCTATAACCAGACTATTATGGACCCACCAGCTCATGAGACATCAGCTGGGACTATAACTATGCATAGACCACCTTCTTGAGCACCTTATTTATAATTGGGAAATTTCTCCAACATGTTCTCATATAAAGAGGATATTTTAAGGACTGCGGTACAGCTTCACCTTCTTCAAGACTTCTGAAAATGTTTCGTCCTCAATTATGAATATATAATGTGGAGAATTAATCAACCAAGAGCCACTAGAAAGATTTTAATCAGTTTCATGGGTGTTGAAAACAAATTGCACCCAGTAGCATACATAGCTGAGACCACATCCATAAAGCTGTCATAATCAACATATTTAAACTCAGCCCAATAGCAATCCTCATTTCCCAGTTCAGACTTCTGAATGAGCTCACTTGAAATTCCAGTATCAACAGAGTCCTGATGTTACCTGCCATATGAGTGAAAAACTGAGCCACTTCATAGCTTTCAACTACAGAAAAAACTCTCTGGGACATGAGGAAGACTGGGCTGTACAGACTGTTGAAATCTTTAGAGTCCTGCTGTATGATTAATCAGTGCTGTGATTTCATTTGAGTAGTTGCTGTCTTATTAGAGATCTCAACCAGGTAATGTGTGTAGTGCTCATAAAAAATAACTTTGTCCTCCAGCAGGGGAGTCCATCTCCATTTCCACTTGAACCTTCACTTTTGTCTGCATAAAAGGCACAATTCATGGTCAAACCATGTTTCATGACAACGTGCAAGATGGCTATGTGAATTCACTGTGGTGACTGAATTCATTGTACTCATGAATGCTTGGTTATAACACATGATAAGTGCATTTTATTTATCTATTTAACATTTGTTTACTGGAAAAGTCCAACTGGGACTGTGCCCATTTTCAGCAGAGGCCCAGGGAGAAATGCTCCAAATGCATATCTTTAGAATGTGGGAGGAAACCCATGCAAACATGGGGAGGACATGCAAACTCCGCACATAAGGCACCCCAGCTGAGAATCAAACCTGAGAACTTCTCGCTGTGAGGTAACAACACTAACTGCTGCACCACTGCACTGCCCAAGATCATCAGCACTTATCCTCTCACAAAGGTGATCTAGAATGGGATAGACAGCCACAGCAATAATGGTTCTGGGATCCCTTATTTGACCATCAAATAAGACGGGGACAGGTTTTAGGGAACACTCCATCTAAAATGTATTAAAAACTGATCAGATGAAGAGACTGGCTCGAACATCAAGTATCTGACTCTTAACACAGTCTGAATGTCCAAGCCCAATGACTGGATGAACTTATGACTACTAGTAGTTAAGATAGCTTGTGAAAAGCCAAAAGACCATTAAATTCAAAAATAACATGGTGAGTTCTCAGGTCTTATCATCAACCTGTGCATTAAAGTCATAAAAAAACTAATCTCCTCTTGCCTAATGAATAGGATTAATGAGGAGGTCTGCAATCCCCTACAGACTGCCCCAGGATAACGTAGTAAATGATACTCAAAGGATTTGACCTCACCAGACTGTAGTTTAGATAGCTTCAGATTTGAAGAGAAGCAAATGACCACCCCCCCCCACTCCCACCCCCACCAGTTCGAGGACAATAGTTGATGAATCTCTGATGCTAGGAACATTAATAATAAAAAAAATTTATTGGAAAATTTGCTACGTTCCCACAAGATTGATGATGTTATTGCTTGTAAAACACAGATAATGAACAATGACTTGAAAAACAGTTTTGTTAGAGGTTTTACTGTGATAGACATTCTAACAAAAAATCAGGTAGGCATGTTATGATATGGATTAAAGATTGTTATGAGACCTGTAATTATTGCAAGTTCAGTGATAGCATCAATAGTGTAGATTGTGTAAGTGTGACAATAAAGACATCCCTGGAAGATATAACAATTATTGGAGTGTACAGACCACCAAAGTCAAGTGCAGATGACCTAGAGGAGGTCATGCATTTCTTGCATAAAACACAGGAGGAAAGAATAATAGTAGCTGGGGACTTAAATTTACCATACAGACTGGAATAATATTGATTCAACAACATTAGTAATGAAATTATTTGCAACACATGTTCAGGAACAAAAATCGCTTCAGATTGTAAAAAAGCCAGCTAGAAAAAGAGACATTGTTTATGTTCCTAAAGAAATTAGTTACATCATGTAAAGTTTTACCTCCGTTGATGCATATTTATTGGGTTATAAATGTTAATTTTTTGCTAGATAATTCTTCCAAGCTAAAATGTAAAACAAAAAAAAAAAAAAAAGTTCTAAACTTGTTTCCCACCTTTCAAGTAACTAGTTTAGTCCAGATGCAGATTTGCTGTATCCAGGACTGTTTTGTAAGCTTCTGAGCCCCCCAGACCTTTCTGTGTTGGACAGAAGCCTTCTAGCTTATCAGTGGGAGTGGTAAGCACTAGGTAGCCTATCTACCACAAGAGGAGTGGTTTCTGGCCCAGGAATTGTAGTTTATTGGCTGTTTGGGCAGTTTTTCCATCCCTTTCAACTTTCTGGATTAAAAGTCCATGTTCGTGGGTTTGCACACCAAGCAGCGGCGCTCAGCTGAGGTAAACTATTACCGGTGGCAGAAAGTCTGCTCTTCAATTATTCCCTTAGAACATGCTTGTTCTTTTATTTCTTGCACTTCAATTAGCTTAGTTGGCTAGCACTTTAACAGGCTTTTGTAGCATTTATTGTACCACACTTAGGTGCTATCCTCACTAGTTGTTCCTACGCAGTAACAGCATCAGTACTTATTAGTTATGACCACCTCTTCTGGTATGATTGTAGAGCAATTTGCTGTGCTTTCTCCTGCTAAACTGGTGCACTTGGGTATTCTAAGACAGTGTGGCAACTGTCTAATGTACACAGACAACCCTCTCCTCTTACCTTCCAACACACATACATGTGAGAGATGCACTTATATCACCAAACTGGAAGCAGTGCACACTCCAACCAAGACAGGACTAGCTGGTCAAGAGGAGAAGGTCAACACCTGCAACTCACTACATAGAACACACAGCCCTCCAAAACACCAACCGTCACAACCCACACATAGAAACGCAAACCATACACCCTCCTTCACGGAGGCTCTCAATAAAAATTTACCCGAACAACAGAGACCCCTGAGACAGAAATGCACTTGACTACAACAACACAATACCAACCTCAGAACACATAGCTCACCACCACAGTGCACCCCTCAACCTAAGCCCTTAAGGCAAAACACTTAGCTCACTGTACTGTCCTGGACAACACAAACAACACCATCTTACTATACCTATCCATGTGTGAGCAATAACTTATATATCAGCGTGTGTGTGTGTGTGTGTTTGTGTGTGTGTGTGCGTGTGTGCATGTGTGCGTGTGTGTGTGTGTGTGTGTGTGTGTGTGTGTGTGTGTGTGTGTGTGTGTGTGTGTGTGTGTGTGTGTGTGTGTGTGTGTGTGTGTGTGTGTGTGTGTGTGTGTGTGTGTGTATATATATATATATATATATATATATATATATATATACGATATATATAAACTCTTACATGTATGGCTGCTTGAATGCATATATGGAAACAAACATTTTTATACTCTTATTCAATTGGGAAATATCTTGCAATGCTCTACCAAGTTCTTATCTACTCTCATTGTATATTTTGTACACTTGTATTTTCAACCAAAAGGGGGAATATCCTCTTATTGTATACTAATGGCTGTAAAGTCTACAAACTGTATGCTACTACTCTGTAATGTCTCTTTTGCAAATTTTTCTTCTCTCTGTAAACTTATGGAGTTTTTCTCCCCAGGACTCTGCTGAAAATGGACACTTGTTGTACAGTCAGACTATCCTGACAAACAATTAAATAAATAAAATAAATAATCTTAGGAGACACAATTCTGAAGCACACTGATGTCCCACTCACTAGGTTGAACAAGAAGAAGGTGACAGTCAGTTGTCTATCAGGTGCCAGGATCTGCCACATAACACATACACTGAGGTCACTCCACAACAAGTACAAATATGACTCAGTCATTGTCCATGTGGGTGTGAATGACCTAAGACATACCTCCCTGGACTACATGAAAAGAGATGTGATGGAATTCTCAGATTATGTGGCCCAGGCAGGTATGACCATAGCCCTGAGCAGTATTCTACTAAAACCCAGAATTATACCACAGCACAAGCAGAAAATGATTGCCTTCAACAATTGGCTAAGTTTCTGGTGTCATTCTAAGGGGATCCAGTATCTGTCTCCCTGGGATGACATGATCGACAGACCTTGATGCTTTGCCAGAGATGGCCTGCATCTGTCACCCCTGGGATTCGGGTAATGGCTAAGGCTCTTGCCACCCCTATAGTGCCTTTTTTCAGCAGTGTTCCAAAGATCAAAATTCCATCGTAACAGCTACAAACAAATGGAGTCTGAGGGTCATGCTTCTCAATGCTAGAAGTCTAAATCTCAAGATGCAATTGGTTGAAGCTCTCCTCAAAATGGAAAATGTCAACATCTATGCTGTAATGGAGACCTGGTTTAAAGGGGCAGAAAGCACCCCTGTGCTCCCAGGCTACAACTCATTCCATACCTTTCGTCCCCAGAATATGGTCGGAAGCTTCAAAGGCGGTGGTGTCTCCATATTTTTAAAGGATATGCACACCTCTGGACTGGTATACCAGCATAAGGCATCCGAGATACTTCAGGTACAACTAACACTGGGTAAGAAGGCGATACAAGTCGTAGCCTGCTACAGAACCCCAAACATGTCCCTAGACTCTCACTCCAAGTTCCTAAGCACCCTGGAATCTATCAAGGTCCAACCCAATACTCTCATACGGGATGACTTCAACTATCCCTCCATCAACTGGGAAAGTTATTCAAGTACCAATGTACAGGCCAATGCTTTCTGGAATTTATCAGTTCCAATGCCCTGGACCAGCTAATTCTGACCCCCCACTAGAGGAAGCAACATCCTCAACCTGGTTATCACCAACATGGGAAACCATTGCTCCACACTTTTAGTCAGTTCCTCCCTTGTTAAATCCTACCATAAACTGATCACCATGGAAATCTCCATCTCACCTACAATCCCCGCTAAGGTAACCACCCTGAAAAACTTCTCTAAAGCTGACTTTGGGCTCCTAAAAACAGAGGTGGCTAACTTCTCAGCACCCATGCCAATGAAAAGTAGCTGCATGACTGCTGAATCATACACCAATGCACTGTACGAGCACATACACAAATGCATGGACCTTGCCATACCATATAGATCTAAGATGCCCTTCTCCAAAAAACGGAAGCCAATCTGTTGGTCCCCAGCCATCAATAAACTCTATGACAGAAGGAAGAAACTGTTGCAGAAAAAAATGAAGTCACAAGACTGGAAAACCTCCCTTATCGGTCTCAACAAAAAGCTGACATCCCTTATCAAATCCTCTAATGCCAGCTACAAAGGCAGAATTGTGGCTGATACCAAAAACAACCAGAAAGCTTTCTATAGCTATATCAAAAACCTCCAAGGCAATACCCAGATTTGCTCTGAGTTACTGCACAATGACACATCCTATACTAAGCCAACAGATATAGCCAATATACTGGCCGACAGATTCAGTGCCAACTTTACCCCTTTCTCCCCCCAAGGGCCCTATCACAATACCAGAAGAAAGCTTAGTACCTACCATTTCTGTGGCACAGGTAAAAACTACATTATCCAAAGCCAAGAATACATCATCCATGGGACCTGAAAATATCCCTGGCTCTGTCCTACATGAGGTATAAAACAAACTGGTAACACATCTGTGTGCCCTGTTCAATCACAGCCTTACCTCAAGCTATGTCTCTAATGAATGGCACACTGCTACAGTCATCCTGCTCCATAAAGGGGGAGCAGCTACAGACCCTGGGAACTATCGCCCCATTAGCCTGATGAGTCTGGTATGGAAAGCTATGAAGTGCTTCATCATGGACCTACTTTACAAAGATATAGGCAATCTCCAAACTCTTGGCCCCACATGGTTTGGCTTTGTCAAGGGGAGATCCTGCCTGCTGAAACTGGTTGACTTTTTTGAGGCAGTCACCAAGGCTTTCAATGAGGGTAAGGCAGTGCATACAGCCTACCTTGACCTGGCCAAGGCCTTTGATACCATTCCCCACTCAGGTATCATTGATAAACTCACCAAACTAGGCATCAATCCTTACATCACTAGGTGAGTTGCAAATTGGCTCACAGACAGGACTCATAGAGTGAAAGTTGCAGATTCCAAGTCAGACTGTTGACCAGTCATGAGTGGAGTCCCACAGGGCTCAGTCCTGGGCCCTCTCCTGTTTGGCATCTACTTCTCAGAAGTGCAGGCCAACACAGAAGGACTCTGTCTGACCAAGTTCACTGATGACTGCAAGCTAGGAGTCATTACCAACTCCCCAAGTGATGCAGACATCATACAAAAGGGCCTTTCTGAGACCAATGACTGGTGTCGGAACCATGGCCTGAAGCTTAATGCCAAAAAATGTGTTATCATCCCCCTTGGAAAAAACTCAGTTCCCACAAATTACCACATTAATGGGAGCCCACTGAACATTGAAGGGGCCATAAGAGATCTGGGAACCCAGGTCAACAGCCACCTCATCTTCACCCTCCACATTGCCACTGTGGTCAGAAAGTCCTTCTATGTGGCACATCTTATAACCAAAGGTTTCACATCCAGGAAGAAAGAGGTCATCATCCCTCTCTACTCATCCCTCATTAGCCCAATCATTGAATATAATGCCCCGTTTGCCATGTACCTGACCAGACACTTACAACAGCTGGAGAGGCCACAAAAGTACCTCACAAAAAGGATTGTAGGCCTTAAACACATGTCCTACATGGACAGACTCAAGAAACTTCAGCTGTTCTCAGTCTCTTATCATCTACTTAGAGGTGATCTCTGCTTGACTTACAAAGCCATGTCTGACCCAGCCCTACTTGAAATGCTACACCTAAAGAAATCCCAATCCCCCCATGCCACATACTTCAGAGATCACAACCTCATTACCACAATTAACAGAACATGCTGGAGGGACAGGTTCATCTCCCAAAGACTGCCCATACTCTGGAATAAGCTTCCCATTCATATCAAGCAGAGCACCTTGCTGGCCCTCTTCAGCAGAAATCTTGCCGAGTGGATGGGTAACAGAAAGTTCACCCTAGGGATCACTCCAGTTGCCCTACTGGATAGGGGCACTGTGAACTAAAATCGGGTGGCACGATGATTGGGCAATTTTTTTGTGCTAGGCTTGTAAAGGCTCCAGAGCCATTAGCCTAGTACACACCTATGAACTTATGAACATAGGTGTATAGGGTGTTAGAAGCAACTATCTCTGAGAATGTTTGGGGTTATCAAAAAGGGGTCTATGTTCGCATATTCTTAAAAACATTACAATGAATGGCTACTAATCAAACATTAAAAAGGGAACGTTTAACATTCAGAAAAGCTTAACAATGAAAAATAATTCATTGAATGACCATAGCTGGCCAGCATCCTGAACGTAACCAGCCAAGGTGGGGGGGCTCCAGCCCCACAACCCCCAACTATATATACCAACATCAAGACCACATTACACTGGGGAATAGGGCATATTTTAAAAAGTTCCCTTCACTTACCTTATGCATTGTAGTACTTCCTGGTTGTTGGCCAACTGTAACCATTTGATGAATTATTTTTTGCTGTTAAGCATGTTTGAAACATTAAACTTTCACTGTTTAATGTTCAATTAGTAGCCATTCACTGTAATATTTTTTTGATAAGTGAACACAGACCCATCAAAAAGTAATAGAGAATCATCAGACAACCAATGTAGAAGATTCTGTAGGAATGAGAAGTGTACAAACTGGTTCTCTGAGAGAGTAGCTGATACATAGAACAGACTACCAAACTGTTAAAGCAAGCACTGCTTTAGATATTTTACAGAACAGCCTAAACACTTATTATGGGAACAACCAGTTTGGTATATTGGCAGGCCAGAAGGGCATTATTGCCTGTACTTGAAATATCTGTGTGTGTGTATATATTTAGACCTAGGTTTCAAAACCTGGAGGGATACAGAAATCCTGGCTCTAACCTGTGTTCTCATCCAGCCATGTTTCCATGATAAAAGAAAAATCTACATAGTCAAACAAATTAGCTATAATGTTTTGCTTCTCCCTTATGGAGCTTACATTGCATAGCACACCCCTAGAGACTTGCATAACATAGCCTTTTCATGAACAACATAGGAAATAACGTAATAAATAGCCAAAGATAAAACCAAACATTTTTTTCTCTGTTGTCTGTCTCAGTTTAAACATTGGGTTAGTTGTGCTGCACCCTGGACTGAATATAAACTACTCAGCTCCCATCTTACTTTCTATTGCTCTGCATATTTACTTATCAATCATCCTGTCCAAAACTTTAATGCAGTGTGACAGGAGTTGGATACCTTTATACTGCCCACAGTTGTGAATGCCGCCTTTGTTCTTTTACATTGGTAGTAAAATGCTAATTTTTCTTCATCTGTGATATGCCTTTCTCTCCATACTGCTATGAGTACTCTCTGAAGGATTTATCCCCAAATCCATCCAACATCCTGAGGATATATTTTGTGACCTCATTTGCACCTGCTGCTTCCCTGCCAACATGTTCCTTAGTGCTGTTCCTACTTTTTCTAGGGTGGGCTCCTCTTTTCTTTTCATTGTTGGCTGTGTCTGTGGCAGTACAGCTTCTGTGGGGTTTTCTTCATTCAGGAGCTGCTGGAAGTATTCCTTCCATCTGCCTCTTATGAATAGGTCATTGCTGGCATCCCTTATGAAAGATGTCTGATGACTATCTTCTTTATCTGCCTGTCTTTGCCTTGCAACCTGACAGTTTTTTTTAATACCATCTATTGAGTCATTTTCCAGAAGATGGCAGAGTGCCTCTAATGCCTTGTTCTTTGCTATTGCAATTCCTGTCTTAGCCTCTTTGTTAGCAAACCAGTATTCCTTGTTAGTCTTGTCCATATTTTCTATCTTTTTCCTGCATTCATTCTTTCTTTTATTTCCTTTATTTATTTATTTGACATTTGTTGACCAGGTTAGTTCAGCTGGGACAGAGCCCTTTTTCAGTGGAGACCCGTGAAGAAAATCTCCACATTTAATACATACAATTAAGTTGACATAGTACATAGCTAATTATACAAAATCTCCAGTAGTGATATACAAAAACAGGTTTAACAAGAATAGCAATTAGACTCTACATATCAGCAAGCATGGTAGGAAGGTACAGTGCAGAGTAAAAAATAATACAGATAAAATTTGCAAGGCAACGTACAAGGGGTACAGTGTAGTTTAGGGTAAGTAAGTAAGGGTTTCCGTCCTAAGTCATCCAAAAGTAAAATAGTTAGACTTCAGTACAGATTAAACTGGCTGTGATGGGAGAAGAGGTGGTCAGGTAAGAAAGACTTTATAAGAGTGTAGGTAAGAGGTAGAGAGATAGGAATGTTAGAATAAAGAGAGATTAGGAGGAAGGCAGGGTTACACTGCTGTAGGAGAAAGAAGAGAGATTGCATGGCCTAGAGAGATGAGTCAGTCAGGGGGGAGATAGCATAGACATGGTTTATTTTTGCTTAAGTGATTTTTTACAGCCTTTCTGAATTGGCGTTTGGGTCTAATGTGTCAGATGTCAAGTGATAGTTTATTCCAGTTTTCAGCAGGGTAACAGCTATAAAGGTTTTTACCTATGTTGATCTTGGGTTTGTGAATGGAAAGGAGATATTGTTCAGTCATCTTTTGATGACTTCCTGGACTTCTTTTTTTTTTTTGAAAAAGATTTTTATTAAAATTTGAATAAAGAAATATATTACATAAGGTATTCCATTTTTAACAATATTAAAAAAACACAATCATTCTATATCTAACTAACAACATAACTATTTACAAATGACGTTCACATAAATGTCAAACTAAATTATTGGTTTGTTCATATACAATCAATAATTTTCTAGCAAGTTTAGTAAATTTTCCCACATATTAATTCTAGACATATTTCTATTAGTTCTTGACTTAATGGTCAAAAGTTCCAGACTGCAAACTTCAGTAAGAAGATTTTTAAATTCTTGAAATGTAGGGAAGTTTCTGATTTCCAATTAATTGTTATAATTTTCCTTGCTACTGCTAAGATAGTCCATATTAATGTATATTTGGATTTTTTAACACTTTGATGTATTGGAGTGTTAAATATAATTAAAGATTTAGAAATCAAGAAGTTATCTGTAAGTAAACCTTGAAGAAAACTATTTATATCTTCCCAGTATTTTTTTATAAGACTGCAGTCATAGAACATATGAGACCAGTCAGCTTTCAATACTTCTTTGCATCTCCAACAACCATTGATGTTCTTGTTAATTTTATTTAGAATGTGAGGTGTTATAAATGACCTATGCATATATTTCCAGGTGTATAACTTCCACTTTAGGGAAGATGTAGTGTAGAAGGCTGATTCTAGTATATTTTGTTTGTCTTGATCTTTAGGAGCATAGTTATTCATTTTATTGAAATATTCCCAATATTTATCTTTGTAAAAAATTGTATCATTTCTAAGTATTTTGTTTATGTGTGCTAATTTGTTTTTGTCCGTGTTTATATTTTGAATAAGTGTAGTCATAAATAAAATTATTTTAGGTAATGGATATATTAAATATAAGGGAATTAGATCCAAATTATTTATAATATATTGTCTACATTCCTGTATGTAAAGCCATGAGTTAGAATCAAAGTCATATTCAAATTTTAGTTCCTCAACAGACTTTATCCTATCTTTGTCTATTAATTGAGACCAATAAACAAGATGTTTCTCTTTGAATAATAGCATTTTTGTATTATCAGTCGTGATTAATATTCCTTGAGTAAAAGCAATTGGGAAAAGCAGGAAAATCCATGTTTTGTAATTAGTGTATTTAAAAATAAAGTTCCTAAATGTTTTAAGGATGAGTAGCAAATAGTTTGATTTATTTAATTTATATAAATGTACTGTAAAGATATCTTTTAATACCCACAAAATAGGATTATTTAACATTAGTGTTTTTGTATGTTTAGTTTGTTAGAAGAGTCCCATGCTAATGAGATTAAATATTGTTTCCATTTAGAAGAATATGTGTTATCAATTAGAAAAGAGACTATGTTAATGATTGATGATAGAGAATATAGTTCCAAGTTAGGAAATCTTATACCACCATTTGTCCAGTCATTTATATGATGTTGCAAAGCTATTCTGAATTTATTAGGATACCATAAAAATTTCAATAACAAAGAATTAAATCTTTTAATTATCATTTTAGAGGGAATTAATGAAAGTGATTGAATAATGTAAAGCATTTTAGGAAGAATAGTCATTTTTATAATAGAAAGCCTTTCATCCATGGAAAATTTTTCCATTTTTTTATAGAATCTTCAATTTTACTTAAATAATTATTACAATTTAATTGAATGATATCTTTTATGTTATTGGTAATCACAATTCCTAAATATGTTATCTGATTATTTTGAGGTATACGTTTTTTATACTTTTGTTGAATTGTGTTTTGTTTTAGATTAATAGGGATGATCTGAGTTTTATTGTTATTAAAACTTAAACCTGATATTTTTTGGAATTTATTAATATTTTTAAATATGGCAGGAATAGATCTGTAGTTTTCTCCTACTGTTATCAGAATATCATCAGCAAATAATTGAATTTTAGATGAAGTATCTAAATTTAACCTATAACCTTCAATGTTTTCATCATCTCTTACCAAATTGGCCCATGGTTCCATGATCAATGTAAATAAAAGGGGGGAATAAAGGGCATCCCTGTTTAGTCCCTTTTGTAATATGAATGTTTTCTGATATGACAGTGCCAATTTTGATATATGCCTGACTCCCTTTATATAAGTTTGTTATAAGATTTATAAACTTATCTAGGAAATTGAACTCGTCTAGGAAAATAAATAAATAGTCCCAATTAACTGAATCAAAGGCACAATTTATATCTAAACCTATTAAAGTTAAAGTTTTATTAGAGGTTTTTGCTGAATCTATCAAAGTAATTGTTTTTCTTATATTGTCATAAGTAGTTCTATTTACAAAAAAACCTGTTTAATCATCATTTGCTAGTGATGGCAAAAAACTTTTTAATCTCTCAGCATATGTGGACGTAAACATTTTATAATCTATGTTTAATAAAGAGATTGGTCTGTATGAAGAACACTTAGTAGGATCTCTGATTTGATTATTGGTGGGATAAAGGTATATTTCCAAGAAGGGGGTATGAATGTGCTGCTTTGAGAAATATTAAATACTTTATGCAGAATATTTAAAGCAGATTTAGGTAATAATTTATATAATTCTGGGATAATGCCATCATTCCCGGGGGCTTTGTGTAATTTAAGTTTTGTTATCTGGTTTTGTATATCTTGTAAAGAAATAGGTTTATCTATATTATTAGTTTGATCTCCTGATAATCTATATTTAGTATACTTTGTTATAAATGTCTTAATCAAATCTTTTGAATCCGTTATCTGGGAGTTCTGATTTATCTTATGAAAGAATTCTTTGAATCCCAGTAAAATATTGTGTATATTAGACACAAGTTTCTTCTTTTCTGGGGAATAGATCTACTTAATATTATTAAATTTATTAAGTCTTTTTGTTTTATTTGCTAAGATATTTAAAGATCCAGGGTTCGTTGAGAAGGTTATGAATTTAAATTTCTCTATTCTGATTTTTGTTTTATGGTTTAAGATCTCCAGGTATTTTGTATTTAGTTTATTTATTTCTTTCTCTTTGTTTTGTCTATCAGTATTACTATCTAAATTAAGTTTTAGCTTGTCTAATTTACCTTGTAGATCTAATAATTCTTTGTCCCAGGATTTCCTTTTATTATTATACCACGAGGAAATTCTCCCATATAAGAAGGCTTTTAAGGCATCCCAAATATAAACGTCTGAAACATTATTAGTATTATTTAATGTGATAAAGTCTTGTATCTCTAAGAGTAAAAATTCTTTAATTTCTTTCAAATTAGTTATGTATGCTGGTATTCTTTTAATCATAACAGTGTGGTTTGTTTTGATTAGTAGTTCAAAAGTTATTGAGTTGTGATCAGATAAGGGACATGAAATAACCTTTACTTTAATTAAATCATCTGTTAATTCTTTTGATATTAGAATTCTATCTATTCTGGAGTTTGTTTTATGTCTATGGGAATAGTGAGTGAATGGAAGTGAATCTACATCTGCAAAGTTATTTATATCTTTTAAAATAAATGATTGCATAAAGTTCAATAGTAATTTAGCTGAAGTTGATTTTTTTCTTTTTGCTGAGGAGTTAGTATCTACTTCACTTAATATACAATTAAAATCACCTGCTATAATTAAATTACCTTTAGCAAGGCTAATTATTTTATTTAAATGCAATTTGACAGTGTTTGAACCAATACCTGGAATCCAATAAATGTTTATTAAAGTATATGTGTTTTTATTTAGTTCTATTGTGACTGAGCAAAACATACCTTTGTTATCTTTGTATATTTCTAGTATTTTAGCCATGGGGAGTGTTTTATTCCATAAAATAGCTACTCCTCTTTTCTTTTCACTATGTTCTGAACTTGTTAAGATTGAATAATATCTGGCATTTAACTTATCAATATCTGTGGATATTAGATGTGTTTCTTGTAAAAAGACAAGGGGCAGGATTCACGAAGCCTCCGTGTAAGAGTTATAACTCATACACGGAGGCTGCAGTTAAACGGAGTGATGTCAGCATGCTCTGCATATTCATGAGAGCATGCTGAATCACACCTAAGGCTAACACGGTCCATGTAAGACAGTAGGGGGTGTGTCCGTAGGCCGAGCCCAGTAAGCGGACACGCCCCCAGAAGAGTAAAAGTGCCCAAAGTAAACACCCACGACAGAGTCCATGGAAATGTGAATAAACACAACACAACACATGTCCCCACAGACTACGAACATAAAATTTACAAATGAACATCACATAATTTTTTTTTAAATTGTAAAGATGTTTAACCGTGAGTGCGCTCATTTGCGCAGGCATGCCCGTAGCGCAGCTACAGTTAGCAGTCAGTGGGAAAGCATATAAGAACTAAATATGCAAAGTAAGCCAAGAAGCAATAGCGTAGTGGTAGAGATGTTGGCTGAAGAGCAGGCATTCATGGTTCAAGCCCCCACAACACCAATTTTTATTTTTAGCAAAATAAGCAACAAACAAGTTCCTGACAAATATGTACACATAAAATCACATTTTATGTAAAATGTAATGAAATAGCCCATTTATATTGAAGAAATGTGAGGTAACAAAACAATAAAAAATGCCAGATGTGCCCATAGCTGAGCTACAGTTTAACAGGGTGAGTGCATCTGCCCATAGGTGAGCAGTGGTTTAACACGCTAAAGCTATGTGCCCCTAACTGAGCTGAGCGTAATATGCGTGCTGATAGCCAAATGAGGCATAAACCAGCGTACCCTGTTTGCGCGGAGCTGCGCACTGCGCAAACAAGCTAACCGACGGGCAACGTTGAGCAAGCCGTATCAAAACTGCCTTTACACAGACACAACCCTCAACATGTCTAGACAGTCATAAAAAATAAAAAGTAGTGGCCAGGTTCGAACCCAGGATACTATACACCATAGTCAAGGTACCAAACCACTAAGCCATGACAGCAGTACCTATAAATGCAATAATAGCTAATATATAGGAATGAATACAAACTGGAGCATGACAATGCAGGTTTACTGAAGTTGATACAATTCCAAAATGGCCAATCACAGATATGTGTGGGAAAAACGGACTATATAAGCCCCATAGGCGGGAATACACAGCATAAACGATTGTAGAACTGAACTGCAGGCAGAATGACAGGAGTAGGAGAGGGTATTTGCTTTTGAGCACAGAGGTGGGGCGTTGAGGAGTCCAGGTACATGGTCTGGTTCCTAGTCCACAATCATGAGGCCCAACTCATTCAGGCCCAGGTCCTCTGGGAGCATACAGGGCTGAGGCGTGGGACCAGTTGGCTCATGATCTCACCAGTGCCACAGGGATTCCAAGGACTGGTGAGCAGGTCCATCACCACCATGCGGACCTGAAGAGATGCAAGCAGGACCAACTGAACCTTTGGATCCAGGAGGCCCGGCAAATGCCCAACGCCCCACTACTGAGTAAGTTACATTTAATTATGTATGTAAGAAATTAAACTAGCTGATATTATGGAGATGTGTATTCCAATATTACTTCATTTATATTACAGCTGCAGGTGTCCGTTCTGTGAACTGCAGAGCCTATGGCGATAGGCTGGTGTGGTTGTGCCACCAGGCAGGTCAGTAATCCACTACCAGTAACTGTAAAGAAATATAAAAGTATGACAGTCAGCAAAAGAGTGCAGTGTAGTCACTAAGGAATAAAATGTGCAAGTAACAGTGTGAAAGTGTCAGCAAGTATTGCTTGATTACAAAAGTGTGTTGCAGCCTGTAAGCCAAACAGAAAAATGAAAATGTCTGACATAAATTCTGAAATAAAAATGCCCCACCTGTAAGAAAATAGTACACAACCTGCAGCAGGCTGAAAAGTATAGCTGCAAAAGATGATGAAATCACGTGTGAAATATATCCCTGTTGAAATACTGAAACATGACAGAAGTGAGACTGCTGGAAAGGATTGTAATAACTACAGGTAAAACATGTCAATAAAGCCTAGAAGTAAGTACCATCCTGAATAGTAAAATGAAAACAAGTGAGAGAGTGTGAGAAAGTGTCATGAATCCAGCAATACAGTAGTAATAACCCCTGAATAAAGTATACTGCAGTCAAGACAGAATGAAATGCATGTGAGAATCAAAACCAAACAGCAAAATCTGTTCAAAGTGTTGCTGCATCTGGAATGTGTATCCCAAAATCTGGATATGTTGCTCTCAGTCTGCAATATGCAGATAGTATGATTGTCTGATATACCAAACATCCACACTTGTCTACAGTTATATAAAGCAAATGTAGCAGGATGATGTAGCTGAACAAAGCTAGATATGAATGTGTATGAAGAACAATAAAATGTATATTGATGTTGCAGTAACAGTCCTATCACCAAGTTGAAATAGTTATCATATAGGAAACTGTAGTTAGAACAGTAGTGTGTATATATCTGTAGCTATTAGAAATGTACAGCATATGTATTGGTATTTGAAGGTGTTAATATTATTTTCTTCACCCTACCCTATAACCACATATAACCCATTCCACGTGAAAATGGTATGTACAATCACAATTAACACCCCTGGACGTTTGTCCTGTTGGGTCATATATATTTGCATGTCCGTTGATGCATCTGCCCTGTTCATACATCCAAACCTGATGGCCTGTTGCCATCAATTAACCCTGCATGTTGTTGGACTGTGTATTGCTGTTCAAATTATGCATGTGTTATGCACGCTGTTCAATAGTGTGAATATCTTGGTGTTTGGTTAATGGGAATACTAATGCATGCTGTTACAACTAATTGTGAATGGTATTATATGTCACTAACCCAAACTGTCATGACATAATGCAAAACATAGGATGACAGGCAGGCGGGTTCCAGTGGACCCACCTCTCCCACCTCAGCTGGCGAGTGCACCTGGCACTAGTGCTGAGTCTGGACCCTCCTCCAGTGGCCCTGTGCCACCTGCGGGTGGAAGCACTGCAGGGGATGGGGCTCGCCCCCCCTCTGCAAGTGTGGCCGGAGGAGAACCACCACTCACCCTCCATAGCATCCGGACTGTGGTGTGTAGGGAGATTCGGGACTCTGTTCTCGAGCCCCTATGCCAGCTTGAGGCACGGGTGGCACAACTTACGGGCATGCCTGTTGCCCGGCCTACACAGCCCCCAGCACAGCCCTGTCCTGGGCAGTGAAGGAACAGTGGTAACTGCCTATGGGTGGGGATATCAGTTCCACTGTTGCCATCTGTGGGCTCATGGGCTCTGGATATCCAAACCTCCATCCCTGTCAATTGTGTAACCCCCCCACACGTGTCATACACCTCCCCTGTATGCGTCTTCTTTGTCTTGTCTGTTTACCTACCCAACCTACCTCCCCAGCTGTACCAACTTCCTTCACCTGACATACCACTCTCACCTGAAAAAAAAAAAAAAAGGGCACTCTGTACCCACAAACAAATTATGCCCCATACATAGCTGCCCATTCCACACACATGTCTGCTGGACATGGAATCTATCAATTACAATTGGCTGTACAACAAGTATTATTGTTGTCCTGACACCTCTCTCAGGGGTGGAAGGTTTCAAATGTCACACCAAATTACATACATATGCACAGCTGTTGCTGATGAAGAAATGGGCAGCTATGGGCCTTACCTACATCCCTCCTGCAAATCCCAAGCTTGTTTCCCTACTGTCTTACCCTCTTTGTGACCCCTTTTTCACCACTTTCCTGTCAACCCATTTTAATTTCTTTCAAAGAAAATAGCGCGGGTGTGCGCCAGAGTAAGCACTGTTAAGCGGTTGTAAGCGGGTGTGTGTGCGCGGAGCTAAACACCGGTGCGCATGCGTGAGCTCCGTGCAAACCAGCGCTAACCCGGTTACAACTGCTTAAAAGTGCCTTAGTCACTTTGATTGACAGGTCCTGTACTCAGTTCGAAAGCAAAATAAAATCCCACTGTCAGTCCCAAACCCATGACCTTGGAAACACTAGTCTGTATGACCTACCACTAAGCCATGACTCTTATACAAGAACATTGTGCTAAAATAAATATAACATGTAATAGTAGGAATGAATGTAAAGGGAATATAGGATGTGTAGTACCCAAAGCATGTCATGTAGAATTACTGTCAAAACTACTGGATTCCCATAATAGTAGTGTGTGAACAGAAACAGCCATGCTAGTTGTTAGCTTGTAGGTAATAATGTCAGTTAATGTACATATATAAATGTATGTATATGTACATATATATATATATAAATATATATCTATATATAGTTGTAGGTGTCATTGTGCATACACACTTACTACAGGGAACAGGAGAGAGGAATGGAGAAATGTGAATCTACAATACAGCCTGAATCATGACAGAGATACTAACCTTTACAGTCACAGAACAGTGTCCACAGCATACCAGCATGGTCCCTGCCCTTACAATCTGAAAGGGCAATGCCTATCTCACATACCCTTTTATAGCACTGACCTGAAATCACAGTGAGAACTGCAATCAGTACACAACTGGCTGTATGCAATTAGCAAATGCTGGCTTACAATTGGTGCAGAGGCCATCACATGGACCTATGCAGATACCTACAAAAGCATCCAGTACTAACACTCCACACATGCAATACATTCATTGCACTGTCTGGAAGCAGACAGAGGGAGAGAGGAAACTGAGAGAGAGAGAGAGAAAAAAAAAAAAACCTACACACTGTGACTCTGTGACTCTAAGCTGTCAGCAGTGACAGTAGCAGTAGCAATCAGAAGCAGTGGTAATGCAACCAGCTGCGACAAACACAGGTAATGCAAAGTAGCAGGTTAATAGTGTGCATACTGTGAACCCTCCAAATGTGTCATAGGTCTGTATCTATAGGTATGTCCATGTGATATGTTGTGTGTACGTAGTTCCACCAAAAGGGGATGACCATACATTACATGTCAATCAGTGTTAGGCCATGATCCTGGCAGCAGTTGTCTATGCGTTGCCCTCAGCAATGGCTGTAGTGACTGCTTTGAAAGGTCAGCCAGGTTCAAAAGGCAGGATCAGCCCATCACAAAGGCACACTGGCTGGGAACAAGTGTCTGCAGGTACCCGATATCACTGCATATGCATCCCATACTGCATAATTCCATAGCTTAGCAGACCAGGCCAGTTATGCATATGTTGTGGTAGTTCCCAGGGTCAGTCGAGGTGCCTCCTTAGTGGTGTGGGACCACTGTCGCTGTATGCCACTGTCCAGGTACATATCCTGTAGTACGGCCAAGATAAATTATCAGTGTTATATGCGGTTGTATGTCCTCTTGGAGTGCAGGTAGCACACATCCAGGGATACCATGAGGTCACAGTGATGCTGTGTGTTCTGCTCTGCTGATGGCGGCCCTCACCTGGACATGTGAGATGATAGGGAGGTTACATACAGCTGTGATAACTATTTCAACTGGTGGGGGAAAAGGAGGGGATACGTGCACCGAACCTGTCTGCAAGACTGTTGCCAATATCCGTGTGTTTGGTGAATGTTAAGTAGGTGTGTATTAACACAGAGCATATCTGAGGCATTTGGTCCATATGTGTAACATAACTGAAGAAGGCCTTGTGGTCATCCATAGTGTTTGTGGCCATTTCCCTCCCAGAGTAGGCCATGGCCGTTGTTATGACGGATCGTAGCGTAGTACCAGTGCTGACCACAGATGCCTTCCCTTAATGTGAATGTGCTCTGTCCTGCAGTAGCCTCCTGCTATTGTTATACAATCTGCCTCTGTCTGGGGTCCACCGGACAGGATGCCTAACCTTTGTGCATAGGGTCTGGGTTAGAAATGTGTGTGCAAGTTCCATGCAATCTGTGGCATGTCCATGGTAAGCATTTGCAAAGGGGTCAGCAGTGTGGGTTGTGGCTTCCACTGGCCCAGTGTGCTGCATGGATACCATCTCAGTCCCAACAAGTGAATAACTGTCTAATTGCATACATATCAAAATAGTCTACTGTGCTGGTGTTGGTGGTGGGATATGTATATCCAGGCTGAGTAACTTGTGTCCACATCACACTAGTGGATGGCGTCCCACATACAGTACCTTGGGATGAACCCCCAGAGTGAGGTTGTGCATTGGACCTGTCAGTGTGTGCTGACCGATGGGGCATGCTACTATGTTGTGTGGAATGTGGCAGGTATTGTTGCACAGGTGTTGGCTGAGCACTGATATCTGGCCATGTACCTGTGTATCCACCACGACACACACACATGCAACATATGGGAGTAGTAGTATATCACTACACATGAGTATCATGTATAGTATGTGTGCCATATATTGCTGACATAGTCTGCTGATATCCTGTTTGTGTTCTCTTCCAGGGAGATGGCGTGTCAGCGTAATCCCGCCTACTCTGCAGTGGAAGATGAGGAGATCCACCAGAGCCTGGTGGAGGAGTATGACATCCTGTTTTCCTGCACCAGTCAGAATCAGCAGGAGAGGTCTGCACTGTGGCAAGACCTTGTCCGTAGGGTAAATGATATTGGCATGCATAATAGGACATATGAGCAGGTACGACATCACTGCAGTGATTTAATCTGAAGTGTCCATCAGCGTGCATCAGATATCCATAGGCAACAGGTTGCCACAGGAGGTGGGGTGGCCACACATCCCCCCCTCACCAGACTGGAGGGGCTACTCCTAAGTGTTGTGGCTCCAGCCCCGGAACAGCAACAGCAGTACACCTGCATCATGATGGAGGCTGGATCCACACAGCAGCACGACATGGAGCATGCAGGTAATATGCCATATGTACACTTGACTGTTCTGTACACTGTTAGTATGTATCTGTCATCATAGTATGTAATTGTGCATGTGTGATACTGGCAATATCAGCAACTGACGTGTGAAAGGCAACTGGTGTACTACTGCACTGTATCATATGCAATATCAATAGCACAGTTGTGCCCACTGACATTAATCTCATCATTTCTGCAGGTCCCTCCAGGGTTACAGCAAGGCAGGCCATCCATGCTGGTGAGTGTGTTTAACATAACCTATAATAGTCCTGATAATGCTAGTAACAGTAGTGTAACTCAGTAGTGCTCTGTGTGTATACTGTGGGGTGTGCATGTGTGCAGGTGTGCCTGTGCCCATGTGTGCATGTGTGCATTTGTGCATGTGTGCAGGTGTGCCTGTGTGCATGTGTGCCTGTGTCCACATGTGCATGTGTGCATGTGTGCATGTGTACACGTGACCACGTGTGCATGTGTGCATGTGTGCATGTGTCCATGTGTGCATGTGACCACGTGTGCATGTGTGCATGTGTCCATGTGTGCATGTGTCCACGTGTGCATGTCTGCATGTGTGCATGTGTCCACGTGCATGTGTGCATGTGTGCCTGTGTGCATGTGTGCATGTGTGCATGTGTGCCTGTGTGCATTTGTCCATGTGTGCATGTCTGCATGTGTGCCTGTGTCCATGTGTGCATGTGTGCATGTGTCCATGTGTGCATGTGTGCAGAAGTGCATCACTGGTAACAATGTCTGGAGAATGTAAACCGTGTTTCCTGTCTTCCTCCCACAGGTTCTGGTGCTGCTCTGGTGACCTGCAGCAGGGAACCTGAATCTTGTGCCATGGGTACTGGTAATGATGATATTTGTGTAATGGTACAGGAAGGTGTGTCAGGGTCCGCCATTGGTCAGCCAATTGACAGTACACAGCTGTCAACCCCATCATTGCGCACAGACATCCTGCCAGTACATCCTTTGTCACCATTGTCCCTAGGTGATGGACAGGATACAGTGGGCATAGACCAGGGTAATGTGGTACCTGTGGCACATGCATCCCCACACAGCAGCCATGGGCAGGGTCCTCCGATGGTACCACACAGACAGTTGCCCATGGGTTCTCGTGGGAGCATCCGTGGGCATACTGCCTCTGGCCGACGTGCCCAAAGAGGTCTGTCAACCTCAGCTATGTTTTGGACTGTCATGCAGGCACAGTCGCATATGGAAAGGTACACCAGACAGGGTCTGAGGGAGCTGAGAGCATGTCGCACAGCCATGACAGACAGTATGCGTGACATTGCGGATGCTATCCGTAATTTCACCGATGTCATAGACAGACGTTGTGGGGACATATTACAGCAGTTCCACAACCAAATGTCCATGAGCCAGGGCAATGGTGGGCGTTTGTGGCATCAACGTGGCCGTATGCCGGCAACAGCAGCAGCTGGCAGTCGGCGCGGACAACAACAGGCTCGCGCATGCCCCTATAGTGCCAGCAGCAGCCCCAGCAATGCTGGGTCTGTGCTGTCATCGGAACGCCCCAGGAGACCATGTGCACGGTGGCTTTGGACAGTCCCAACAGGGACCTGTGTCCAGTCAACACACTCCCGCTTCTGATGACAGTACCCAGTCTGGCTTAGTACTGGATACGGTCCGTAGCACCCCTGCCAGGCACAGGTACCATGTCCGTGCCCACAGACACTGATCTGTATGACCTGCCAGGTGCAGTCTGTGGCTGTCCACAAACCCCTGTATATGGCAGCCATGAGGTGGAACTGTGTGCATGCATACACACATGCGAAATGTTAACACCTAGGGTGACCACATACATGCACACACTGCACCAACACTGCCCCACCCTGTACTGCTGCCCATCACCAACACACATACACACACATGTCAATTGGTGGTATCAGTGGCTGACTCAGGCATACCTAATTCACACCCTGTGCATATGATGACACTGTGCCACCTCCTGCAATCTCCAACATCATTGCGGGAACAGGTAAACACATTGCTGATGCACAGGGTGACTACATAGAAGTGTATTAGTAGTATCATGTTGGTAACAGTACAGTGTGCTGCTATGACTGTGTGTATATCCCAGCATGCCTGCTGCAGTAACTGTATGAATGTCCTGAATTGTTATCTGCACCCATAGTACATACCAAAGTGTAACAGCTGCACATAATTGCATGCCAGTGGTAAGGTTGTCAACAGATAGCCGCATACATGGGTAGCACAGGGGGGAAGCTAACGCAAGTAGTGATATGCAATGGTGGACATGTACAGTAATGGTGTCAAGTTGCCCACAACGACTATGCAATGTGGATGTTTGCTTATGTAGATATGTGTGCAGTACCAATGTAATCCAAATCACAAATAACTATGACATAATATCAGTTCTACCATGGGCATCTGCGCTGTGTATTCCTGGGTACATGTTGATAGTGCCTACATATTTGCATTGTTACTTACTGTTATTGTTACCCCTTCTTTGTTGTACAATGCACTACTTCCAGCCCTGCTTACTGTAACTTTGTTTGCATGCATGTTCGCTTGGGGTTCCCTGGAACACTGCTTACACCTGCAATGCAGAGTTACAGTGCTTCTGTAGACTCCTAGTGACATCTGCATAGCGTACGATACGTATGTCAACATTACACATGACAGAACGTCACTGTCTGTCCTGTACGCATGTATGTTGCCTGTGACACATTGCACATGTCTTACCTGGCATTTACCCACGTGTGCAGTCATATATGCCAGTGCTATGAAACAGTAGCGGTACACCCACACATACACACCTTCAGTATGTTGTTCCCCATTGTCCCTATGTGTTGGTACTCACCATGGCAATCACACTACTAGGGTAGCATGTGCAAAGGTAACCTGTGAATCACCTCTATGGTCCAGTTGTGGTTTATGTGAGTCATGTGGCAATGTCACAGCTGCCACATGTATGCAGTCAGCCATCACCCTTGGCCAGGAACATACAACACATGTGTGAGATGCCACCACACAGCCAATCTGGGGACGGAGCTCTCTGAACCCAGTAATGCCATACCCTGTCAGGTGGCATGTCATATATACTACATCCTGGACAAACTTCAACCCCAATCCCTGCTGCTACTATTGATAAAACCCCTGAAGATGTTTCTGATAGTTTTGACCAATTCTTTACTGAGACATTTCAAGCCCTAGCTAGCCATCTACCTCCTAGCTCCCCTGGTCCTGAAAGTAGCACCCCTAGAAACCTACTTGCATTCAGCTGCCAACCAGTCGCCACTTCACTTCTCCGTACCTTGATTGAAAAAGTAAAACCCACTACACTTTCTGCTGATCAACTCCCTGCCGAGTACCTACAAAAATCAGCTGATGCTATTGCTTACCCCGTCTCAAAACTAATCAAACAAACCATGGTAGAATCTAAATTTCCCACATCTGTAAAATATCCTATGTAATCCCACTTCACAAAGGAGGCAGCTCTACTGAATTCTCCAATTATAGGCCAATAGCTATACTCTCTCCACTTGCAAAGATTATGGAAACTTTATTCATAGACAATTCATGCACCACCTAATCCAAAATCGCCTTATGGCAGACACTCAGCATGGCTTCCGTCCTCATCACAGCACTACTTCAGGCCTCCTAGCCTTTACTAACACCATAAACCATACTTGCAGCACTAATTATATATCCTCAGCCCTCTTTTTGGATCTTTCCAAGGCATACGATATGGTTGATCACCAACTTATAATCCACACCCTGCAAACATTCTGTCTAGATACTGGAGCCTTCCAATGGTTTCAATCCTACCTGCATGGTCGACAGCAGGCTGGCCTCTGGCAGAACAAACTCTCTAACCTTCTACCTAACACCCTCAGAGTACCACAAGGCTCTATACTAGGGCCCTTGCTGTTCTCCATCTTCATTAACGACCTTTATACTGTCATCCCAAAAGTCAGCTGTATCCAATATGCTGATGACTCTACTCTGATCTGCTCAGCCACATCTCCAGTAGAGTTATGGTCAGCTACCCAGACCACCTTTAATACAATAGAAAACTGGCTTTCTGAACATCATCTGATCCTAAATCCCAAATAAACTAAACTGCTGTTATTTCACCAACACGTAGGTCTACCGCTTTCACCTTTACCATAACATCAACTGATGGCACAATAATCTCCCCTGACCCATCTACTAAACTATTAGGTGTCATCATAGACAATAATCTCAAATGTGACCTACATGTTAACCAAATTATCAAAGCCATCAATAAAAAAACTAGGGTCACTTTACAGAATAAAAGCCTTCCTAACCCCTCCAGCTAAAAGTGCCATAGCTCGCTCACACCTTCTTTCAACCCTTCTGTATGCATCCTCCTCTACTCTCGAATATGAACAAGACTGTCCTTAACAAACACTCAATTTGCTACAACCACATTGCCAGGTTTGCCACTGGGCTGCCTTTTAGGACACATCATTGCATCAATCTAAATCAGCTTGGTTGGCTTGAACTACCCAGCCTAATACAGTATAACCAACTGATTATGGCCTATAAAATCCTCTATAATCCGGACAATACTCCTGCACTTCAAATATTATCACCCCCTATAACAATCCTAGACTGCTTTGATCCTCTAACAAACTACTAATTCAGACTAGAAAATTTAATAACACAGCCGGTGATTCTCTCTTTGCAAACTCTGTAAGTAGATCCTGGAACTCACTTCCAGCTGATATTACCTTACTTTCCACCTTAGGTCAATTTAACACTAGACTCAAACAACATTTGTCACTTAACTGGCTATGTCAATGTATCAAGCCTGGCTAACTCGAATGTGTAAAATCTGTTAACCAGTTTACTGTGTAATTTAATTTAATCCTGACTTGTGCTCAGGACTAACTTTAACCTGTGGAACATGTTTAACTTGCTTACTTATGTAATCTCTGTAAATAATCTGTTTGTAATATGTAATGCTGGTATTATGTAATGCTGTATCTGCTTACCCTTGTAGCTTTTCTCCCGGGCCTCCGCTGAAAATGGACATGCATCCAGTCGGACTATCCCGGTCAACAAATGTAGGATAAATAAATAAATAAATAAAATATATTACAGTGACTACAATACAAGTCAGACATTGACACACACTGACAGCATGCTGAACACACTGGGGCATACGTGGGGACTCAGAATAGCATCCTGCCTGAGCATCACACACCTCCGCAGCTGGCACACAGGCATATGTTCCGTCAGAACAGAGCACATGCCACACATGGCACACACATCCCCTGTGCCACACACTCACAGCCTGTAGGGCTACACAACACACCTGCTACAGACGTGTCAGGTACCTGTCTTGGGTGCTGCACTGGGGTCCCGCTCAACAGGCTGTATCTGGTGAAGGTCACAGTGATATGCCTCAGGGGCACTATGGTCCACCACAGAACACATGCATACAGGTCAGTCAGAGGCATGGACACATATGACTCACTCATTGACCATGCCAGTATGGCTGACCTGAGACATACCTCCCTGGACTACATGATAGGGAACATAGAATGGATCTCTCAGCATGTGGCACAGGCCAGTATGAGCCTGATCTTGGTTGCCAACATACCCTCACCAGGTATGCTACCACTATATGTGGGAAGGGTGTTGTATGTCTACATTATGCTCAGTCTCCAATGTCATTCATAGGGTATCCACTGGCTGTCAATGTGTGCTTACATGCTAGGGAAGCCACAATGATGTGCAAGGGTCATCTTGCATGTGACACCCATGGCCCGATGTATAATGGCAAAGCTCCTTGGTACACACATACTGCCTTATGCTGCAGGACACGGTTTACATAGCCACCTCCATGGGTATCACACAGGTTAGGACACTAACAGTGCTGCTACACAACAACAGCAGTGTACACCGGAAGATGCATGCACTGGACACTGTCCTCAGCACGGTGAACTGCAATGTCTGTGCAGTACCAGATTCCTGATTCATGGCTCACAGGTGTTACCCATCACTGACAGGTTATGCCCCATACCATGCCTGTCATCCCCTACACATGTAACACACATGGACAGGGGGGTGGTATCCCAAGCTACCACAGATACACACACCTCCAGGTTGTTGGCACAGCACAAAGCATCAGGGCCTAATCATGTGCAGCTAACAGTGTGTCGGACTGCCATCTGGTTCATAGCCTGGCACACACAACCCTCCCATACACAGGAAGACCACCTATCCTCCATAACAACACTGGCAATATGACAGTCTCAAGAACTGTGTTTATATGGCTGGACTGCATCCAGCCAAACATTGTGCGTGAGCATTACTGTAGCTACAACACACTAGTTGAAGGGTTCACAGCATGTGGTCACTGAATTGCAGTGGAATGACATGTTACCACTACCACAACAGGTGGGAACATGCAGCACCTGTACGACTACATGTACACTATATGGCCCAGACCAGATGTGTATCCCCTGCTGTAGGTATTTTACCATATACACCCACACTGTATAGACACATATCGCGTGCGGACCCTGCACAGTAAGACACAGTCATACTGGTATACATTGCAAATACCATTTATCCACTCGAGGCATGTGTCAGACATGGTAACTACTGCAGGTCACAGGTATTTATGTGTATGTGTCACACACATACATCATGTGTGCAATGCCATTGCTGGTTTAGGCAATGGCATGCATTGTTATGTACAAAGACCCACACAAGGTCATACTGTGTGACACAACCACACGTGGCAGTTGTGGGTTACCAAAACATACCTATCTGTACTCTGACAATGGTAATAGACACAGTAGCAGAGTGCACTATTGGCATTACTAGCCAACTAGCCCTGTTTGGCTGTGCTGATAGTGTGGTGACATCCCCTGTGTTTACTGGGGGAATATGCAGCATCTGGTGTATTGTAGTATTTGCCAAAGGATCTGTTCTCTCACACTTGCATTTACACACACCCTACTACCCCCCCCACACACACACACACACACACACACACACACACTTGCCATTTGCAAGATTCATTCCCCTATCTAACTAAGTCATGACACATGAGAGAGACGCATTAGCAAAGCGCACTATTCGGATTATTAGGTAGTTCCTCTTCTCTGGCTGTACTTATAGGGTGCTGACAACATCAGTATTTTGAAAGGGTAATGTGCATCAGGTAGTGTGATCTCCTGATTGCCAAAACTAACATCTTTATCATACGGAAATGCACACACACAAACTCCCCACATCCAAATACACACACACTTGCAGGTTTCAAACCCCTACCTAAATATGTTATGGCACTTGAGAGTGATGCTGTAGCAGGTTGCGCTATTCTGAGTACTGGCAGATGTCTCTTCTCAAGCTGTATGTATAGGGTGCTGTCATCATCACTGTTTGGAAAGGGTAATGTGCATCATGTAGTGTGATCCCCTGATTTCTAAAAAGCACGTGTTTTTCATACAGAATTGCACACACACAGAATCCCCACATCCAAACACACACACATGCCATTTATAGGTTTCAAACTCCTACCTAACTATATTATGACACTCGGGAGAGATGCATTAGCAGAGTGTGCTATTTGAATTACTGGGAGGTTTATCTTCTCCTGCTGTACTTATAGGGTGCTGACATCATCAGTGTTTAGAAAGGGGAATGTGCATCCTGTAGTGTGTTCTCCCAGTTGCCAAAAGGCACATTTCCCTCACACAAAATTGCACACACACTAACCCCTCTCATCCAAACACACACACGTGCCATTTGCAGGATTCAAACCACTACCTAACTATGTTATGATACTTGAGTCAGACACATTAGCAGAGTGTGCTATTCGCATTACTGGGAGGCTTCCTTCTCCTGCTGTACTTATAGGGTGCTGACATCATCTGTGTTTAGAATGGGGAATGTGCATCCTGTAGTGTGTTCTCCCAGTTGCCAAATGGCACATTTCCCTCACACAAAATTGCACACACACTACCCCCCTCATCCAAACACACACACTTGCTATTTGCAGGATTCAAACCACTACCTATGTTATGACACTCGAGTCGGACGCATTAGCAGAGTGTGCTATTCGCATTACTGGGAGGCTTTCCTTCTCCTGCTGTACTTATAGGGTACTGACATCATCTGTGTTTAGAAAGGGGAATGTGCATCCTGTAGTGTGTTCTCCCAGTTGCCAAAAGGGACATTTCCCTCACACAAAATTGCACACACACTAACCCCCCTCATCCAAACACACACACTTGCAGGATTCAAACCACTACCTAACTATGTTATGACACTTCAGTCGGACGCATTAGCAGAGTGCGCTATTCGCATTACTGGGAGGCTTCCCTTCTCCTGCTGTACTTATATGGTGCTGACATCATCTGTGTTTAGAAAGGGGAATGTGCATCCTGTAGTGTGTTCTCCCAGTTGCCAAAAGGGACATTTCCCTCACACAAAATTGCACACACACTAACCCCTCTTATCCAAACACACACACTTGCCATTTGCAGTATTCAAACCACTACCTAACTATGTTATGACACTCAAGTTGGATGCATTAGCGGAGTGCACTATTCACATTACTGGGAGGTTTCCCTTCTCCTGCTGTACTTATAGGGTGCTGACATCATCTGTGTTTAGAAAGGGGAATGTGCATCCTGTAGTGTGTTCTCCCAGTTGCCAAAAGGGACATTTCCCTCACACAAAATTGCACACACACTATACCCCCTCATCCAAACACACACACTTGCCATTTGCAGGATTCAAACCACTACCTAACTATGTTATGACACTCAAGTCGGACGCATTAGTAGAGTGCGCTATTCGCATTACTGGGAGGCTTTCTTTCTCCTGCTGTACGTATAGGGTGCTGACATCATCTGTGTTTAGAAAGGGGAATGTGCATCATGTAGTGTGTTCTCCCAGTTGCCAAAAGTGACATTTCCCTCACACAAAACTGCACACACACTAACCCCCCTCATCCAAACACACACACTTGCCATTTACAGGATTCAAACCACTACCTAACTATGTTATGACACTCGAGTCGGACACATTAGCAGAGTGCACTATTCGCATTACTGGGAGGTTTCCCTTCTCCTGCTGTACTTATAGGGTGCTGACATCATCTGTGTTTAGAAAGGGGAATGTGCATCCTGTAGTGTGTTCTCCCAGTTGCCAAAAGGGACATTTCCCTCACACAAAATTGCACACACACTAACCCCCCTCATCCAAACACACACACTTGCCATTTGCAGGATTCAAACCACTACCTAACTATGTTATGACACTCGAGATGGATGCATTAGCAAAGCGCGCTATTTGCATTACTGGGAGGTTTCCCTTCTCCTGCTGTACTTATAGGGTGCTGACATCATCAGTGTTTAGAAAGAGGAATGTGCATCCTGTAGTGTATTCTCCTAGTTGGCCAAAGGGATACTTCTTTCAAACAGTCTTGAACACACACTAACCCCCTCCACACACACTGAGCTTGTACAGGATTCAAACCCCTACCTACTTACGTTATGACACTCGAGACAGATGCATTAGCAGAGCGCGCTATTCACATTACTAGGAGGTTCCCCTTCTCCTGCTGTACTTATAGGGTGCTGACATCATCAGTGTTTAGAAAGGGGAATGTGCATCCTGTAGTGTGTTTTCCCAGTTGCCAAAAGGGACATTTCCCTCACACACACGGAGTATTTGCAGGATTCGAACCCCTACCTAACTATATTATGACACTTCAGGGAAATGCATTAGCAGAGCGCACTATCCAAATTACTAGGCATCTACTGTGCACCTGTAGTATTTATATGGTGCTGACATCTTTATTTCTACAGAGGTATGTACATGTAGTACTACCTGTCAGGTGGGGGATAGCATATATATGCATTTGCAGCCACCTACGTCAGGGTCAGATATGCACATCGCACTGGCAGGTTATGTTCTATACCATGCTTTGGGACCACAGGACCTGTAACACACAACACAACCAGTCCAGAACACCACACCCACATCCAGGACACACACTTAGCTTCCCTGGGAACAGTGCCAGGATATGCAGGTGTTCACATACACCATTCCAGTTGTTAACATCAGGTACAGGCATATTGTGTGTGAGAACTACTCAGGCCTCTACCACTTTACCCTACAGCCACTACAATTTGTGGGTCCATGTGCTATGGCAGAACCACACACCACAGCCACATGGGGAATACATATTGCACCTGTCCATCTGCAACGTGGGTACTCACTGTTCCACACCAGAGGTAGACCACCATTGTTGATATCTGACCATACCCACCTTTCCCTGGACATCCATATCCCATCTCCACCCCCAGGCAAGGTTGTCACTGCACACAAACTGTATTTAGCACAAGCAGACTCTACACTTGTGTAGACTGGGGTGGGCGACTTCAGTGGACCCATGCTGGGGACTATACTGGCCACTCAGCATAATCCTTGACAATTGCATTCTATGAGCATGTGTATGGTTTGCATTGGTCATGCTATCCCACATATACCCATGACTGCTCCACAACAAGACACCTGTCAGCTGTACACCAGCCATATATGCGCTGCAACAGACAGAGTGACATAATACATTGCAGAGCTGTAGCCCACAGAGGGAGGACATCTGTGAACAGTTCCAGCATGGCACTTCATTCACACATACTCATTACAACACAGTGTTGACAGTGGAATCATCCAGAGAATGCAGATAGGGCTCCCCTCAGTCTGTTATTGATGGACACCTACTGTCAGAGATCCTCAGCAACCCTCTCACAGCACACACCGACAACATGGCTGTGGCTTAGCACATTCAATCCCTGGGACCTCCACGGTGCCCCTGCTTGACAGAGGCACAGCTCACTAGCCTCACATGTTGCCTTCTGTGACCTACTTTACAGTGGCACAGTAGCCTACTGTCCTGGGGATGCAGATGCCAAGCACACTCTGGCTGAGCTGTCATTCCCTAGGGCAACAAGCCTAGTATTGACCTCTACACCCATATGTTCAATTGTCGGATGCACAATATTTGTTGTGCTGTTCTACTGTTTGCAGGTCTTTATTGCCATAGCATTCCCTGTTCCTATGACCAACTTGTGTATCTGTGGAAGATGTTTGCATATGACGGCGATCCACTATATCACTTATGTCTCTGTAGTCATTTACTGTGTGCACTGGGCAGATTGCTGTGTTGTGGTTGGTTCCTGGACTGACACGTACAAATACCAGATATGTTTGGCCAACTGCTAAACGGAGATATGGCCTAAGTGTGTGAGCATGCCCAGTTCAGCCTTTTCCATGGCATGTTGTCTGACATATGCCTCATTTATCAAAGTGTGCGAGCATGCCCAGTGTGAGCTTTCCATATGTTGCACTCTGAAGTCCACCACATATTTGGGTGTGTGTGAACTTCAACAATATCTCACATTTATGGTTGTGTGTTGGGTGTCATGTTGTGTACTAACTGGCCAACTGCTTTGTGTCTGCCACAACAGGGATTATACTGTGCCTGCAGGGATTGCATGGGATACTTTGCAGACAGTTCTCAACATACTTTCATAATGACCTAACACTGTAGTACCGTATAGTGTACTGGTTCAGTACTTTCACTGTGGTGGACAGTATCCTGGGCTTTAGTCCTATGACTGCTTGACATCTTCATAGTGAGCACAACAGACTGTGTAGGGGCCAGTTGTGCACATATGACCATGTTGCAATATGTTCAGATATGGACTACCTACACCAGGCTCGTCCAACATTGCTAGTGTATTCCACAACATGGGTGGACATTGACAAACACTAGCAATGTTCCCTAGGCCATTTCTGATGCTAGTCACAGGGTGTGTTTGTCCTTCGACACACATTGTAACTGGAGTTTGCCATGACATATGTAATGGTTAGTATACTGTGCCTCCGTCTACCTCTGACATAACAGTGATACCCAGGGTTAGCCTACCATCTCCCATCCACTCATCAGGATTCCTCTTGAGGGGTGTCGATATGTGACTCTCTGGCTGACCTGTAGCAGGAGTTTACTGAAGAGTGGGGGTGCCTTCTGTGTTATGGATCATTCTGTACAGCTTGTCCTATGTATGTCAGTGCTGGGGTTCAGGTCTATCATGTGCATAGCTCACTGCCATTCAGATTGTACAAGGTGCAACATGTTCATTCATTCCAGGTTGGACATGGCTTCATACATCAGGCACAGCTTTCCTGTAGCTGGGAAGTATGGCGGTGTGTGGGCTGCAGTTTGTTTACTCAGGCAACACATGGCATCTGTTCATGCTCTTTGCTACTCCTGGTGGGGTACTGTTGTGGACTTTACAGTTGATGGAGGTGTCTGCTGCGGTATATCCCACAGGGGCTATTGTAGTCACTTGTGACGCTGATGGAGGATGACTGCAGAGCCACAGTGAGTTCCCCTTATCTACATCTGCCAACCTTCATGTTTGGGTGGGTATATAGTATATGTTTCTGCGAACACTACAGCCACATGTTTGTCCAGTGCAGGATATCTATCACCTTTTGTACCCAGGTCTCACATTACATGTTAGGTACCTCATGGGTTAACACCTGTGTGGTAATTTGTGGGCACTTACTGTATATCCATGGTGGTTGTCTATACACAGTTCTGCAATTAGCTTGCTGACATGGCTATGGCTACAGTTGTCTGTTTGTAGGTGGCCCTTTTGTGGGTTGCTTGTGTCAGCTGGGGGTCGGATATGGTGGGCTGTTTGTACTCCTCTGCATACATGTTCAGTCACAGTCCTTCCATGTTGGCCTATACCTATGGGACATATATACAGAATGGGGTGGCCAAGACCAGGCCTTGTGGGATGCCACTCATATCTGCTTTGTCTGACATGGATGCGGCATGTCTGACCATGTCAGTTCTGTCCTTGGTCTGGTTTGCAACCCCTCTACTGACATAGGGGTATATATTTAAGCTGGTGAACATATCCATACTGAACTCATACGGTATTGTCTAGAAGCATGTGCACGGTCCAGCTACACTGTGTGGACCACATTGCCCTCATCAATGACCTTAATGACTGCTTCAAATGGGTCAGACATGTTTAGGGGCAGGTTCTGCAGTTACGACAGCCACACTGTGTAGGGTCCAGTATCAGTAGGTCCACAATAGCCTTCTGTCTGCGGTACATACTGATCCTTTCCATAGCTGTGCAGAACAAGCTTGTCAGGATCCTGGGGTGGTAGTTTGGAGTATCCATTCTGGCAACACCTTTGTTGTGATGGACCACTGTTGTTGTACACTGCTCTTTGGGTACATATCCTGTGGTAAGGCTGACATTGGGCAGTAGTGTGATTTGGCATTCCATTATTCTTGGAGTCCATGTTGGCCTCAGCACAGGACACCATCACATACCTTTGCTGCTGTGTGTTCTGCTTTGCAGATGATGGCTGTTACCTCAGCATCTGCAATGTCAGGGGACCATCAGTCTGCTGGGATAGGTATTTTGCACTCTGGGGGGGGGGCGGTGTTTGCACTGCACCTGACAGGTTGTATGTTAGCAATATGTGTGTGTGTTTGGTATGTTGTTTGTAATATCTGTGTGATTCGGAGCATATCTGTGGATGCCCAACATGGTTCCTACCATCAGTTGGGTAAGCCTTGTGATTATCCTTAGTGTCCTGTACGTTTTGTATCTTCATAGGTTCATGGGTTCATACCAGGCTATACACCCTAGGCCATTAGTAAGCCTAGCCAGAGTGTGTGTGTCTTTCGCCACCCCTTGCTATGTTCTATTATGGCCATTTATGAAGTTCTTCACTGTGCCTCTGTCTGGTCGTGACACAGTGAGGACCCCCAGTATACATGTACAGTCATCCATCCACTTGGCAATATTCCTGTTGAGGGGTGTCAGTGAGGGGCTCTGCCTACCATGGATTGGGATCCTGTTTCTGGGTGTGGGGAGCCTCTGGATTATGTATCTGTCCCTCCAGCACATCTTATTTCATTATGTGTTGAGGCTGACATCTTTGACTCTCACAGCTCCAATGGCTTTGATTTCCTGTGGTGGAGCATGTCCATTACTCCTGTGTTGGACATGGCCTTGTACAACAGACATACAATGCCTCTGTGTAGGCAGTCTGTGACTGCAGTCAGCTGGGGTGTCTACAGCCAGGCAGCATATGACATATATTTCACACCCTTTATCCTGTTGGTGGGGTAACTATGAGGTCTTCCGAACCGCTGCAGGTGTCACGTACGGTACATCCCATATGAGTCATTGTACTAGATTATGGGTCTGATAAGGAACAGTACAGCGGCACAGTGACCTCTGTTGATGTTGATGTGAATCCTTTCATGATACAGTGTCCAATATCGACAATCTTCATAGCCACATTGGCATTGTGAGTGTCACATGACAGATTAATGTCGACCTGTGTCCCTAGGTCCCTGATTACTCCTTGCATACATAATGGTTTGACACCTATGTGGTAATTTGTGTGTACCTTGTCTGGTATTTGGTGGGACATTTATACTGTCCAGTGTCTTCAGGATGTCTGGGTGGAGTTCTTGTGTGTGAGAGTGTGGTCTGTCGCATGCTACAGACTGTACAGCAGTTTTGACTACAGTTATGTGCACATGGGTGGTCTCCGCTGCTTTGTGCATTGTCAGTTACCTGGCCATATGGGTGTCTGTGCTGCATATGGATACTCCCCCTCCTTTGATGTTTTGGTGCAGGTGTTGGGGCCATAACACATGATATGTGGTATAACCTAGTAGTGCTGGTGTGCTATCACTAGGCTTGCAGCAGGCTTCTGTCACTGCACAGACATCAATGTTCTCCATAATGGGAAGTGCCTCAGGGGCATGCATATTGCAGTTTACACATCTGGCATTGGTCAGCATTACCCTTATGTTTCCTACCACTTATGTTTTCTAGGGTGGTGGGTAGTCTTTTTGGCCTTGCCTACATACAGCTCTATGGAGGCGGCAAAGGCCTTATCCAGTATCCAGACGCACACGGGTAACAGGTGCAAGCCATCCCTGGAACAGCAGCATGGCTTGTCATGCTTGACATCTCAAGCAGACAGACATTAGACCCTCTTGGACTGACAGCTGTAACTGTGCCAGCTGTTAAACATGAGCATTCTGTGTTTGTACTGTGGCATCATTCTTGGTGAGGGTTGGATGCTGCACACAGCCAGTGTCATACCGGCCTGGGGTACATACTCAGAGGGACCATCCATGTCTCTTTTCATGTTGACCAGGGAGGTACATCTCAGGTAATTCACACCAGCATGGACATTGAGTGCATCATATTTCTGCTTGCTTTGGGGTGACCTGCGTACTTGTGTTATGTGGCATTTTGTGGCAGCCTACAGGCAGCTTACTCTACCCTTTCCCTTGTTCAGTCTGGTGAGGGGGACAGCAGTGTGTCTGCCTATACAGACACCTATTACAACTGTATCAGGCGTGTTGTTTCTCCTTCTGGCCTGTGACTGTTTGGCACACCAGCTTTGTGTATTATTCGTTGCATGTGCTATGTTTGAAGGTTGTGGTTGCTTGTGATCTGCTTTGGAGGCTTCTGTTGGTGTGGTATGTTTGTAATTAAGGCCTCCAGGAATATTTGTCTGTGTTTATGTGTTTGGTTTACAGTTGTGGAAGGTCTATGTGGGACTGGGTTTGTGGTGTATGTGGTTACCTTCTCCTCCTGACTAGTTTTGACAGTACTGAGTTGGTGGAGCTCAACCTCTGGTTTGGATACATGGATGCATCTATCACATATATTTGTATTGATTGGGGGGTGTTGTGGTTGTCTGCGTACTTGGGACTGGTGTCACATTGCCTCTGGATTCACAGATTCTACTTGTTGTGGCTGGACTTAGTGGATTGTATGTGTGGACATATGTTATTGCCATACTACTGGTCAGTGATTACTTCCCTTTTTATGTTTGCTCTATCATGTGGTAGCTTCCTCATTCTCTTGCATGGTTTGGTAATGGCTGGAGTCCAGCATGCCAGATGCCTGCATGTATGGCATTGTGTGTTGTTGTTATTTGTGATTGCATACTCCAAGCATTCCTGGCTGTGTTCATGGAATGCCTGTATAACATGTTCTGTGGTGTGTCCCATATTCTGCACTTGCACAGGGCCTTTTGTGGATTCAACATCGGTTTTGAGGGCTGCAACCTATGCTTTACACATGTTTTTCACTGTGGTATTCTGGCCAGGGACTGGGGTCAGGATGTGTATATCCAGTGTGATTACTCTATGGTCTGGTCTTACCAGTGAGGGGTACACTTCTCATCTTGCCATCCAGTACACATGTTGCTGATTATCACATCCAGTATGCTTACCCCTCTTGTGGGAGTGGTACATTGTTCCTGGGCATTTTGGTTTATGGATTCTGGGAAATTTTCTCCTACTGTGTTGGTGCTAGTATAATGCTCGGTGTATGTCTGGGTATTTTCAGTCAAGCAATATAATGTGGTTTGGGGGGCTTGATATATTCATGTATTCCGACATAGGTCAGGTGCAGTTCCTGGTATTAGGACAGTAGTCTGCAGCAGGCTATATACTGGGAGGCGGTTTTAGCCATTGGTATTTGACCATGGCTAATCCATGCTGCTTCTTGTTGTGGTACCAACATGGGGTGTGGTTATCCTTGCCATTTCTTGCTAGTCACCCTCCTTTTGTAGCTTGTTCCATGTTTTGCGGCTGTACAGCACAGTATGAGGTGTGACCTGGTAGTGTTAGGGTGCTGATGTGAGCCTTGACCCAGTTCTCTATTACAGGACTGGTATCTACATTCTCCATACTGTGTGTGTTTACACTGCACACATCTTGCTGTTTAGACATCTGTCATTGGGTAGCATTACATCTAGGTTCCTATCCCTTGTAGAACCTATGAAGGTGGGTTTGTGTTTTGAGACTTACCTATTCAGGGCATGCTGTGGGTACTGACAGTCTTTGCCAGTATCCATGGGGCATGGCATGATAGGTGCATGCCACCCCTAGCAGGTGGTGCATCATGTCATGCTCTGCATGTCTTCCCAGCCTGAAACACATTGTCTCCCTTTGACTAACTGCATTACTTCAGCCAGTTATTGCACTTGATCATCCCATCGTCATTTTGTGGCTTCATGCTTGGTGAGGGTGGATGTTAGTCAGGGTGCTCATGTGTGCATATAATACATGGTGTTACATTACTTAACACATGGCATTCATGCCTCAGGTGGTGCTGCAGGGCTGCCTCTGTCGGATGCACATATTACACTTCCCTGTACATGTTTGTGAGCAGGTAATGTCATTTTAGGCATCCATGTTATTATTTGAGTGAGTCAGAGAGGGTATCATTCCCAGGGTCCTACTGAGCCAGTGTATGTGCTATGTGTTGCCTCTTTGCCAAGGCCAGGGCATACTGGGCACGCCTCCTTCTGCCTACTGGGGCAGGCTCAGGTTGTTCCTCCTCCGAGTCACGCTCTGCCTGTGATGGCCTTGGCAATGGTGGGGGGCTGTTTGGCCCGGCCCTATGCTGGTCCTGCTGCAGCTGTTTTCGCAAGATCATATTATCTAGCATAGCACATACCATGACAATTTGGGTACATATAGTTGGTGTGTACTGCAAGGCTCCACCAGATGTGTCCAGACACCGGAACCATGACTTGAGCAGCCCAAACACACGCTCTATTACATTACATGTTTGTGCATGTGCCTCATTATGGCGTTCCTGTTCAGGTGTGTGTGCGTTTCTGATGGGTGTCATCAGCCACGGCTCCAGTGCATAACCTGCATCCCCCACTAGGTGTCCGTGTGGGATGTCCCCATTGGCAAATGTCTGGTACAGCTGCGTCAAATGCCAGATGTGGGAATCGTGGTAACTCCCAGGCCAGCCAGCACACACATTCATTATTATGCCCTGGGCATCACACACAACCTGGCAGTTGATGGACGGGAAGCCCTTGCGGTTAATGTAGGCCCTACCCTGCTCACCGGCTGGTGCTTTGATGCATATGTGCGTGCAGTCTATTGCACCCACTACCTCAGGGTATTCCGCTATTTGCTGGAAGAGACACATATTGCTGGCCAATACCTCACGGGCATTGGGGAAATATACATGATCACCGACATGTGCTGACATGGCATCCAGGAACTGGTGCAGTACCCTGGAGGCTGATGCCTGTGATATCCCCATCATATCGCCAGTTGGTCTCTGGAAGGTACCTGTTGCTAGTATTCTTAGGCCAACACATACCTTGGTTTCCACTGGGATGGGTTCCCCTCTGTTGGTTCTGTGTGTGAGGCGTGGCCTGCACAGCTCAACAATTTGCTGCAGGAGCTCTCTGTCCACTCTATAGCGCTCTACTATCTCCAGCTCATGTAACCCATGGTAGGTGACCCTGGGCCTGTACACTCTTCTCCGTCTCCTCACTGTGGGTTGTCTGGCACCATCTGCATTGTCACCACCCTCAGCAAGTCGCCTATGTCTCATTATGACAGCTATGGCAGCCCCTAACATTTCTGCTCTGAGTTCAGCTTTTTCAGTTTTCACTTCTATTAGCTTAATCCTGTTTTGCAGTGTCTCTTAATGACAACATCCTGCACTATTGTTTGCAGTGTTTTAAGTGCTGGGCTGGGCTACTATTCTGCCTGTGTAATTGCCTGCTTCTAATTGTTTTCACCTGCTAGCTTCAGCAGTTATCCCTGCTAGCTTCCTATTAATTTTGTTGCTTCCTTTTTCCTCTCTGTTTCCTCAGGGGGGAGCAATGTGCATACCATCAAAAACACGCTCACAGTGGCTTACATGCACGCACATGTGCTTACACGGTTCAGAATCTACTTATTCGGGTTAAAATGCGCGTACACCCGCGCAAACACCATTACACGTCTGCCAACAGCTTCCAACATACTCAGCCTGCCCTACACGCGCGCACACCCGCACAAACAGTGTTAAACATCTCCCAACGCGCTCCCACATGCTCAGTCTGCCTTACACGCGCGCACACTGCCCTACTCGCGCTTCATGGTGCGCTGCATGCACGCCCAGCAAGAAACTTTGGTGTAAGTAACAGTGTACACCTTCCATTTCTTGACTTTCCATGACTTATCTAGTGGCACACCTCTTTCCATGATCTGTGTCTGTCATCTGTCATGTTACACTGACCTCCAATGAACTGCATTTCTTTCTACCATTCCCCCCTGTGATGTCACCTATCTCCTACTCTATTCCTTCCCCTTATGTATCTCTTACACTACTCAGACTGTGCTCATTTGCTATGTGACTGTGAGATTCAGTATCCTAATTTATAATTTTATTTTTTTATTTAGTGCGCAGCGCGCTTATGGGGGCTGCTTGGGTTTAAACATCTATTTTTAATATTTTAGCATCGGGTTATATTGCCAATGGCCACATATTTGGCCATTGGCATGCTGCCTGAGTCATATGCACCCTTTTTTTGGAGCTGACATGGCTCCGTTGTGGAATTTGCAGAAACGTACTCAGTTGTCAACTGAGTACATTTCTGCAGTTAAAACGTCTCTTACACGGACTGGTTTATGCTTCGTGGATCGCTAATATACCTCATTTGCATACCTTTCAGCTGCAAGTGAGGTATTTAGCATGTCCACGCCCAGTCTGTGTAAGAGACATTTTAGCTGGTCTCTTACACGGAGTTTAGGGCTGTTCCTGGATCGCGAGGCTTGCATGGAGTGTTGCACGTCTCTTACACTCCGTGCAAGCCTTCATGAATCCTGCCCAAGATGTGATTTATGTATTTTAAGATATTTGAGCAAACTTCCTCTCTTGCAAGGATTATTTAGACCATTAATATTTATTGAAATACCCTTTAAAAGAAACATTTATATTGTGTGTTATAAATATATACAAGGTAAATCACTTGTATTCCTCTCTGTTAAGCACTAATGCTAGAAAACTTATTTATCAAATCATAGACATATTGAAGAGTCTCAAAATATGTTGCTATTGTGAACGTCATAAAAAAGAATAACATAACATTGTAACAAAACATCAATATAACAAGTCTATCAAAACCCTTCCTGGAGTTATATACTCCTAAAAAGTAGCATATACCACTCAAATTATCCTCCTAACAAATAGCAACAATAACTCAGCTACTGTCAAAAAGTGTTATTTTCTGTAAGAAAAAGAAAAAAAATGTATATATTCTTCATTGTTTCCTTCCCTCTATCCCCCTTTCCCTTTTAAACTATTCATTAAATTACTGTTACATTTAATATAATATATCCAATTACTATATCTGTGCTTGAAGTTCAATTATTGTTAAGCAATTACAACAGACAAGAAACATAATTAAAACTATTCATAAACTGTTTAACAATCATAGAATTATAGATAGGATTGTCATAAACATATGCTGGCATTTCTTTTTCTTATATGACATTTAGTAATTTTGTATATATGAAGTTTATGTGAAATACATTAACAATCAATGAATGTTTCATATTATGTATTTATGTTATTTAGTATACTTTAGCACTGTATATAAAGTTATCTGATATAGTGTAGTTTTTATATTAACTATATTTACAAATGCAGGTAGGGGATTACAAAATGAAGATTATTGTGTATTAATATGTTTTATGTATGTGTTTATATGTATGAAAGTGTTTAAACTGTTTATTTGTGTTTATATACTTATTTGCGGTGAAACCACGGTTCAACATTCTAAAAAGACAGTGCGACTATCCCATAAGGTTAAAGTTCATAAAAATTGTGTCGCACAGTCAAGAATGATGACATCAGGATGTTTCTTCTTCCTGAAAGGAGTCTCTCGAGCTGGATTTCAAAGCTGTTCTGAGTAAAGCGGGAACAAATAATGCTTGAATTCTTTTTTTTTTTTAGTCTCTTGAGTCCGCGTGGAACAACTGTCAAAAGTGGTATGTGAAAAAAAAGCTGGAAAGTGCACGAGTCTCTCAGGGGTTATCAACAAGATATTAAAATGTAGATGCATCATTTAATGACTATACGCGTATTGTATGTTCAATCGCTAAAGTAATAATTATTAAACAGAAGCAGTCCCATTAATCTTGCATAGATATTAGTAATACATTAGATTCAGAATGCTTTCTACATACATCCTAGCCCTGAAAGCTTAACATTATTCGTAATTACATTAACGTCCACATTCAGATCTCTTTATTTCACACAAGATCATACGAACAGCTTTCATTTCCCCTTGTTTTTCATTTAAACCAGAAGAACATTTTCAATAGTATTCTTATTAAAATTTTTAAACACATTCAACATACATAACCACATTTATGCTAACAGTATGTAGTACATGAACACACATATTTAGTACAGTAAAAAAAGAAAAAAGGGAGAAGAGAATATTACACTTACATGTGATTGCAACTGTGAATTTACTTTAAAGTCTTATGTTTAGATGTAAAGTTTCATATTAATGGAGCAAATCCTTATTTCTTTAGCTTCTTTTTTTTTTCGACTGACTTCCAGTTGTCATTTTCAGCTAATCTTTTAAGACTTGCACTTGCCCATTCCATATCTTCTAGCTTTTCAATTATTTTGTTAGCGTTAACAAAATTAAGAGCTGTATCTAAATCATCAAAAGTTTTGATACCATCCTGTAGAAACATTTTTAATCTGGCTGGGAATAAAAGATGAGTTTTTATTTGTGCCTTTTTGAGTTCTTTGATTAAAGGTAGGAAAAGTTTTCTTTTTGCTATTACTGTTGAAGAGTAATCATTATCAAAACGAATGATGTTGTCATTTAATTTAATAGGAGCTTTTGCCCAAGCTGTTTTTAGCACTAGTTCTTTGTCATATGAAGATAAGAATTTTACAATTACAGACTTAGGAGAGTTATTCTTACTTGTTTTAGATGAAGCAAAAGATCTGTGCGCTCTTTCAATACCATATGACAAGGCTTCTGGTAGGTCTAGTACTTCTTGTATCCACGTTGTCAGGAACTTTGACAGATTGTTTCCCTCTTTGTTTTCTGGTAAGCCAAATATTCTAATGTTGTTTCTTCAAGACCGGTTTTCTAAATCATCCACTTTGGATTGTAGGTATGTATTTTGCTTTATTAGAAAGTCTATATTATTCTCATCTTTATGAACTCTACTGTCAATGTCATTTAGTACTAATTCAATACCTGAAATTTGAGATTTTTGTAACTGCAGATCTTCGTGTATCTTTTCCATCTGTTTAGTGCAGTCTTGTTTAAAGATATCAATCTTTAAATCCATTTTATCTATTTTGGTAGATAATTCTTGTACAGTAATGAGTAAAGAATGTAAGTCCTTCTTTAGAGAAGATTCTTGATGTACTGCGTTTGATGTAGCCATTCTGTTGTCAGTGAAGATAGATATAGTATCCAAAATATTCTTGACAGGAAAAAATCTAAATTTCTTCAGAATTTTTATATGTAGTCATAGAACTAGATGAGAGGAATTTATTACTGAAGACTGTAAGTTCCTCCAATAAGATTTACTATAAAAATCCTGTCATACAAATTTTAAACTGACAGAGCTGAAGAGAATTGCTGCTATTCAGAGCACATCTTGGCCACGCCCCCCCCCCCCCACTTCCTGGACTTCTGAATTGCACCACCAGCTTTCCTTATGTACCTTATTTCCATACCTAAATGACTGAAGAACACATAGCATCCTCATGTAAAGTAAACCCTTCAGTTTGCAGTAGAAGATGAAGGTGGCAAATCACAGCAAACATGACTTTAATGGTCCACTGAATATTCACGGGGCAGAGTTCATGTAATAAAGTTTGTAAGGGAATCAGCATCACAGAGATTTCCTTGCATATTCTGCTTCTTTGTATTTTGTATATCTTGGCCTGCACCTAAAAATGGTCCACCGGGATCAGTGCTCTACACTGGTTAACAAATGGTAAATAAATAAAAATAAAAGTAGAACTAAAAATAAATATGACACTCCCTCAAATCTGCTATGAAGTTATCAGCTGTATAAGTCAAAGGCAAATGGGGATAATCTGCTATCACACTACACCAGCAAGCAGAAATACATAGGAAAATGCCTGAAAAGCAGTGCAAGTCTTTCTGTTGTCCATAAATACAGAGCTGTCAAGAATTCCAACAAGAGATGTCTTCAGAAGAAAAAAATCCACAGGAAGTTCTGATATGGACCAAGAAACATAAAAAATAAACAAAAAAAGCTTCCATCTGCACATCACAGGTGTCAAAGACAGTATCACAACCTCTCAACATAGTCTGTGCTACAGTGTCTACCAGTTGACCACAAAAGTAAGGTAATCAAAACAGATCAATGCCCTGTGCCAGAATTATCAGCATGCACACTCAGTCAGGAAAAGAGATGAAGGTAAGACCACAAGCCTCCCTAAAACAGTATAGTAGAGTCAGTAAAAAGCAAAATGACTGATGCTACTCCCCCCTGTCAAACTATTCCAAATTATTACAAGCCAACAAGACAATGAACATCCCGCGGTGGTGGTGCTGCGGCAGCGTTGTCGCCTCACAGTAAGACGCTGTCCGGTTCGATTCTCAGCTAGAACGTCTTCTGCGTGGAGACGTGCGTGAATGGGCGTACCTTCGTTGAAGGTTGTGTGTCAGGGCTGGTAACTCAGCACGTAAAAATCAACTATCAATTATTAGCAGACCGGAGTTCCGCTGTGGTGATCCCTAACTGGGAAAAGCCGAAAAACACAACAACAACAACAAGACAATGAACATGTCAGTACATATGAGACTGTAATAATATGCAGAGTCCACAAAGGCTGGACACATAGACAGAACACATAGCATCATTCTGAAAGCAGTGTCAAGATAGTGCTGGCTACCTAGCATAAGATATTCAGCAAACAAATTCAGGGCCCATGTTATAGCCTAATGACACAAAGACACTGACAGGGAGCTGCTCTAGAGAGAAAATTATTATTTTTGCAATACAAATACCATAAAAAGCCAAATATTTCATTATAATTGTAAACAGAAGAGCACATCCTAAAGAGCTGATAAAGCTTGGTAAGATTTATTACTCTTTCCCTGTTCAACTGAGGCAAAAGCAAACACTGACTGCATTTAATTTGCTCTTCATATGTATAGTTCTTTTATTTCTGGCGGTGAAGAAAATGTTGGTCTTGTAGCTCCAACAAATAAAACAGATTAAATGCCCTTGGTTGCTGATAGCTGCCTTCAGTATTGTGTAGGGAATGTCTGATCTTGTGACAATAAGTCTCAAAGAGCAAAATGGTTTAAATACCACTGTCCATCTGTGCTCTCCTGTGTAAGGTACAATAAGCATTTCAACCTTTCACTGAGACATCAGGAAGTGAAGAAGTTTAAATGCCCCTATTTGTATGCTCTAAAAGGGGATCTTCTCAAACATCTGTGATGTGACACTAGTTAAAAGAAATTCATACAGTAATTGACACGTGAAGTTATAGAAAAAGACATGAATAGACTTGTGATTCAAATGTTTCTTTTCTTTCATAGCAACGTCATTAAAGCTATTTATCAAATTATAAAATGTTCTCTGTCAGTGATAAAGAAAAATGAGCAACACAAATCACATTCTTTGTCATGTCTGGAAAAATCTGCAAGAAAAAAAATATACATATAAACATGCATGCATGTTACTAATGTATTCTCCTCTAAATCCTTCAATATACTTTCTAAATTATTAAAGCAATAAAAATGTACATTTCAAATAAAAATGAAGATCAGACTTTTTAGTACATAACACTGTTTTTCTTTTAGTTATGTCATATTTACTTGCTGATATCAAGCATGTCTCAGGATTGAACCTAAGGTTTTAAATATTACACCACAATACAAAATAAAGTCTACCAAATCAAACAGCTCAGAGGACAAATAAAGTCTAACAAAGCCAAATTTGATGTAAGTTTAGCCTCACAGGCCAAAGACAACCACAAAGCATTCTTTAGCTGTGTCCCCAATCTCAAAGGCAATACACAATTGTGTGCAGAGCTCATTGTAAATGGAGTCACCTATATTTAGCCAGAAGATATTGCAAACCTCCTGGCTGATAAACTCAGCCCCAATGTTATCCCTCTCCCCCTCAACCTTCCCTCAGGAAATGCCATCAAATATAACTCCCCCTGCTATCACTAGGGAACAGGTCCTTAATGCTCTCTCTAAGACCAAGAACACTGCATCAATAGGCCAAGACAATATCCCAGGATGCCTTCTAAACAGCATGAAACATGATCTATCTGGGCCTCTGGAATTACTATTTAACTGTAGCCTTCAAACAGGCTTCGTGCTTCATGAATGGAGATCAGCAACAGTCATCTCTCTGCACAAAGGTAGACCAGACCTACAGACCCTGGAAACTACAGACCCATAAGTCTCACTAGTCTTATATGTAAAGTCATGGAAAAAATTTTCATGGAAATGATCAAGAGAGATATGGTAAACATCCAGACACTGGACCCAACTCAAGTTTGGTTTCATCAAGGGCAGATCATGCCTACTCAACCTGGTAGATTTCTTAAAAAGGTAACCAAAGCAATGGATGAGGGAAAAATGGTTCAAACTGCCTACCTTAACCTGGCCACAGCATTTGACACAATACCCCACTCGGGCATTGTTGACAAACTCAAGAGGTGAGGTACAAATTCATATGTCATGCAGTGGATAGCCAAATGGCTCAAAGACAGGACCCAGGAAGTTAGAATTGGGGAATGCACCTCTGAAAAGAGGCCAGTCACAAGTGGAGTTCCTCAGAGATCAGTCCTTGGACTGCTCCTTTTTGGCATTTATTTCTCTGAAGTCAAGACCAATGTCAGTGGTCTCTGGCTGACTAAATTTGCAGATGATTGCAAATTAGGAGCTGTCACTGAATCCCACTCTTGACACAAATGTTCTCCAGGAGGGGGTGACACAGACAAACAACTGGTGTCAGAGCCATGGACTAAAACTAAATGCCAAGAAATGCATAATAGTATCCTTTGGGACATCACCCACCCCTAGTAGCTATCATAATGACAACACATCCCTTAGAGATGACCCAGTAGTCAGGGACTTTGGGACACACATAGATAGTATTCTAGCCTTTGACCATCACATATCTACAGTAGTGAGGAAATCATTCTATGTTGTACAAGTTATAAACAAAGGTATGGCATTTAAATCCAAGGAAGTCTTTGTTCCACTGTATTTGGCATTCATAAGACCTATCATTGAGTACAATACTCCTTTGGTATGTACCTCACCAGGCATATCCAAGAATTGGAAAACCCACAGAGATTCCTCACTAAAAGAATACAGAGTGTAAGTAAAATGTCCTATGTAGACCACCTCGAGGCCCTATCCTTGTATTCTGTCTTCTACAGGCTTTTGAGGGGAGATCTATGCCTGGCCTACTGAATATTGTCAGACCCCACTCTGATGGACCTCTTGCATAACCACAAAACAAACAGCATCAGCACTACCCATTCTAAAGACTTAAACCTTGCCTGTGGTATAAATAGGACCTGCTGGAGAGATAGGTATGTATACCAGAGACTACCCTGTCTGTGGAACAGGCTCCTCATCTATGTGAAGCAGAGCTCCTTCTTAACCCAATTCAAGTGCAACTTGGGCAATTGGATGGGGAGCAGGAAATTCATCCCTGATTTGGCACCTCTGTCTCTAATGGACACAGGCAACCTGTAAATGGTTTATCTCCCAAACCACTGCTTACACTTATCAAGGGTACCCGAACTTATCAGAGATTTGGGGTGCATGGCTAGGCTTAAAAAGGCCCTTGTGGTCATTAGCCTAGTAAACATCAATGAACCTATGAAAAAGGTTAAGAGTAACTGATAAAAAAATGGATTTCACCTCTATGGCAGAATAGGAAACTAAAACTAAATTAGTAAGGAAAAAGAAAGTAGCTACAAATTGTTTAAATAACATGACTCAAACTCCTTAAAGAAAAAAATGTAGATAACTAAATAATCAAATTAAAACATCCAAAACTGCTTACAAAGAGTTACTGACTTAGAATTCACATCTTTAAAAGTTTTATAGTTATACCAGCGGTCTCTAAAAAGGCTAACAATAGACTTTGTTCTATTCTTAACTAGGGTATAATTCTTTGCAATGCTTCTGAAAAAGCTAAAGTTTTAAATGGCTACTTCATCACCTTTGTTTCATCAAATATTTAAATTCTAGGCAATTGTCATGCTTCATGTCCATTAATCACAGAGGATATGATGAAATCTGCATTAAATACAGTTAAAAAGAACAGTGCTAGTGGCCCCGACTCTGTACTAGGCTGCTTCATTCATAACCTTTCTGACCAACTGATGTGACCTTTGACTTCATTATTTAATAGTCTATTAGTGATCAGCAATGTTCCTGATTAATGGAAGCTGGCAAATATTGTACCAGTACATAAGTGTGGATCTTTTGATGATACAACTATTATCCAATAAGTCTGACATCACTTGCAAGTTGTTTATTATCACTTCTAAACATCCACGACAATGTACCAGCACATGTTCATCTTGAACAGCATGGTTTAATGAGGAAAAAATTGACTTTACCAACTTGAATAGATTTTATGAAACTGTTAGTGAAGCTGTAGAAAATGGTCATAGTGTGAGTGTTGCATTCTTAGAGCTATCATGGGCTTTTGATAGTATCCCTCATGCAAACAACAAACAATAATTAATTACCTGGTTAAGTATAATATAAATCTTTATATTATTGAATAGGTTAGATGTTGGCTTAGAAATAGGTGTCACCATATTAAAGTTCAGGGCTACTTTTCAAAATTGTTAGAGATTGTTACTGATGTTCATTATCAGTCTGTTTTAGGCCCCAAACTGTTCAGATTTGTTTTTTCATTTTTGCCTATTGCTAACAGTTTTTGGCAGCCTAAGTATGCTGATGACATTAAAATTGGTACATTTTTATCATCATTATCTTATTATCTTGTTTTCAATTCATGTGTCTGAACTATTTGAATGGTTAAATAAAATTTGTTCTAATATAATATCAATCTATGTAAGGGCGGTGTTAAATATTTTGATCATTTCAGACCTGAACAGCCTTTTATTTTGCAAATTCATGTTATACAGGAAGTGACTGAATGCAGAGACCTTGGTGTATATATAAGTTCTAACTTAACATTTAAAAAGTGCATGCCCTGTTAAGGCAAAGGATAAGTGTGTTATGGACATCCATCTGAGAATGTTTTGACCAGATCTGGTGTATTCCTATTGAAATTTTAGGGTCTATATCATAACATCGAAAACGCATAACTTCGAACGGCCAAAACATCGAATGTGCAGTTCACAGCCCCCCACACCCCCAACTAATTATATATACCAACTCCGAGACCGCACTACAGTGAGGAAAGGGCAAATTTACTGATCCTCACTGTACCGCAATCCCACAAATACAGTTTCGATGTACAGCACATTCGATGTTTTGGCCATTCTATGTTATGTGTTTTCGATTATGTGATAGGAACCTGAAATATTATACCTGTGATTAAATATAACTCATTATTCTGTACATATTCAAGAGGTGACCTCTTCATATTGGAAAGTGTTCAAAGAAAATTTAATAAAAGAATTATAGAGTGCAGGACAATCACATGTCAGAAACAGTTAAATAAACTTTACTTATTTTCAGTTATCATGTTTTATGTGACATACTAAACACAGCATGTCATGCACTTCATAATGAAAAAACACAGACTTTGTTAAATATTGAATTGCTGCAATCAGGGCAAACTTGTCGTGGGGCAAATTATAATGTTCAAGTAGCAAAACACAAAATTGCTTTTAGAGCAACATTTATCACCCAATGTATTGTGAGATAATGGAACAGACTGTCATTATGTATAAGGATATGTAACTCACTAGAATCATTAAAGAAGTCTTTAGATAATTGGTTTGGTTTGAATGTCTACTCTTTGACTTTGGAGCCTGCATTTTCATCATTCTTGGCTTTTAACAGTTTACCAGAAACTATGAAACTACAAATATAGAAGGAGAGAGGTTGGGAAATCCAACCCGCTTCTACATGGAATGATCTTTGATAGACCTTGTAGTCCTAACCATCTGTGCTGTATTGGTACATCTTATTTAAAACAAACAATAATTAATATTTTAGAAAACAAAGTCCTGCTAAGCTGCAAAAAATGTTGAACTTGAAATATAATAAAACAATATTATATTTATTACAAACATACTTTCCACTTCAAATTTCACTGTTACATTATACATTTTGAATAAGCATTCATGAAAAGAACCACATAAAAGATTACACAAAAATCATCTACCTCATAAACAAATAAAAAGAAAATTATCCTAAATTTGTTGGCTCCTTATAATACATCTCATCATTATCTCTGCATTTTAACCAATGCTGTTAAGTAGCGGTATTTGCTAAATTTTCTTTTATTTTAATATGCAAACATCACTTTAATTTTGATTATATATTTAACTTGTTTCTTTGAAAATTATTCATCTATTGCATAACATGTGTCTGAACAAAAGCATGAATGAATGCTTTGACCTAGGATAACCACATACATAAGCAAACTTTTCAGCTCCTTTATGACCATGTGTTAAGCTCTGATATTATTCCCTTGAAATTTTTATTTAAATCTTACATTACTGCTACAGTTTTAGCAAACTACTTAAGTCAAACATGTTTTTCCTGATACCTTTACTCTACTTCTGTTGTCTGTCTTAATTGAAGAGGGTCAGTTAATATTAACTTTTATCATTCGTAAGATCTGTACAACTGAGTAATATCCAAGATGTACCACTGCAATGGGTAGATGCCTTCTCTCCAAAAAGAAATAGCTTCATGGCTAACACAGGCTTTGGTGTTATTTGACTGGGGACAAGAACAGACATGTGACAAGCGTTCATATTGTATCCAGATATTTAGATGTAATGAGTTTGGTATTACCCTACTACTACATTAGATATGCATGGTTACATGACAGGGAGGGGGCTTACACTGGGGCATTTTATGGAAATTGACTCTGCCTCCTGTTTGACATACTCCTTTAACAGCTTGTCCATCATGCTACTCAGAATTCATCACTTCATTATCCATCTCCTGGTTTCAACTAGGACTCATATGAGTGTGCCCAAAGCACATCTCCTTCTCCACCCCATGAGAGAGAGGGATAGAGAGGATTTTGTAGTTGACTGACTACTAATCATTCCCATGGGGAAATGGTCATAGTCAGGGTTTCATCCAGCTAGCTTATGCAGATGACAGTAGTATTTACAGGACTTTGTACAAAAGTCTAGGCATGTCTCAAAAGGCTTGTCCTCTCAATATATTCATTGTAAAAATACTTCAAAATTGCTTTCTATATCAGTCCATAATATTTCAGTAACAAATGTTTTTTGTTCCACTTGGATCATACCTATGACATAGTGCTCCTATGCAATTTTACTTAGCTTTACATACTAACGGAAATTTATGACATCGATTTTCAAATTGGAGTAAGAGACATGCATTTATTCTGTCATAATACTTTTCAAATAATCTTTTAAAATCAAGTAGTTTTATTTTGGCCACTGCTAACTATTGTTTATTATAGTGTTCCTTAGAGAAGCAAAATTATTGTTCATGCAAAATCCTTTTATAAATCAAATGCATATTGTCATTTGTCATTCTTAACCAAAATACATACAAACATGCATACTTACATAGATAAGAATTTGTATTTTGTTATTTTCTATCACACTTTACATGCTGTTCTCTAATCTTAAATACAGCCACTGTCATGGCCAATAAAACATTAATCCCAAAGTGTGCTGAACTCATCATTGGCTTCCTCACCCCATATAGAGTACACTGGATATCATTATATGTCTGATGATCCTCATCTATGTTTTACTTGATAAACCACTAAATAGTTTATTCAAGTGAGCCAAACATTTTAAAGTTTTATATAACTGTAATAATGATTACTTTCTTTGCATCTTCCAATCCCTCTCTGTACTTAGATTGGAGACCCGTACAACATCATACAGTATTTGACATTAGGAGATTTTCCTTTATATTTACAGATTTCACCTCATGTCTTCTGACACTAAAGCTCAGAAGAAATATTTTAATCATAGTTTTTAACAAGTCCAAGGTCTCTGCAGGTTTCTATCAATTGTTGTAATAGTCATCTTCCATGTAGATAACAAATATACGTATTCATTAATTCATTAATGAATTATTAATGAATGAATGAAGTCTCCCGCATGCTGCATACTACCATCCTCACCTATAGCAGTCTCTAGCCTGGGAGAATTATACTGAATAATATTAAGGACATCTAACAGATGATTCATATCGATACCTGTGGGCCATATACTGAAATACCCAAACTTAGAAAACTGGGACTAAAAAACAGCTTATGTAAATCATCTAAACAATGCAAGAATGCAAGCATACATGGAAACTAAAAGGGACAATTAGGTAAGAAAATTGGTAACTGCATTGTTTTTACAATCTGCCAAATACTGCTTGGGAATTCAGGGAAATGTATCATTAAGCTCAGTGTTGTACCTTGGTGGGAGGACTATTTTCTCATATCAGACTAGTAATATTTAGAAATTTACAGCGAACCCTAACTATACCCTGGTGTTACTGCATGGTGAGAACCTGGCTGTAGTTGATTGTCACTGTTGAAGTGACACCCCAACCCAATGTGTAAAAATGGGAAAAGGAGGTTGTGGATGGATGGATGGATTTCAGTTTCAGACTTAATGTTTTTTTTGAGAAAATGAATGCCAAAGCAAAACGTATTATTCTAACAACTTTCTACAATTATAAGAAATATTTAAAATCTATCCCTGATTTTGGGCCTTTGTTTCCTGATTATTTTTGTTCTTATCCAGACAAGTTTTGCTTAGAGGTTAAATAGTATGTCCCCATTACTATTAGAGTCATGGATTCTAATATTGGCATATACACCACCTTCTCTATTGCTTGTAACAATTAAATATTTGATTTATTTATAATCATATAGCATTTTCCTACGTTAAACTAAACTCATATGTCAAGAGTTTTAACTAGGCTGACGCAAATCTCAGCCTGAAGTTGAGGAATAAAAAAAAGCCATGAACAAACTATGAAATACATTCATTTAATAAGCCACAATATCACATGCAGCTTATTAAATTAATTCCAATACTACACTCACGCCTTAAAGACAATTGCCGATTGTGCCCCTGACAGACTTATTTGCAGGTCTGAGCAGGTAACAGCTTAATATGATGGAGTTTGGCTTCAAGCCAAGACAAAATTAGTAATTGACCTGAGAACACTTCTGCAAGAACTTAGAGTACCATTGCAATTGGTCAGGTGCCATATGAAGATATTTTGGAGCCTTCCATAGGAAACCAGTATAAATGGTCACTTGAAGCTGGTCAGCAAGTGAAGGAACAAAAAACATTGAAACTCTGACACAGTCAATGTTGAGGATTGATAGGCAAGTAAGTTCCCATATGACAGAGCAACAGATGGCACAGGATGAAATTGAAGAGAATGTGCCACAGGAAGATGCTACAGAACTTTCTATAGAATGCCCAAAGGAAAGGGAAAATAAAAAATGTGCCATCAGTTTAGAAGAAATTGAGCTAAGTGAAGAGTTGCTTGATTTAATTGAGATAGGGAGACATATTAAGATCAATGAAAGAAATAGACTGCAGAAGGTCAATAAAACCCCAAAAGTCTGAAGTTTGATAAAACAAATGAACACAGTAACTAGGACTGTCCATAGAGATCCATGTGATATAGCAGAAGTCAACAGGATATATCACTGTGCAGCTAAATTAATAACTGATAAAGTCCTACTGCAAGAACACAGGGTGGTGAGGGAAAGGAAGTGGAAAGATCGAATACCATCATGGAAGTATCGAACAGAGAAAACTATAAAGCAGTTATACAAGAAATGTCACTGTTAGAAGAATATACAAGAGGGAACAGCTCAACAAAAACACTAAGAAAGATAGACATAATAAAAGCAATGCGCAGTATTAGAACAGACCAGGATCGATCATGCACTATTGCAAATAAGCTAAAAATCTCAACACAGGCAGAAAACGTAGAAGATACACAGATAAATATAAAGGAAAAGTACAAAATAAGCAGTTCATTGATGACCTAAAAAAGTTCTATAGAGAGTTGGGAAATAAGGTAAAAGGAATTGAAAGACTACCAACAAAGAAGAAAAAGATATATTTTGGAGAAGTATTTATGAAGATCCTGTGGAACATAACAAAGATGCTAAATGGACAGAAGAAGTAAAAGAAAGAATAAGACATTTAAAGGTGCAGGATATGAAATGGGATGAAATAACAGCCAGAGAGATTGAAACAAAGTTAAGAAAAGCCTCCAACTGGAAAATCCCAGGCCCAGATGCAATACCTAACTTCTGGTTAAAAGTATTGACATATTTGCATGAAGATTTTGCTATGAGTAAGAACTATTTATATGCACACCCAGAACAGACACCAACCTGGATTAACAACAGGAAAAACAATGCTTTTACTTAAGAGTGAACCTGTAAGCTACCCTAAAAACTATAGACTAATGACTTGCCTTCTGATGAAGTATAAACTATAAACTGGAATTGATGTTGACAGAGTTGATAGTCATTTAGAAGAAAACTCAATTATGGCAGAAAAACAAAAGGGCAATAAAAGACAGTCATATGATACAAAGGTTCATTTGTTGTTAAAGTCATAGTGGAGAACTTTAAAAAGGGGAAGAATCTAAGTATGGCATGGATTGACTATAAAAAAGCATTTGATAGTATCCCACATTAATGGGTAAAAGAGTGCTTAAAAATGTATAAGATACACCCTACACTGATTGACTACATTACAGTGACCATGGAACAGTGGCAGACCACTTTGCAATTAAGCCATGATAAAGGACAGATTATTATCCCAGGGATAAAAATTCAGAGGGGGATATTCCAGGGTGACTCTTTGTCACTGCTACTATTCTGTCTTGCCCTTAACCCATTAAGATGTCTACTTAACAGTTTAGTCCATGGCTATAATTTGGCTCCTAGAAAGCAACAAAATGTAAAGACTTCTCATCTTCTCTATGTCAATGATTTAAAACTGAATAGCTCATCAGATGAGGGGGTTCCTATCAGATAGTCGAACTTCTGCAAGTTCAAACCTCATATGATCGAGACCATAAGTTTGAATTTGCAGAAGTTCAAGCATTTCAACGGAAATCTCCATAAGGGGAGGTTTCCTTTTTGTTCAATGTGGTGCGATCTCAGAGTTGGTATATTTAAGTAGCGTGGGGTGTGGGGGGTGCAGGGGGGCTTGACCCCTGCTTACAACAGTTTATTTTGTTTTCTTTTCTTTTTTTTTTTTGTTTTTTATTCATAGTTGAAGTTTTTTTAACTTCAAACAGGATGGTTTGAACGTTCCATGTTCGAAGTTATTAAACTTCGACTATGTAATATAGACCCCAGATGAGGAGATAAAAGCACAACTGCAAGTTGTTAAAACTTTTTCAGATGATATAAGAATGTCATTTGGTCTTGATAAATGTACAAAAGCAGCATTTAAACCAGGAAAACTGCAGCAACAAGAAAATATCAGTCTGTGACAGGAATGTGATATAAAATAATTTGAGCAAGAAAGAGTGTATAAATATTGGGGAAGTGATGAAGGATCAACAGTAAAACATGAATAAATGTGAATAAAATTAAATTAATCCTGAAAACAGCATTGACATCTAGGAACAAACTCCAAGCTATAAACAAATTTGCTCTTCCTGTCCTAACTTACAGTTTTGGAGTGATTGACTGGACCCAAAATGTGTTGGATAGATTAGATAGGAGAACAAGAAGGATGCTTCATGCTCACCAAATGATTTATAAAAAATAGTACATACCAAGATTATATTCAAACCAAGAGATGAAAGGTTAATATTGGTGGCCCAAGACAGTGGGCTACGTGTATGCTGATGTAGAAAATTCATTGAACATGTGGGAGAAACAGACAAATATAGGTTTTGTAAAATCGAATTGGAAACAGTCGCACACCTCATTGCTGGTTGTGACATACTAATGGCAAGAAGACTGTATACTGACAGGCATAATAACATGGCAAGACTGTTGCATTGGGGACTGTGCAAACATTGTGGTACTGAAGTGGCTGAAAAACACTGGAAACATGAGCCACAAAGCATCACAGCAAATGATGAAGTCTACATCACATGGGATCACCCATTAGCAACAGTTCTAAAGACAGATGCCAGAAAACCAGATATAGTGTTCCCTGAAAAGAAGACAAAAGTAGCATTGATCACTGAAATTACCACACCCAGTGACTACAGTGTGTTATGTACAGAGAGACACAAAGTCATAAACTATCAGGATTTGCAGACAGAAACGAGAGCAATGTGGAAGAAAGATACCCAGACAGTTCCAATAGTAATAGGAGCAATGGGTCTTATAAAAAAGAATCTACAATCATATTTAGACATGTTACCAATACATGTAACCCCATATGAATTGCAGAAGGAGTCATTACTGGGAAAATTGTGGGTGCTGCTCAGAGCACTAATGGCTGACATCAAAGATCAAAACAATACTAATTCCATGAACTTTAATTGCACTTTGACTTAGGAATGGGGTTTATTCCTGTCATGGTACTGGAAACCCAAAAGATTTGGAGAAATAAAAAAAGATACAATTATATCTATTATTCACTACGTCATATAAATATGAGGAGATTCCTCAAGATTGGAGACATGCTTATTAAACCTGTCTTTAAGGGAAAGGGGAGTAGGAGAAACTTAGTCATACAGACTCTTAAGTCTACTTTCATCTTGTGGAAAAATAATGAAGAAGGTAATACTGGATAAGTTATTGTCAGAACTGGATAGGCTGGGACTTGAAACCATATATCAGCATGCATATGTTGAAAAGAGATCTATTACCACCTGTAACATGATATTCTATAACAATATAACAACAGCTATGATGTACTCTTGATAAGATGGATAGTTACATGGCTTACAAATAGGGCATGGCAAGTAAGTATCACACAACAACTGGACAGGTGAAATTATTGGTTACAGTCAGGGTATCCTACAGGGCTCTGTCATAGGCCCTTACTTATTTAGATTGTATCTTTCAGACTTAACTTTTTAATCTGAGATGTTCTACAGTCAATATGCAGATGACCTGAAATTGGGTAAACTGATTACATGTGTTACAGATAAGGCATGTCTGCAAAAAAATAAAACTTGACTAAATTGACCAATTTGGCACAGGAGAATAATATGCTGATAAGTACATCAAAAATTAAGCATATGAGATTTGCAAGACATAAGTTGAAAGGTGAATATTTAATACAGCATACAGTGATTGAAACTGTAGACTCATTTAAGGACATGGGTATATGGGTAGATCCAGCTATGAGTTTTTCTAATCATATCTGTAATGATAGTTATAGAACTATAGGTTGTATAAAAAGATTTACAAAGTCTAGGAAATCAGATATGATGAAGTCATTGTTTATTAGTTACATTAGACCCAAAATAACAATATGGAAACCTTATAAGAAAACAAGCATGAAGAAAGTGGAAAGAGTGCAGTGGAAATATACAAAGGGCAACCATGGATGTGAAAATTTAAGTTATTATGAAAGACTAAAATAGCTGAACTTGCACAGTGTCTCTTATAGATATCTAAGAGGAGATCATATTCTGGTATATAGGGCATTAACTACCTCTGGGAATGTTTGGGTTTATTAAAAAGTACTAGAGAATCATTAGACAACTTATGTAGAAGATTCTATAGGAATGAGAAGTGCACCAACTGATTCTCTGAAAGAGCAGCTGATGATTGGAAAAGACTACCAAATTACATTAGAACAAGTACTAGTTTAGATATTTTTAAGAATAGCCTGGACAGTTATTATGGAACAAGTGTTTTGGTATATCGGCAGGCTATAGAAGAGCATTAATGCTCATGCTTGAAACATTTGTATGTATGTATTTATGTTTCCTACATATATTGACTATTGCATTAACTTTCCGGACATCTGGTTTGTGACATTTGAAATTCAGAATATGAACTAGTATTTATTCATTTATTTATTTATGAATTGATGTTTGTTGTCTTGGATAATCGGCTGATCTCAAAGGACCCAATTTACATTCAGCTCAGGCTTAGAAACAACCAGTGCAGTAAAACATCAGTTTAACAATCAATAGTAACTAAGAAGCAGAGATTTGAACACCATAAGTAAAATTAATCAACTAGCTGTTTCATACAATAAGATAAAAGGTAGTAACAAAGCAAAAATTGATGCCAGACTTCATTAAACATGTTGCTGTACATAGTGTGGAATCTCTACAATCTGGCTAACAGGAGTATGCTAATTAAAAGATTAACATTTTGGCAATAGCATGCCTTCAAGGACAATTCAGTTTTTATTCTGAAGTGGTGATATAATAGTTTTCAATCTCATCTTAGGCACAGTGGTTTGGCATACTTACTACAAACTAAATATATAAAACTTTGGTGTTAGTCCTGTTGTGCTAGAGATGAGATAAAGAAATCTTCTATTTTGCTTTGTTGCATTTCAGTCCTTTCAGTCTTTCTGGTTTGGTAAGTAACTTAATCTGCATCACATTATGTTCTTGCTTGGTAGCGGTTCGTGTAAGAGAATCATCTGTGATATTTGTAGGTTATTCCAAACATTGAAATATTCAGCAATAGAGCTCTAAGACCTCTCTGGTGCCAACTCTGAGCACATGGTGAAATTTAACCTCAGACATCTTTACCATCCTTAAACAGGTACTAGAAGTGCACAGCTTTCAGCTAGCTTCATGACATTTAATGTGTCAGAAACGGGAAAGACTGAACGATTTTTAAAACTGCTCCCTCAATAGTCTGCAGCAGGTAATGTTCCATTTTAATCCATCTCTTCAAGACTTGAGGATCAGTACTTAATTGTAGTTTGCATCATTATGGGCTGCTTCCTGTAATCAAGGATTCAATTCCCTCACCCTCCTTTATCCTACTCTGTGACACTAAGGATGTCACTTAAACAGATGTTACTCCTAGGCTGTCTGAAAAATGTCCATGTGGGTTATTGCCCAAGCCTGGTTGACACATATAAATAAATTAATAGACAAAACAATTAGTAATAGTAAAGAGAGTAACAAGAGGGTAGTGAGACTAGCTATGTTATATGGATTGGAGACAGTGGCATTGACAAAAAGGCAGGAGTTTGAGCTGGATGTGGCAGAGTTAAAGATGTTAAGATTTGCACTGGGTGTGACAAGGGTGGACAGGATTAGGAATAAGTATATTAGAGGTTCAGCCCAGGTTGGAAGGTTTGGAGACAAAGCCAGAGAGGCATAATTACGTTGGTTTGGACATGTGCTGAGGAGGGATGCTGAGTATATTGGGAAAAAGATGCTAAGGATGAAGCTACCAGGTAACAGGAAAAGAGGAAGGCCTAGGATAAGGTTTATGGATGTGGTGAGAGAGGACATGCAGATGGTTGGTGTGACAGAGCAAGATGCAGAGGACAGGAAGAAATGGAAACAGGTGATCTGCTGTGGTGACCCCTAACGGGAACAGCCGAAAGAAGATGATGATGATGAAAGAGACTAACAATTCATTTATTTATTTAAGTTCATTTTCTGGATTAGTGATGACAACTACTCCAAAAAACAGACCATGCATTTAGCTTCATTTCAATCTATTCTCTAAAGGCAGGAGGTGGTCTTCTACATGCATGTACTGTAGCTTCTACAGACATTTTAATGCAGTATTCAGGTAGCAAACAATCAAACCATCAAACAGTTCAGCATACTTGTAGAAAGTGTCACATCCTGCCTCATACTGGTAGACATGATGCACCTCTTGCTTAGCTTGTGACTGTCTGACTTTCAGAGATGCATTGATAAAAATATTCTTGCTACTGGTCTTGCTAACATTCAGATTATAAGCTATGTGTTTTACTAAAGCCTTAATACAATCATTTTAGCTGAGTGACATTTGTCTTCCATGTCTCGCAAACATTTATGAAATTGCTTGCTTGTGGATGTTAATTTCTTTGCTACAATAGACTGTAAATGCTTTTAGATTCCCACAAATCATAAGACTGTAAACATTTAGCTGATGGGAGTGCCTGCCCTGGGACATGGGGTAGAGCCATCCTTGTGCTGTAGTAATCATATGAGGGAAGGGGCAGTGCAAATATCACAGTGTGTGTGTGTGTGTGTGTGTGTGTGTGTGTGTGTGTGTGTGTGTGTGTGTGTGTGTGTGTGTGTGTGTGTGTGTGTATGTGTGTGTGTGTGCATGTGTGTACGTGTGTGCGTGTGTGTGTGTGTGTGTGTGTGTGTGTGTGTGTGTGTGTGTGTGTGTGTGTGTGTGTGGCTGTGTGCATTTCACCAATAAAATGATATTAGCAATAGCCTCATTGAACAAGTGCATGGGACCCTCCAAGTGCAGAAAGGGAAGTGGCACTTCCATGAGCAAGGGTATGGAAGCCTCCAAGTGCCGAAGGGGAAGTGGTACTCCTGTTACCAAGTGCATAGGAGACCCCAAATGCAGAAGGGGAAGTGACACTCCTATTACCAAGTGTGTGGGAGCCCCCAAGTGCAGAAGGGAAACTGGCACTCCCATTACCAAGTGCATGGGAGCCCTCAAGTGCAGAAGAGGAAGTAGCACTCCTGTAAGCAAGTGCAGGGGAGCCCCCAAGTGCAGAAAGGGAAGTGGCACTCCCGAGCTCTGTTTTCCTCCCTGCTACTGTATACTCTATAAGACTTCTGTAAGAGGAAGCAAGGATGAGAGTCAATGTTGCCCACAGCAGGATGAGCCATATAATTGGAGCTGAAAGTCCTAACTCTAATCCACTTGTGTTCTGACAATATTCACAGGAGACTACTTTGTAATGGGCTGTGGGGAAAAGCGAATCATTACCCCTTAAAGTGGTGCTGCCTTTTAAGCCACCCTGAAATGGTTACTGTATGGCTGTAGTCTCCAAAGATATGCTAAGCCCTGGACACTACCATGACTATGGAAATGACCACCCACACCACTTCACTACCCCACCACTCTTTACACTGACAGGCTAACAGGCCTCATCATTCCTCCCTTACATTATGCTAGTTACAACTACTGCTCATGCCACTAATCCAACTTGGTACCAAGCATTCATCCTTTTTGTTAACGTTAACAGAACTGGCTAAACTAGAAGTGTTTTTATGAGGCCTTTGGTGAAAAATGTAATTCAGGTTTCATTTGTTAGAAATTAACTTTGACATTCACACTGTAAAAACACCAAAAGGAAACTCTACAGGTTCAATCCATGCCACAGGAAGGACCTCAAAAACAAGTCGGTTGAGGTTTTTTCCAAAATTGTGAAAGGATTTATATTATGCATTATTTTGGTATATGTATGTTTTTAAATATGCTGTCTTTTAAGGGGCTACATAACATGATTTGGTGATTTCATTTCATTGCATTTTGAATGTGGGGCGCTTTGTTCAGTAATTTATTCTGTTGATGTCCTGTGTTTCATTTCATCTAAAAGAAGTCAACAAACTTATAGATGAGTACTTTAGTCCTTTCCTGTGGTGAAGAATGACCTGGAAAGTTACCTTTGGTGTTTTTCAGTATGATAAGTGACAAACTGTTTTTTTTTTTTTTTTTTTAATGTTCAGTATTAAAAACAAATGCTTCATCTGTTCATAATGGTGCATAGTGGATATAATCATATTTTGGTCTTCTTTACAGCTTTAAATACTACACAGTAGATATGCAACAATTTTATTTGCAGACAGTACTGTATATTGCATATACACATACACATGCACACGCGCGCACGCACACACACGCACATGTGCACATGCACACGTGCACACACACACACACACACACACAAACACACACACACAGATATTTCTTTCTGTTAAAGAAAGTTACAGTTAGGAATAACATGTAACTAAAACAGCATAGGCAGATGCATCTATCCTCAGTACGATACTAGAGGAGAGTTTGTGCACTCTCTTTTTCACTTGATATGCATGACAGAGAGAGGTATCCTTCTCAATCCTTTACTGAAGGAGAATGTGTTAGTGCTCTTAGCTATGTGATGCCCATGACAGATCGAAGTATCTATCCCTAATACTTTAATGGAAGGGAGTGTGTGAGAACTTGTAGTGACATGACATGCTTAACATATAGATGCATCTATCCTGTGTATTTTACTGAAAGAAAGTATGCGAGAGCTCTTGATCACAAGATAGGTGGATCTATCCTCAACCCTTTACTAGAAGAATGTGTGTGAGCAATCTTGCTCATGAGATATGCATGACAGATAGAGGCATCTATCCTAAGTATGTTACTGGAAGAGTGTGTGTGTTTGTGAGTGTGCGCGTGTGTGCGTACGTGCTTGGTCACTTGATATACACAACTTTATTGGCCTACCTATCACAAATGAAATACTCAAAACTGTGAGACCTGAAACTAAAATCTAAACTAATATAAACAAACAGTGAATTTTGTCATTTGCTTTTATATACTTAAAGGACTTTTACCTAATGTAGAGGACTGCATCCTCCCTAAATCCTTTTAGTTACACATAATTCTGAAATCATTGTACCTTGCAGAAGAAGGAATATTCTGAGTTAAATCAACTTATCTTAATATATGCCATCCCATTTGCACCCATATTTTGATGTTCCGAAGATCCCATTTATAGTCCTTGTAATTTCAATAGGCACCCCACTGTGATAGCACCCCTTTCCGTAAATGGCATACTGCTTTGTGTAATATCTGCATCTACTAGTTAACTGCCTTGTGTTGGCTACCAATCTGCATTGGTGAAGCAGAGAAAAGTCTCAAAATAACTATATCCAATAAAGTAAGAAACATTAATTCTCTTTTTATTCAAGGCACATAAATGTGTTTATACTCCTCTGGGGAACTCTCAAAATAAGTTGTTGGTTACATATCTAGATAAAATTCTGAGGAAAACAAAAACTGCTGTTAAGCAAGGTTTGCATAAATCATTGCTTTGGGGAATAATATTTGCCTAAACGAGGCATAACTATGATAAAGAAAATTAAACATCAGTAGTGGCTAGTGAGAAAATGAAATTCATGAGCAAGGCTCAGTTGTGTGATATGTAGAAGTCCTCTGAGGAAAAGCAGCTCATACTATATCAGTTTTATAAGCCTGTGAGAGAGAAATCTACTCACTGGAAGGAAAAATACCAAGACAACACGGGCAGTCAACAGAGACTTCAAAGACTATGCATTTTCATATTCTGCTTTGATACACAAGGTGAAATTTTTGCAGAAACAGTTACATGCTGATTTTATTTTTATTTTTGTTTGCCAGCAACAATCTAATGAGTGATATGAACTGTCAGAAATAACATGAATGAATGAACAGCAGTGATCAGTACAAATTTCAGAACAACTCACATGCAGAGTGGCAGTAGATATCACAGACTATGGAGCTACTCCAAGCAGCTTTAAAAGTCTGCTAAGCAATGTTACATATTTAAATGTGAGATGGCTTGGTTTGTTATTAATATTAATCATTCAGACTTAAACACTGACTGAAATAACATAATCTTAGTGTAGTCATGCATTTGGTTTCAGTATAACTTAATAAATTATGTATGTGAAATGCTACTTCAACTATGTAAAAGTATATGCCTTTTAACACTGAACCCTATGAAATATAGCATCAACCAGGAGGCAACAGCCTAGTTCCTCACACTAAAAGGATATGAACAACTACTAAAATTACTGTTTGAGTATATATATATATATATATATATATATATATATATATATATATATATATATATATATATATATGTGTGTGTGTGTGTGTGTGTGTGTGTGTGTGTGTGTGTGTAGGTTTACCTTTGAATAACAGAATAACGTTAATGCGAACATGCACATGTGCGACCCGTATGATTGAAAAAATGCATTGCCATCAACCATAATGTCAAATGACACATAGCGGAATCCAGAATTCGTCCTTTTTTGAACCCGTGCTATAAAAAGCTTTCTACTGTGCAATACTGGATAGTGATCAGTCCACCACATACCACTGTGAACGTTCCGTAGTGCAGAGTATTCAAATCTCATTCCAAACAACACAAATCACAAACAGCATATGTCTGACGTACATTTCCAACTTAGAGTGCATCCCATGTGAAACCTTACCACTTCTTAGTGCATTATATGACCACATGCCTGCATAATTCAAGGAGATGGACTTTGCAGTATATATTGTTGATTCCCTGTGTTCTAAAATGAGCAATGCTTGGCTACTAAGCTTACAAAGCCTGGTGCAGTAAATTGTGCCCTATTGCATAGCAGCCTTTTAAAGTCTGCTTCCTTGTTCATGAGCCTCTTCCTCTGTGGTGATGCTGGTACACACAATTCATGTCTCACATGCATGTCATCCACATGATTTTGTTCAAGTTGGATAGCATGCAACACATCCAACAGATACAGTTGTTTCTTCCCCATTAAACTTTTTAGTCTCCTGTGCCATCCCTCCACCGTGTTTTGGCTACGTGGATAACCCATGGTGCATGTATCAAACTGGTTCCAAAAGGATATTTCAAATGTTGGAGGCAACCTCTCAGAAGTTGTACCCCTCATTCCATATCACCTTGGTCTGCCGAGTATGTAGTTTTCCCTAAAAAAAATGTACACAGCACCTTACCATTTTCTGGCATGTCAAACTCAATTTCTGAGAAGGTGGAAGCAACATCCTCTGGAGCCACAAAGGCAAGTGCTGGGATCTGTTTACATAGCATTGCAAAGGAGATATCTATCAAATGTTGCCGCTAAATGCAGCTTCTGTATCTGTCGCCAGACTATCTGGCAAAGGTGAAACCAGCAGCCTTACGCTGCTGATTCAGTCAGATGCCGCTTGATACAGTTCAATGGCGCTCTCTCAAAGTCAGCCAATACCATGTTAGGCATCAGTTTTAAATCATACTCTAAACACAACTGTAGCACTATGCCCCAGAACAGGTCGTAACACTGTTCTGACTTGCTAGGCAATATACCGTATACCACTGGACACACCTTCCTACTGTTGGCACAATCAAGAGCACAATGTATACTGTATATTTGGTGACATTCTGCTGTGCTAATGGGGAATGTTCCGTCTGCCATTATATACTCAGAGTTACACAACAGTTTGAAGTTCTCAGGGGTAGTTATTACAACAATATGAACTACATCCTCAGCATCAACACTACTATGGTGGACTATGAAAGCACCCAACTTAATGGGAAGCATTTCAGGGCTCAAGTCCCTTAATGACTTCATGGCTTTGAATGACTCAGCTTTTTTGTTGTACCTATGCCTGGTAATGGTCTGCTTTAAAGCAGTTGTATTTGGAAGCTCGTGGACAACATCGGAGAAAGTGGTGGCCAGTACCTCTGAGATCACCTTACAGGGGTCCTCAATAGAGTGCTCTGCCCTCCTCTTAAGCTGGTCTCATACCCTAAATATTTCTGTCTTGAGGACATCAGGGGCATGGTAGTGCTCTGTACTCTTAAGTAGTACTGCTTGTCATTGATAGCTTTTTCTTTGTAGTACTGATACCCATCCACAACTAATAGCTGTCTCCCTTTTAAGGTTGTACTCGTACTATACATGGTATTCACCACTCTAAGCTTAAAATGCACATTACATGCATCATCCTAGAAATACACAAATACCAGCATGTTACAACACAGCCGTAGTGTATTTCATGACATTTACGTTATATTAATATATATTTCTCACCTGCATGGTGCCTTTATACAGTTCAAACCAGCTAACTGTTTCTGTGACAGTACAACCACTGGGGAAGCAAAACAGAACCGTAACTGGTACTGATTCACATTTTTATTATTGTGACAGCCACTTACTTCACATTCAGATGTGCGAAAATTAATACGACGAATTCAAGAGGTTGTTCGCATACATGTCTGTTCACCCAGTTTGGATTCGCCCTTATGTGAACTTGAAAACGTACTTCCGAACAATTTATGTTCGACCATTTGATTTTCAATTAATCAAAGGTAAACATATATAGATACACTAGACAATCTCAATGTACTGAAATGTCAAAATTCAGTACGTCGAGAACGAATAGTGGAAAGTGCAGTTACCTGAAACTACACTATGCTAAATCTGGAAATGTCGAATCCATCACTATTGTGGTGTCGCGTTCGTGACGTGTGGTGCAGTTTGTGGATTTATCTGGGGTTTCAGGTAAGTGTTGTGTGTTTGAGGATATTGGGTGGGGATTTTAATGTGTGTGTGTGTGGTGGTGTTTTTGTGTGTTTGTGTGTTTAGTGCAACCTTGGAGTTAGAATATATAAGTGGGGGGTGTGGGGGGTGCAGGGGGGCTTGCCCCCCTGCTTATAGGTAGGTTAGGTGCGTTTGTGTGTGTTGTTATGTTTGTTTAGTTATATATTGATAGATATATGTGTGTGCATTTGTGTGATCTGCCAGTAATGCACTCATGCCCCCATGTTCCATTGAGAAATGTCAGCTGTACCCCCTAACAGCTTTAGCCCATGGTAACTTCCCCATTTGCTTTACATATCTGTAAGAAAAACTCTACTCGCATCCGGGAGTGTCACCTATGTCCCTCTTGGATAATGGCAGTCGGTGCTGATCATAAACTTGTGCTGTAAATATAGACAAACTTGGTCAGTAAGGGAACAAGTGTATAACATGGCTAGGCTTATAAAGGCCTTAGGGCCAATAGCCTAGTAACCTCCTATGAACCCGCACGCAAGGCCTTAACCTGGTCTGTGACATTAACAGAACTTGTTGACGGGATAGATTTGTGTCCCAAAGACTCCCCCATCCGTGGAACAGAAGCCCTCTCCATGTCAAGCAGAGTACGTCTCTAGCCCTCTTTAAGAGGAACCTGGACAACTGGATGGGAAAGAGAAAATATACCCCTGGGATCCCACCTGTGTCCCAGCTGGAAAGGGGAAACAGGTGCTGACTTTGAGGGAACACTGGTGAAATTCTTGGCTAGGCATATAAGGGCCTCCTGGCCAACAGTCTAGTATCATCCTATGAACCTATGAACCTACATTAGTTATGACTCAGAATATACATTTATACAGTTTATATATATATATATATATATATATATATATATATATATATACATATATATATATATATATATATATATATATATATATGTATATACAGTGACACAAGCACAACTGTATATTTATATAGAAGTATGCTCACACACTAACACACACATACATATTGTAGCATACTGTGATGTTATCACCAAAGGGCAGAGTACAACTGACCCATGAATGTGTACATAATTTTGTAAAAAATGTCAACAGCAATATTAGAAGGAGGCCATTGTAATCAGTGATTTTTCTTTAAATAATGTTTGCAGTTTTTAATTTGTACCTCTGTCTTTAAATACAGAAATATAATATGATGAGCTTTTCTAGTGTGAACAGTTTTTTTTTTTAATGAGATGTTGAATTTAAGATTGAAAGAAGGCTGACATAGCCAGTCATTTGTCCTTTTTGGAAAGAGGCTTGGTGTGCAGAATAGTGCCTCTGGGAGAATCAGTCACAATGAAGGCAGACCTTGACGAAGAAGTTGGAATTTTTCCTTATCAAGGCAATCCAGAAAGAACTTCCACTACAGGGTGTTTCCCATCAGTATAAGAGTGAGTAAGTGGTGCTTGCTGTGCATTCAATTAAACTACATGACTTTTCTTTTCTTGGAAGAGGCTGTGTACTTTCATTTTATATGATAAGCTGCATTAATTTTATACTGACAAATTGTCTCATTCACTTTCATCTTTCATATGACTTTAAAATGTAGTATAGTCCCAACCTGAAGGAGCTTCCCTTAGTCTGCTGTCTGTGCTCACTTTTGCTGGAGCCATCCACAAGCTTCGGGGTTGCATTCCCCCCCCCTCCACCTTCAGTCCTGAAGCAAATCTTCAGCAAAATCTCAAATCAGCCCCGGGAAATCTCAACCTTTGTAGGCAAGCCTTCCAGTAAAAATTAATTATTAGTTAGCTCAGGCTATCCACAAGCCTTGGGATTGCGCACCCCCCTCCCCACCTTTGGTTCTGAAGCAAATTTTCAGCAAAAGCTGAAATCAGCCCTGGGAAATCTCAACTTTTCTACACAAGCCTTCCAGTAGAATTAATTATTAGTTTGCTCGGGCCATCCACAAGCCTTGGGATTGCACCCCCCCACACACACACACCTTCAGTTCAAATTTTCAGCAAATCTGAAATCAGCCCTGGCAAATCTCAACTTTTATACACAAGCCTTCCAGTAGAATTAAGTATTAGTTTGCTCGGGCCATCCACAAGCCTCAGGATTGTGCCCCCCCCCCCACCACCACCACCTTCGGTTCTGAAGCAAATTTTCAGCAAAAGCTCAAATCAGCCCTGGGAAATCTCAACTTTTATACACAAACCTTCCAGTAGAATTAATTATTAGGTGAATGTCATTGAATTGTTTTTAACAATTTTCTCTTACTTTGTGACTATCATTGTGAGGTGAGCACAGCTGCACTGTGCCTCAATCAGCTTCCAACTTGGAGAGCTTTAATGAAGTCGGCCACTAGGTAGGAACATACTCTATTAATTGTACAAGTTCTGTATTCCCTCTGTATGAAAATAGGTGAGCTCCAGAGTCTAAAGTTAAAACTATTCCAAGTCAAACCTTTAGTTCAGTCCCAGTTCCCTTAGCTCTACTCATCCTTAAAGAGCTTGCTAGCAACATTTGGTTTCTGTAAGCTGAAAAGCTCTAACATAGTGTATTGTCTTGCATTTCCTAGCTCCTGGTTGTTTTTTTTTCTTTTCTTCTTGGACTCCCTCCTGCTAGGGTTGCTCTGCAACCAGTTGTAACCACCCAATCTCACACTGATAATTGCTACCCCCAAGCCATTCTCATAGGAGGCTATATCAATACCCACTCCTCCGGGAGCCATCGTTAAAATGTAGTAAGGCAAATAACTTACATCCCCATTTTAAACTTATGCTTTACTTAATTGTTGGATAAATCTTGTGGTCCAGTTTAGCATTTAGCCCCACTCCGCTCGCCCTCACTGTGATCAGGCTCTCTCCGCACCCCACCCTGCCCCCTATTCCCACCCTCCCCAGTACTGTTAAATTTATACTGTTCTAGCCACTCCCCCTGCTTCTTCCCCCCAACCAGCATCTCACACATCACCATGGGGCTTGGCCTCTCTACAACCCAACTTTTCTCCTTCCTTTCCTGCCAAATCATGGTTGAAAACTGTGCCCTATAATAGTCAGACACCTTGCTATGCTAGCATCAACAAAAACACTAGTATTTTCTCCACTCCCCCTAATGCTCATCCTTTATCTCCTCACTACCTATGAAAACCAGTGCTACCATGGATTCCACTACCCAAAATGTCAAACTACCACCCCAGACTTCTCTTACAAGTTAGCTCACCTATTGCCCACACATCCAAACCCTCATCCCCTTTACCTCATCACCCAATTAAAACCTTAAAATCTAATCCAAGGGGCAAGCACTATCTAAGACTTATTCATAAGTTTCTAAAGCTCATAATCAGATTTCAATATAACCTTGTTACAGGTGGGGACATCCATCCCAACCCTGGCCCATCTCCACCTTTTGACAATAGCACCTACACCACCAACCCCTTCAATAAACTACCCCTTAACAGTCCTGCAAACACTCTCCTGACATTTCACTTGAACATTTGAAGTATACATAATAAATTCCCCAACCTGCATGCCCTCTTAACAGTTCATTCCCCAGACAAAATGTATCTTACAGAAACCTGGCTTAAACCTACTGCTGCCAATAATGGGGTATTACCCCCGGGCTACAACATACATGGATTAGTCTGAACAGCTAAGAAGGGAGGTGGGATAGCAGTTCATTACAAAAATACATTAAAAGTTAATAAAGATCCAGTTCAACCACCCTCATTTAATAACGCAGAAATCCTCATTACCAAAGTGCAAATTAGCGATAATAAGAGTATAAATATTGTCTGTGTCTACATTCCCCCAGGCAATAAAATAAGCACTCTGGAAGATATCCTCCAATGGTTATCTACTACCTATCCCCAAGAAACCATTGTTCTTGGTGACTTTAACACCAAATGGTGCACCTGCTCAGCTGAATCCCCTGTCACCCATATAAATTTGTTTGGGTTCACACAAATAATAACCTCTCCCACTAGGATTAGTAAACCCACCAACAGGGAAAGTATCTTAGACTGAGTACTTATCAATAGCCACCCAAGCTTGTATACAGCTGGGACTCGACCCATTGACCTAAGTGATCATTCACTAACGTATATTATTAAGCATAAGGCAGAAACCTACCACAAAACAATCAGAAGTAATAAAAATTTCAATCCTACTAACTTCTTAAATGAACATAAATTGGTCAGCTGGTCAGTCCTAAAATATCTACCGCTAGATAAAGCCATAACTTTCTTTAACAATAAATTCCTGAGCATCCTTGACTAAAGACTAAATCTAATACTGCACCATGGCTCACAAAGGAAACTAAGATAAAAATCAAACTTAGAAATATAACCTGGACCAAATGGCGAACAACTAAAGCCCCCCTCGACCAAGTGAGATATCGTCAACTTAGAAATTATACAAAAAAAACTAATTTTGCTAGACAAAAAAACCTACTATCATAACCTCCAGTTTAAACACCAAAACAATCCCCAAACGTTTTGACCAAGTATTAACTGACTTCTTCATCTAGGACAATCTACTACCCCAACCCCATCAAACTACACCCATAAATGCTCAGAAACTGCTGCCACTGCTTTTAATAACGTTTTCACTGAAACTATTCAGTCCTTAGCTAACCAACTTACTCCCACCCACTCTAACTCTACCACTAACCCACCCACTTCTCATCTCCCCTTTAACTTCCAACCTGTGTCTACCACTTTTATCCTATTCCTTATCAAAAAACTAAAACAAACCACCCTTTCTGATGACCACCTTCCTGCAGAGTACCTACAAAAAGCCATAGCATTCCCCATCCCTATTCTAATCAATAGAATACTAACTGATGGAACTATCCCCTCAATCAGGAAAATATCCCACGTTACCCCACTCCACAAAGGTGGAAGTTCAACAGAACTGTCCAACTACAGACCCATTGCCATTTTCTCACCACTAGCCTAATTAATGGAGAAGTGTATTCATAAGCAGCTTATGGACTATCTCATTCAGAACAGTCTGCTTGCCAATTCTCAGCATGGCTTTAGGCCTCATCACAGCACCACCTCTGCCCTCCTTTCTTTTACAAATACTATATTCCAAAATAGGAACAGCAACAGGCTATCTTCAGCCCTATTTCTAGACCTGTCAAAGGCCTTTGATATGGTCAACCACAAATTATTTATCCATTCCCTAAAATCCATCTCCCTAGATAACCATCCTATTCAGTGGTTCCTATCCTATCTGAATGGCAGATAACAGGCTGCATTATGGCAGGGCAAACTGTCCACCCTGCTACCTCTCACCCTTGGTGTTCCTCAGGGCTCTATTCTAGGTCCTCTACTCTTTTCTATCTTCATCAACATTCTTCATACTGCCACCCCTGATGCAACCTGCATTCAGTATGCAGACGATTCTACCCTGATCTATACAGCCCCTTAACACAAAACATATTTAACACATTTGAAAATTGACTCTCTAATCACCGTCTGTTGTTAAGTCCCAGCAAAACTAAACTGCTGCTCTTTACCCCACCAGTAGATCCACCCCATTTTCCTTCTCCATAACATCCAACAATGGTACCTCTATCTCTCCAGATGACCATACTAAGCTTTTAGGAGTAATAGTGGACAATAATCTCAAATTCGATCTGCATATCAATAAAACTATAAAAACATTAATAAGAAGCTTGGCTCATTATATAGAAGCAAACCTTTTCTAACTCCATTAGCTAGGACTGCAATCGCCCGCTCACACCTACTCTCTGCCCTTCTATATGCCCCTCCCCCATACTCTCCAATGTGAGTAAAACTGAACTCAGTGAGCTCTCTCACTGTTACAGCCATATTGCCAGATTTGCCATAGGCCCAACATACAGGACACATCACTGTCAAAACCTCAGTCTTCTCAGGTGGCTAGAACTGCCTAGCCTACTTCTGTTCAATCAGCTTATCGTAGCACACAAAATTCTGTACCACCCTGAAAATACTCCAGCACTCAAAAATATCATAAAGCCATACAGTAATTCAAGGCAACTACAATCATCCCATAAACTGTTGGTCCAAACCCACAAAACCATTAACTCAGCTGGCGACTCCCTGTTTACCGACATCATTGGTAAAACTTGGAATTCACTCCCTTCTAACCTTACCTCAAACCTTCTTTAAGTCTTTTCAAAAAAGGCCTCAAACAGTATTTTAAAGAGCACTGGCTTTGTCCCTGATTAATCACTACTTATTCAATGCCTTATTTAAATTAATATTGTATGCATCTCTTGCTCATAATAGCTTGCTGCAACCTGTTGTTTTTGTATACTATTACATACTGCTTATATTGTGAGTACCTATTAGAGCGCTTTGTAAATATGTTTGACTCATATCTGTTATGTTCTATCGTTATCTGGAGCTTTTCTCCCCGGGCCTCCGCTGAAAATGGACATATATTCAGTCGGACTATCCTGGTCAACAAATGTAAAAGAGATAAATAAATACATAAATATTGGTAGATTATGTCAGACATCTCTTCATCAGTTGTTAACGCCAAAGTCCTGAGACTATGCCTATCTCTCACACAGTGAGGGAACATTTCTTCAAAAACTAAGAGGGTGAGAGAGGTAATACTGCAGTGTACACTGTGAATTTCTTTTCTGTGGAAATGTCTGTGGACATGTATGCCAAGATGACAGCAGAAGAGCAATTACTTCAGACTGGAGTTCAAGGAATGGTTGTTGCAGCTATGATAATGCCTACCCCAAGGACAGTTCCATTGTTACAACAACTTACCCTGGAGGAGGACCTCAAGGCCTTTGAATGGTATTGCTACCAGAAAAGGTTGGACTAAACTGACTGCATCAGGATCTTATCAACTCAATTAAATGGAAAGTCATTGAGAGCCTTCACAGACAAGGAGGGAACTGAAAACTAGGACTATGATAAAGTCAAAAATGCTTTGCTTGCCTGACATGGTATTACCTCAGAGACATAAAATCATAAGTTTTGTAGTTGTACATTTTCTTATAAAACAGTAGCTAGATCACTCAAATGTAACTTATGTAATTTAAAATGTATTAATAATTTATGGTTTTGTCACAAAGTAGGACTGAAATAATGGAAATGATAGCAACTGATAAATGTAAAATTATTTTACTTACTGCTCTAATAAAGTTAATGAGACAAATTGACCTAAAGACTCTGAAAATGTTGTGCTAGTGGAAAAATTGTTATGCTATGAAATCATGTATAAATTTGTGCAGTCTAGACCTGTAATAAAACCTATCTCAGTTGTTGGTAACAAATAAAAAATAATAGCTGTAAACAAAGGCTTTTTAAATGTGGAGAAAATGATTGCTTAGCTAGATTTTGTACCAATAATCTCAGAAAATCATATCGCTATTGGTGTTAGCAACTAGAAGGTGATAATTATCTTCTACAAAGGTTGAGTCTGCATTCTTTTACTGAGTAGTTGCAAAGTTCATTTAACATGGTGACAATTGATGTCATGGGAACATGGACTTGGGCAATACAAAAACATTTCTAAAAGTGCAGAATGTGTGCAGGAAGAACACTATGACTATTAAAAACACTATCACTACTAAAGCTGTAAAAGTGGTATAGATTCAAGGTGGTCAGAAACAGTGTTCGACCACAGCGATCGAAGCAGAAGCTGAGTTAGGAATGGTAGTCCGTCCGTTTACTGTCATTCCTAGTTGAACACATAACATGATAACTGAGAATGATTTCACAACTTGAAAGAGTTGTGGAGTAAATGAGAAGAAGGTATGTCTTTTTTCTAGGGCACACTATCAATATGGGCAAGGGAAATGACAGGTGAATAAGCCAGATGTACCTCTACCTAAGTCAAAATAAGTTGAGAGAGTAAGGGCAACCACCAGATGTATTCTTTAGATCATATGAATCCATCATAGATCATAACATTCTGTTAGAAGGCTCTACATGTTCAAAAAGGTTGTCTAGGAACAAATAAAGAAAGAGATACAGAGAGGAAGAACATATACCAGTTAAAGAGATATGTCAGAATGCACTTATGACTGAACAGCTTGCAAGAATAAAACCTATAAAAGGGAATAAGTCACCCACTAAAATATTGCAAACTGCTGTGCCGAGTATCCTGCAGGGGCAGAAGCAGTAGAAGGAAAGGAATTACTAAGATATTTCAACTTGGATGTGTTACAAAGCAGAAAGAAGAAATGTCATTGCAACCTGAAAATATTACAGAACCGAAAGCCAAGGTGTTATGAGATGGGAATAACAAGATAGATGGTGAAATGGGTAAACTTTCTGAAAGCATAGTATGCTATAGTTGGCCCCCTCCCTCCCAGCTTCAAACCGTCAGTTTCAAACGTACCACAGGGGATACCCTTTAACATCTTTTGGCTGTTTTGTGGACTGAGGGATGAGTATTATGACTTACACCACAGTAATAACCTAGACGTGATATCCAAAACATATAAACTGTTGTGTCTTTTTGCAGGACACTTCAGAATGTTGTGATGTGAAACGCTGAAAAAAAAACTTTTTTTTTTCAGTCAGATTCAGTTTTGCAAAATTATATCATGGATGTTTGAGAGGTGTTTTATGTAGCTCATTAAACATTCATATCACTTCATCTGAAATCAGAGCACTGTGTGGAAAAAAATTCCTTTGCAATATGGATGAAATAATTTAATTTATTTGTAGGCTGTCTGAGGCAAAAAGGACAGGAGAATAATGCCACAATGTGATTAACTGATTTGTGCTGTACCAGTTAATCAGCATATGGAGTAATGCATTCTTCACATCCTAAGCTAATTAGATGTAATGCCTTAATTAACGCTGTTGCAAGTATGAGAAAAATAAGATCACCTTTGATGAATGATGACACTGTTCAATATACGATAGCTGGAGCAATGTTATTTGGTGCATTCTGGTTCACTGCTTTCTCAAAGCAATTGAAATACTATGAAGCTAATTAATACAGCCTTTCAAGTCTACATAATGTCACTGAGCACATACTTTATACCTTCAAAATATACACGGCAAATATATGTTATGGAGAGAGGAAACCAGCAGATAGGTGATGCATTTGCATAAGCAGTGCTTTTAAAATTTCAGTCTTGTAAAGAAGATTCTTTTAGTAGACTATGTATGGCACTGCAGTTACATTTTAAATACATAAATGTGTATCTTCCTCTTATGCTGAAAAAGAAAGGTTTACTATAATTAGTGGCATTTAGAAGGCACATGATATCCAAATTTTGTTTTGGCAGCACTTCATGGGTCACTGTATGAGGTACAGACAGATCTCTGGAAATACTGACAATTAAATCATGTACATCATGATTTTATCTGTAACAAATGACTGGCATGGTTTCAATGTTCTAGAACTCTTTTAGCTTTTTAGGGGGAATTTGCTTATCTTCTCTGCTGCACTAATATACAGGGTTCACAAAATATCTTTGTAAAGACATTTCTGTGTTTAGCCAGAATCTCCTGGTTGGGTCTTATATTATTTGTTGTGGATTTTTCCTCTTTTGATTGGTTAACAATTATTGGGTATAGAGCTTCAAGTCTTATTTTAAAGAAACCTGTATTGTATTAGTTCTCTGAAAGGATAATTGATCACTGCGCTATATATGACTGAAACATCCTGATGCTTATATAGTATAATTGCTATTGTGTTATTATAGCAGGAAATTCACTTGAAAACAGTATACAGAAAAATGTTGTTTCATTAGGCACTCAAAATGAGATTCCTGTACAGTTGTAGGAATTCACCTAATTGCCTGGAGTCTCACAATATACTAACTGCTAGCTGGTTACAGATATCTATTCTTTTGAGTACATGTTCTCATTATTTGAAGCTTATCAACAGTAAGATGTGATTATCCCCCCCCCAACTCTTTCTTTGAAACAATCGACCCAAAAGCAACATTTTCTAGTCTTCTAGTCTGTCATTTAAATTTGCAGTGGAGATCCCACCACCACGCCATGATAATACTAAACAGCTAATTTGCACCATCTGTCATATACTTTTCAAAAAGAAGAATATTATGTCACATTTTCTAGAAAAAATGTACTAGAAATCCACCCTCCCTGAATAAATGTCTTCCATCTTTAGATAAAAAGTAAATTGTCGCGATAACATTTGGCCAAGCTGAATCACGCTGTTACAATCTTCATGGCCTTTCATGTCACAGTAATGTATATGTATGCTTTCCATTTCAAATGAAATTGTAGGCTAGATACCAACACTGCCTTTATAGCATGTGTCTCACTTGGAGATGCTGAGGTACAAGTTGTGCAAAAATATATATAAAACCCCTTTTCATCCATTCAGCATTCTCAGAGATTAACCACATCTGTGTCCCCAGTCATTCATGCACGATGTACATGGAGAAAGACGTCAGAGCACTAGGAAATTAAACTAGCTAAAGGAAACAGAGCTCTCTAAGTTCCACTGCACTTCCGTTCAGTGCATGATTCACATATCTAGGCAATGTACTTGAGATACTGCTAATATAATACAATCGCTACTTTATGGTGGGCTGACATGTGAATATACAGATATGATCTAACTAGTTTTTTGCTCTTGCCTCATTGTTTGCTTTCTGTTTTCCTATAAACATTTTCCTGTGATGGAGCCCTATCCACACTGTACTTGTAGCAGTAAGGAGGATAGGAAAATATAGCTAAACTCTGCAAACAGATTCTGCAGTAATATGTAAACTGCATACAAAAAAAAACTTGCACTTATTGAATGCAAGAAACTATGCCTGAAATGTCAGGCTATTTATTTATTTGATTAGTTAACTGAGTAGGTGGACTGGTTCAATAACCCTTTTTAGGCATAACTTGTGACAAAAGCCAAACAATGTTTACAGTACTATTTGCAGTAGAACAACCAATGTTATTAAAACCTTACAGCTTGAATTATTTAACACATTAGTAGCAGTTTAGCAATAGTCTGGACTAATGGAGGTACAATATTTATACTGATGTTTACAGTACTGTCTTTTAATTTCTTCCAATACAGGTTGCCACTGCGGATCACCGGTCCGCAGATTGATTGGCAGTGAAGTTTTTATGGTGTTGAGTTGCCAGCCCGATGCCCAGCCTTCACAGAAGGCACACACACACACACACACACACACACACACACACACACACACACACACACACACTCACACGCACCTACTGCATGTCTTTAAAACTCACTCGACTGCAGGGAGGACATGTAGTGCAGCTGAGAATCAAAGCAAATAACCTCTTGCTGTGAGACAAGAACACTAAGCGCTGCACCACCACAGCCAACATAATATACTGATATTTACAGTCATGTGTTTAATATGATGTTTATAGCAATAAATTAAACATTCCAAGGGATTCAGAAATTGTGTGTTCACAATCATGGCCAAGCCAGCACAGTTTACATTGCATGTGCAATGAGCCCTGACACTTATTAACTTTGCATGCAGCCAGACCATTGTAAGCCAGCACAGTTTACATTGCATGTGCCATGAGCCCTGACACTTATTAACTTTGCATGCAGCCAGACCATTGTGCTTGACGATGAGCTCCGATAAAAGTGGCATTCTTAACTATACTGAGAATGAAAGAATTCTTCAGAATGCATGTTTAATAGTACTAATTATACTGTGATTTCATCAGCTTATTTGTCTTTATATAAGATATGTAGGGGGGCCTAAACCAAAAGCCATCCTCACATGGAGTCTGACAGATGGAATTTGACAACAGGGCTATTTAACAAAACCCCAAATGTGTACTTGTGGTGAGAGATGCAGTTTGATTTTTGACAATATTCTGCATATACAAAATAACACTTTTGACTGCTCAGGTGATAGACAAGGTACAAAATCTTCTGCAGTATATTGTGAAATGTCCAGCTAACTGCCACTTATAGATCTTGCATAATAGGACCTTATATATATGGACTGTGTAGTGCTGCAATGATATTACTGGGTTGAAAAATATACATGATGCCTTCCATGAAAATAGACCCTGTGGGGATGTGGGATTGAACTCAGAGGCAGCGTCACAATGTCCCAGCATATAGACTTAACATGACTTAGCGTGATGATCGACTAGTCCACCTAAATAAGGAGAAGGAATGCATAAGTGCACTTCAAACATTGCATACCATTACCTTTGAGCTATGCTAGTAGCAGCAGATGTCGTGCTGGTGTATAAAAGTTATACATCAGATATGTTTAATGCCTCTACTCTTACTATGAAAACAGAGACATTTTTTATGACAGCGTGAATACTCACCCATGGTTCGGTTAGGTGCTTCAGTCTGCTGCTGTACAATTGTCTATTCTTTCAATCTCTTCAGGAGCCAGAGACATAAAAAGTTATAATGTAAAATCTGTGGATGACACATAGTGGCAGGTTCTTTGAGTATGTAAAATAAGTCATGCTTACAGTACTGAGGTGTTGTCTGCACTTAACTTCATCCTCCCATCGGCAAATAGGTCAGCATTGTGGTGTCTTTTGTCACTGTAATAGTGATGGCATTGTTCCCCTGTGTAATGCCAGTAGCATGCGTAACAACCTTAGCAAAACTATTCCAAGCATCAACTGTATACTGTGATTTGATATAGCCCTCCTGCAAGAGAGTCCAGGTGTACTCCTTACGAAGGACATCCAGAAAAACCTTGGACTAGTCCTCACACCACCTCTGTGCCCTAAAGGGCATACTGCCTTCTCCTTCTTCAGCCATGATGATTCACCTTCAAGAATCTCAGGGAAAATGGAAGTGAACTGACATGAAAAACAGATCTCATATAGCCCATCTACCACATGATGATGAGCATTGATAGACATCTCATTTGCACAATGGATGGCAAGCTCAAAAAATATATGCATTGCATTACTGTTTCCAATGGTACTTAAAGGTGTGAAGCAATGCTGTTAACTGCCCCTCTGCATGCTGTTAAAAATAAATGTACTACAGTGACTCCATCTGATGATTGTTAAATATGGGATGTCAATGTTCTCATCCCTAAAATAAATGGCTGCCCATGCATGCACATAGAGACTGCAGGTGCTCAGGAGTGCCCACTAAATCATGTAGAAATCTGCACAATGTTTATCAGGTTTGCTCATTGCAAAAATTGAGTGATTGAGAAAGAATAACGAGATGAGCTCTAATTAACATAATCATCTTACCCAGAGGGGTGAATCTACACATCAATAGGAAGAGAGAGAGTCATTACACTTAGAGCGGAGACATCTAGTCATGGTGGTGGTTCCTCCAGTATATTTCCTGGTAGAACAAGCTCCCTTCCAAACCTGTGCAAATTATAATAACTGTGCTAAGCCATTTGTACTTTCTTAGTTGGTTTGCCTATAGGTTAGTACAGCCTGGTGTTAGTTTTCCACACACTGACAGTATTTATGCATATATATATTTTATATATATATAGGTTCATAGGTTCATACTAGGCTATCTGCCCTAGGGCATTTATAAGCCTAGCCAGAATGTGTTTGGCTTTCGCCACCCATTTTAAATTTATTTTGCTATGCCCTTTTTCGAGGTTAGTATACTGTGCCTCCGTCTAACAGTGACACAGAAGTGATACCCGGGGTAAACCTATGATCTCCCATCCACTCATCAAGATTCCTCTTGAAGAGAGTCAATGAGGGACTCTGCCTAACCTGGACTGGGATTTTATTCCAGAGTGAAGGGAGCCTCTGGGTTATGAATCTGTCCCTCCAGCATGTCCTATTTATTTCAGTGCTGAGGTTCAAGTCTCTCGAGCGTGTAGCATGATGGGATTTGGATTTTCTGAGGTGCAGCATGTCCATTTATTCCGGGTTGGACATGGCTTTATATGTCAGGCACAGATCGCCTATGAACAGGCGGTATGCCACTGAGTAGAGCTGGAGTTTCTTTAACCGGGCAGCATATGGCATCTGTTTGAGCCCTTTGATCCTCTTGGTGAGGTACTTTTGGGGTCTTTCCAGTTGCTGCAGGTGTCTGGTAAGGTGTATCCCAAAAGGGGCATTGTACTCAATTATGGGCCTGATGAGAGATGAGTAAAGAGGCATGATGACCTCCCCTGATCTAGATGTGAATCCCTTCATGATTAGGTGGGCTATATAAAATGTTTTTCTAACCACTTTGGCCACATGGTTGTCAAATGAGAGATTGCTATCAACTTGGGTCCCCAGGTCCCTAATTACTTCTTCTGTACTTAATGGATTACCACCTATGTGGTAATTTGTGGGCACTTTGTTTTTGCCAAAGGGGATGACTATACACTTTTTGGCATTTAGCTTGAGGCCATGGCTCTGGCACCAGTTGTCTGTTTCTATGAGGCCCTTTGGAGGATGCTTGTGTCGGCTGGAGAGTCGATTATGGCGCCCAGTTTGCAGTCATCTGCAAACTTGGTCAGCCACAGTCCTTCCGTGTTGGCCTGTACCTCTGAGAAATATATACCGAACAAGAGAGGTCCCAGGACTGAGCCTTGTGGGACACCACTTGTAACTGGTTTGGAGTCTGACATGGCTCCAGCAATTCTAACCATGTGGGTTCTGTCCTTGAGCCAGTTTGCAATCCATCTAGTGACATAGGGGTTTATATATATATATATATATATATATATATATATATATATATATATATATATATATATATATATATATATCTATCTATCTATATGTGTGTGTGTGTCTATACCTATCTATCTATATACACTATTTTTGCATATACATTTTATATACATAGCTTATGGGTTTTTTGTCTCAGACAACATTGCACACTGTTAAGTAAAACAGCTGCAAAGGAAGACTCCTATAGATACACATTTGCAATGGCTGCATCAACCCCAAGCATAGTTGGGCAATATACTCCAGCTGAACATGGGCATATAACAGAGTTCAAACCTAAAGAGAGCAAAATGCTGCTGCACAGAAGTTAGATGTTTCTAAATTGCTCCTCCATCTTGTTTTTCCCTGATGGCACTTCATTATGTAGCCATTAGCATATAACACAGCTGACCACTATGTGGCCTTGCCATGTTGTGCAGCTAGGTTTTTTGAGTTGCATCCATACTGCATGTATGCTCATCACTCAGTCTTTTGTCGAGATCTGGCAACATTTTCTGAATGCAGACCATTATTTAAACAGAAATGGCAGTCCTAGGCTTTATCATTTTAAAATACATGACAATGCTAAGGAAAAGATATATATAAAGGTAATATCAGATGACATGATAATGTAAAAGAAATGACAGACAGATTAAGACAGATTATTTTGCACAGGTTCAGTATTTAAATATGACATTACTGTAGAAATGACATGCAAATTAAACTTTTATACATTTTATGCATTTCTATATAAAACATTAATTTTCATTTTGCGCAATGTGTAGAAGTTTACAGAGCTTTGTAATACTAAATTTAAGAGTTTCTTATTAATCATTAGTTATAAAGTAGTGGCATTTCCTAGCTTCATTTAGCTGGTCCAGCAATTTGTTCTTAAAGGCAGTATAGTTCAATACTGTATTAAACAGCTCTTTTACTTTATGTGAAGAAGGATATTACTTTAATTTAATGTATATAATTTTGAGATTGATCTTTTGTAATTTATTTTCTTTTATTAATCTCTTGGGATAAGTTCATTGTGTTCATATTAGATTAAAACTTCCATTTTCCATTTGCTGCACTGTAACTGAACAGTGCAAATGGCACTTACACTGTTTTTGAGAGCTACTTTTGTAAACAATCTGTTTGAATGAGCTCACAGCTGAGGGAAGCCTACTTTTCTTGAGGTGCAGCAACATTAGAACTATTCTTCTTCTTTCGGCTTTTCCTGGTTAGGGGTCGCCACAGCAGATCACCTGTCCGCTCATGATTGGCAGTGGAGTTTTACAATGTCGAGTTGCCAGCCCGGCACCCAACCTTCCACAGAAGGCACACACATACACTCACACCTAGGGCCAATTTTAGAGTGTCCAATTGACCTACAGCATGTCTTTGGGATGTGGAGGAATCCAGAGCAGCCAGAGGAAACCCACGCGGCCACAGGGAGGACATGCAGACTCTGCACAGAAGGCACCCCAGCCGAGGATCAAACCAGAGAACCTCTTGCTGTGAAGTGACAATGCCAACCGCTGCACCACCACGGCTGCCCAGCAACATTAGAACTATGCTGAATGAAAAAAAAAAACAGAAAAATAAGTACATAGGCAAAATCCCCTGAATAGTAAGGTGTTTTTTTTTTTTTATTTTTAACATTTTTTTTGTGGAATTCACACTAACAACATTCAAAGTCATGACATCAGACCCTATGTTGCCTCAGACAAGTTTCTAAGGAGGTTGATGTTCAATGAATAGCAGTTTGCTGTCCTGGTTCTAGAAAAAATACTTTCATTAGACAATTCTCTGTTATTTTGCGATGCTAGATGCCACAAAACTTATAAGCAGCCTTTAGATTCAACAGGACTGAAAACAAAGTTGTTTCTTGCACTATAGCTCTGTTTATAGTTAGAGTTGACACACTGTGCTCACCACAAAATTCACAGGCATCATTCAATTCCTAGAATGTGGTCACCTGCAGTATGGGTGAATGCAATTGCATTTTAATTATATAATTAGCCATCAACTGAAAAAGGTATTTAAGTAAAGACATCTGCTATTATTGACTGAGGGACTTGGTCTGTAACTGTTTTGCTGAAACAGGTCATTGTGATGGTAGAAATAATCCCTTTTCTTTTCCAATATGCAGCAACCTTAGAGGTAGATTCTAAAAGATTAGGTGGTTTACAGAGGCAGCTCCCAGCATGGGGTTGGTGGGGGTCTCTCTTGTCTGCAGAAAAAAGGTAATATTTACTTTTTGTGTTATAAAGTAATTGAAAGAGGCCGAGGTGTACAATATGTAAAATTATCAGTGTGTGAGTGTGTGTGTGTGTGTGTGTGTGTGTGTGTGTGTGTGTGTGTGTGTGTGTGTGTGTGTGTGTGTGTGTGTGTACATGACACATGTGCATGTGTGTTGTCTGCCTGCATGTATGTATATGACTGTGAGTGTGCATCTGTATGGGCAT